>NC_089848.1:118848455-119203455 GCF_035609145.1 Eleutherodactylus coqui
ACGTCGCGAAAAACCGACAGTGGCCCTCATTATAGAGCCAGCATGACCCGTTTTGCCGCGGAGAGGCCGCAGGGGGCTGTTGCCCGCCCCCCGCGGCCCCCCCTTGAAAGGTAGGTTTTTGCGGGCGTTGAGCTAAAATGAGTTGCAACCATACATCGGTCGCTTTTGTCGCCCAACTCACGGCCGTACCCGACACGCGCCGACGAAAGTCCTCGTCATAGCGCCACCACGCGGTGCCTCCGTGCAACTTATATGCACTGAAAATGGTGTTAAGATAGACCAACATCTCGGGACCTTTCTTAGGGTACTGTTGGCATGTAACGTACGCCAAAATCGTAAACGCTTGAACCCAATTACAGAAAGTCTTAGCGACCTTCGATTTTTTATCCACACGATCCGACACCCTCTCTTTATCCACCGTCACATGGTCCGGAGACAACAGAGACCATATATCCACATAAACACCTTTCCGGATCTTATCGAGTAGATCATCCGACACACCGACCCCCAAGGGGGCAACCCCGCAGAACAGCGAGTCTGCGTATCTCAACCCTTCCATCGGGTCCACTTCACCTCCGGCTGTTAAGCCACCCTCCTGCCCCACGGGTGGGCCCGCGCCCCCCGGGGATCCACAGGACACCGATAAAACCTCTTTTTTATCCATTTTACTCAAAACCGATTTTAATACTAACACCAAATCATTTTTCTCCGCCACCTTGGCGGGATCCATTACATTTTTCCAAGCATTTAAACAGTCTGACTCACCGGCACGACCGTCCTCCGGCATCGCCAAGGGCGAGGTCCCTGCCGTCCTTCTCCCAGGGCTCCTGCCTCTGCTGCTCGATGGCTGCCGCGAACTCACATGCGGAGCGTCGTTTGTCGCATATCCTCCCGCTATCATAAGGTGGCCCCGCTCTGGCCGTCCCGGGGGTGTATCCCGCCTCCTGTGGCGTATGTTGTGCCTGCTTGTTGAAGGTGTTGGCGGAGGTTCCGCATGGCGGTAAGTATCCTGGTGGTGCCGTACACCTGGACTCCTGGATCCGTCGCCCAGAGACTCTCCGCTCGGCCTCCTTATGCTCTCGCTTGCTTGCGCTCCTACTCTCGCAAGCTCACTCTCACGCCTTTGCTGATACCTTGCCCTCCTAGCTCTCTCGCGTTGTCTACGCTTGGCACCCAAACCTTGCCTGTTGCCGCTTGCGCGACTGGCGTAGCCCTGTGAGGAATCCCCCCCACCTGACGATGTTGCCACCACGAAACGTGGGTTGACATAACAAAGCCTCTGTGAGCTAGGGGCCGCTATCGCTTGCTGCTGTGGAAGGTGATATCTGTGAGCCGCGCGACCGCTATGCTCACGAGTCTGGGTGCTGACTACGTACCCGGTGCCAGCGGGCGGGATGTAAGTGACATACCGGCTATGTCGTTGCTCATGGATAGGGTGACCCGCATAAGACCCGGTCGAGGGACCCTCCGGGACAAGGGAAACAAATGGGATCCCCGCTTCTCCTATAATCTCCCCACTTTCCCTAACTCTCTGAGCGCTCCCTGCCCTGGTGGCTGCACTGCCGGTAGAGCTGGTGGCCGGGCTGTATCCCCTATCCCTCCCCCCCCCAGGGTTATACCTCCCGGGTAATGGGTTTAAGTGCCTGGCCACCTGGCCCTCTGAGGACGCTCCTCCCCCCCTCCTCCCCGGTACCTGGCGCTGCTGCCTTGCTCTGCCGCCATCTTGCCTGCCTTCCCGCCATGCGTCTGCACGTGGTACGTGCCTCCTTGGCTGCTCCATGCTGCCGGTGTCTCCTGCTGCCGTGCGCCCGACTGCGCGCTGGCTCCTGGACCCGGAGCCCCTGCTTGATGCTGCCGGTGCCCCTCTGTTGTTTTGCGGACTGCCGCCCGGCTGTTCCCGCTGCACCTCCGCGGTCGCTCCAACCGCCGCGCGATTCGAATTTCGCGCCTCCGCCCTCGTGGCGCGTCCCGCGCCCTGCATCATCTCTCCGCTGCGGCCGCTCCTGCGGCCGACCCTCTTGGCGGCGGGGCTCGGACTGAGCCTCGCAGGGGGGTTCCGTCTTCTCCTCGGGCGGCCTCGCCCGGCATCCCCCAGCTGTTCCGCTCCCTCGGCAGCCGCCGGTAAAGCTGCTGCAGGCCCGACTGGCCTTCCGGACTCCGACCCCGATCTGCAGCTTGCGATGATCTCCTCCAGCCATTCCGCGCCGTCCGTCTGGATCGCCTCCCGAATCTGGGCTCGCAGCTCCTCCATCCTCCGATCTTGGGACTTCTGGATCGCCGGACGCGGTTGCCTTCTCTTCTTCCACGCCGCTTGCAGGTACTTCTTCGCCGCTTCTCCTCTTCTGCTGGATACTCCTTCCCTTTGCCGCACCTCTTCTCCTCTCTCTGGAAACACTTTTCGCCCTTTTGCAATCTTCTTTCTGCTGCTGTCTCTTCTCCAGTCTTCTCCCGTCTCTTCTTGTCTCACGACTGAGCTCCTTCCGCTCCCCCCCACCCTTTCTCTTCCTGTCTAAACTCCACCCCCCTTTTTGCTCGCTCTACTTAACCCCTGCTGTACCTGTTCCCAGTCATGTGCCGCCTCCTTAGTTAGCTCGCGGCATTCAAGATCCTTGAGCTGATCTGGCCCGAACATTCCTCCAAACGCTCGTTTGTCTGGCAGCCGGTCCATGTAAATGAAGCTTAGCTCCACCCCCGTTCTGCCCCCTCCCATTGCAAACAGCCGGAGGGGAGGAGCTAGGCAGAGTGTCGGTAAAGGGGAGGGAAGGGGAAAGACAGCTTAGATGGTAGCGTATATCATGAACACGGCGGCCGATATACGCTCCTGTGAATAAGCCCTTAGGCTGGTGTCACACGGGCGTAAGCACATTTACACACACATTTCCACGATGGCCGTTGCATTTTTGCCAAGGACCCAAAAATTGCTCTATGAGATTAGAAAAACCTTATAGTGTTAGAGCCGCATCAGGGATTCCAAATAGCGCAGCACTCACATGGTTAAGCGCCCATCTTTATTGAAAAAGTGCGCAAGCAGACGACATTTTGACAAGCAGTTTTTTTCCAGTCGAAACGTCGTCTGCTTGCGCACTTTTTTTTAATAAAGATGGGCGCTTAACCATGTGAGTGCTGCGCTATTTGGAATCCCTGATGCGGCTCTAACACTTAGGGCTTTGATGGATTATATAGGTCTTGGATCCCGACCAATGTCTCTGAGCCGGCGTCTGCTGCCCAGAATATACCTCCCCTCCCCCGAGGTGCCTTTAAGTGCCGCCGCCACTGATTGGGGTTGTATATGAGATTAGAAAAACCAATACAAAAAACCACTGGTCAAACATCTCTCAGCCGACGTCTGTCCGCTGCATTTTGGGCCAAAAAATGTACTTTTAGCACACAACCACGCTCCCATTCATTGAAATGGGCAATTAACTTAATTAGTTCCATATGTGCTTTTGCGTGAACGAATTGCGGGTCCACAATGCAGACTTGTATTTTCATTGCGTGCGCTGATTTTGCGTGTGGAAAACGCTTTGCAGATCCATTTGTGTGACGCGAGGCTCAGTGAGCAGTAAGATGCTTGGGATCGGCGATACATCTCGCTGTGTGACCAGGCGGATGTACAGGCAGCCGATGGGGCGGAACTATTGTACTTGCGATCGTTCGTCTGATTCTAAGGGCTTATTCACATGAGTGTATATCGGACGGCGTTTTCACGGTCGGCCGATATACGCTACTATCTGATGCATTGGATTCCAATGTATCAGATCACACAGGCGTATTCCCGCAGCATGAAAGCACTTTTACGTCGGGCAGGAAAGATAGTCGTGGAATTATCTTTGTGCCCGGAATACGGCGGTCGCTGCCATAGACTCCTATGGGAACCAATGACAGCAGCCGGAGAAGGGAGGTGGGAGGGAGTTTAGTAGCATGACTGCTAAACTCTCTCCCCCTTCTCCTCTCCACCCCTTGCCAATGTTTGCAATGGGAGGGGGCAGAGCATGGTGTATGCCCCACCCCCTCCCGCACCCTTTCCCCTCATTGCAAACAGCTGGAGGGGAGGAAAAAGGAGGTGAACCGGGGAGGGAAGGGGGAAGACAGCTTAGCAGAACTTAGCTGTCTTCCCCCACCCAACGGCATAAGCCGAGTCCGTGCATCAGCTGGTCGTGAAAACACCGGTCGGTATACGCTTGTCTGAAAAAGCCCTAAGTCGGTAAGACTTTGCGAACATTCAGAGAACTCTCAGAACGTGTTTTTCATCGATCCCGGCCATTTCCCCTCATTACAATCAGTGCAGTACAAAGATCTCTTGCTGGAGGTGGAGTATTCAAGACCCGTTATTAGGAAGAGAATGCTCTCTCAGCACTGAGGACTACACGGAAGACTACTGGAGCACTGGAGAGCAGCGAGAGGGACCCGAATGGCGCCTGCTAGGTGTGTACTGTTTTTTTTTTTCATGTAGGGTAGCTAGGGCTTATTTTCAGGAGAGGAGTTATATTTAAATCCCCTCCCCCAGCTTCCACTCCCCCCTCAAAAAAAAGATCAGAGTAGGGCTTATTATTGGGGTTGGTCTTATTTTCAGGGAAACACAGTATTTTTTCACGCAGCAGAGAATTTCAGTCACTCATGTCCTATATTTTTAGGTGTGATTTATTTATTTTGGTGCCGCTAAAATTCCTTCATATATGCTTTACAAAGTTGCTTTTTTCTTGTCTTCACAGACAACAGGCACCACAGGACTTCAGGTCTTTGTGTCATGCCGTGTGATACATTTCATTGTCTAATGACTGATATTAGACTTTGTAGGGTTAGTTTTCATTGTTTCCTCTCTAGGACCCATATCCTGTTGTCCCGTGGCAGGGCTAGAAACTTAAAGGGGTTGTCGCAAGAAAGACACAAATGGCCTATTAGTTGAATCAGTGTCCAATCAGCAAGGGGCCCGACTATCATGATGCCACCAATTGCTACAGTAGCTTAAAGTAACACTGAGACCAGGAAACCTCTATACAGTGCTGGCCCTAGGTTAGATGGCACTTGAGGTTTTGGCTCCTCTACGTCAAAGAAAAACTTTCTGCTTGTGCAAAAACTAGCAAGATTGCAGCATACCCATACCAGAACAGCTCAGCGAATAAATACTGTGTCAGAACCGAACTCATAACATAAATATAGCACCAAATCCAAGATCATAATATAAACACAGCACAAACCAAGCGCCGTACAAAAAATACAGCACCAGAACCAAGCTCATGACAAACACAGCACCAGAAACAAGCTCCATACATAAATACAGCACCAGAACCAACACCATATCAGAAATTCAGCACAAGACCCAAACTGATAACATAAATACAGCACCAGAACCAAGCCTAGTACACACATAGAGTAGCAGTACTGAGCAATTGTGTTGAGGTGGTGACAATGGGTAACAGCAATGCTTTGAAACATCAGAGTAGAAAAGACAAAGCCCGAGAACGTTGATTTATGTAGCACCACAAAACGTTGCCACCTGATGGAAGCTCATCTGGCCAGAAGGACCTAGGGCACTCATTGCCCCCAGCCTACATCTGCCTGGTGCCCCCCCCCTCCACCCACTGGCTGGTAGCTGGTACCCTGTGCGACCGCATGTGGCCATGCCTCCCTACTACGTCTTCATCTGTTGCCTCGGCTCAGTTTATCCAGATGTCCGCATGGTTAGCTAATGACTGTGAGCAGAGCCGACGGGTCACAAAGGGCTTCCCAACGTCATTCTTACAATATCCCACCTGAGACCACCTCCTTAACACTTTCACCAGAGGTGGGCGGTCTGTTATATTTTATTTTCATTAATATTTTTCTAAAAGAGTAATTAAAAAGAAAGTAAAAAATGTGGATAATCCCGCTGTGCCGGTTGTGTGCCGGGTACGTAACTGTCCCAACTCTCCGCAGGACTCAGGTCTAAACTTCATGGTAAGGTGATCCCTGTCTGCCCAGAATCCCCCGTCCACCTCCTGTGGCAGCATGCAGTGTCCGGATGAGATCTCCCTGGTTATCAGTAGATGCTGCAGCTGGGATCAATCGATAATTGCTGTAGACAATGCTCATTACGGCTGGTTTCACACAAGCGTATATGTGACTGTAATACGTATGAGTGTCCTCGCCTGACCGTGGGTCTACTGAGGGGTTTTTCATGACTTTACTACTGATGACCTATCCTCAGGAAAGTTCATTAATAACTGATCTGATGGGGTCCAACCCATGTGATCCACACCCATCAGCTGTTTGCCGGACTGCCGTCAGTGCGGGCATCGCTGCAAACAGATAGCTCTGTCAATACTGCAGCGACCTGGGTTGGTATTTCATTGAATTCAATGGGAACTGTACCTGCAATACCAGCCCGGGCCGCTGCAATGTTGAAAGTGTTATCGGCTTCCAGTGCTACCGTGTTTTCCAAAAATAAAACCCTGTCATATTAATTTTTGCCCCAAAAGAGGTGCTAGGTCTTATATTCAGGTGATATCTTATTATACTTACCTAGCAGGCTCGGGCCACCGCTGCTCTCTGGAGCTCTAACGTGCTGAGCCGCGGCATTAATTGGCGAATTCATAAATCCCGCCTCCACAACACGATGGCTGTGATTGGTTCTCTGACCAATGCTCAGCCAATCAATGCAAAACTCGATGAACCACTCACAAGCATGGCATTGCTTCTCGAGCGCTGCACCGATTGGTTCTCGAGTGATGCTCAGCCAATCAGATCCACCGCTTCCTGGAGGTGGGATTTATGAATCCTGTAACCACAAATTGATCTTCTGTGGGTAAACAAGCACTGCAGGACGCACGCTGGAGCTCCGGACAGCAGCAGGAGGACCCAGACCGAGCCTGCTAGGTAAGTATTTTTTTTTTTTTAATGTAATGCCGCTAGGGCTTATTTTCAGTGTAGGTCTTATTTTCGGGGAAACGGGGTATCTGCACTGATAGCGGGCACAGAAGGGGAAATATAAAAAAAATTAAAAACAATCACAGAAATGTTAATTTTTTTAATATTTCCCCTTCTGTGATGTATTTATATTAGTGTAGGGACCCGCTACAACGCAAGGAACCGTGAAGTGGTTAGTGGGCTCATGTATCTTGGCCAACATCCAACCAATGCCTTGCATTTATTATCTATCATTCACATGCAGTGTGGCATTAAGACTCCAGGGGGAGCCCAGGGTAGCAGTACCAATGTGGTTCACTGATGGAAGTGCAGGGCAACCCGCCGAATTATAATGGCGTCATTAATAGGTTGCTGGTCTGCATGGTGCACTACATGTATCAGAAGGTCTGCCACTTTGTATCTACTCTGTGTGGGATTGTACACCAAGCAGCCCCCCCCCCCTCTATATTAAGAGGCAGTGTGAGTGGCTGTCTCATTGGTGTCCCTCACAGGTATAATTCGCTCCCTCATTTGGTAGTCAGCTACCTGCATGGTAAGAGGATGCATCTATATGCCCTCCTCAGTCAGTAAGTAATGGCCGTTTTCTATGATTGTTTTTGATAGCGGGCTCAGGGATCCAGAGAGAATAGGTCAGCAATAGTAAAAGTCCCAGTAAAGGGGTTGTTCGGTTACACTACAACCACGCTTCAATTGGGCTGTAGGGGTAAAATTACAAACTGAAACATACTTACCCCTCTGCAACCACCGGGATCCAGCACCGTAGTCCATCTGTGGTCCCTGTGGTTGTTTTAATAGCTGCCATCACAGAATCTCAGGTATCCGCTGTAGTCAATGAGAGGGTGCAGCGTCACGTTCTTGAACTCCTGTCTTCATGGCACTCAGAATGTGAGTTCTGATGCCGCAAGAACGGGTGGTGACGCTAAAAAGTTCCTATGATGGCAGCTATCAAAACAACTACTGGGACCATAGTGGGACTGCAGCACTGGATCCTGGCGGCCACGTAGGCGTTAGTATGTTTCAGTTTGATATTTTAACCCTAATAGCCCTATTGAAGCTGGGATGGCACCAATTTTTCTGTGCCACCACATTCGAGGACTAGAGCATTTTTATATTTCTGTCGATAGAGATGTATGAGGGCTTTGTTTTTGCAGGATTACTTGTAGTTTTTATCAGTACCACTTTGAGGTATATATGACCTTTTATTACTTTTTATTCCTGATTTGGGGAAGTGAGATGATCATAAAATTATTATTTTGTCATTTTTTTAATGCTGGATACATAATGTAACATGTTATAGTGCGGCCTGTCATAGATGTCATGGATGTGGCGATAGCAATTATGTGTAGATTTGTGTTCAATATTTAAAGAATTGTGTGACAGGAAAAAACTTTCATCAGTCCTTCAGTAAAACCACTCAGATGCTTTGGTCAGCAATGACTGCAGCATCTGTGGGGTTAAATAGTGTGGAGACAAGATGAGATAAGCAAGTGCCCATCTTCTTGGGTCCTTTTAGACAAGCTGATTCTCGTTTGAACGAAAAAACGATCGAGTGACGTCACTGCTAGTTTATTTCCTCTCGTGCAGCCGGTTCAGACCGGCAGATCCTTCGCTGGCTCGTTCAAATGAGAATCGTTCAGTCTTTCACATTCGTTGTATAACGAGTGCTGTTTAAACTGATGATAAGTGAACGCGCCAGCTATGGATTTTATGCCTGCTAGAGATGAGCGAGTATACTTGCTAAGGCACATTACTCGAGCGAGTAGTGCCTTAGCCGAGTATCTCCCCGCTGGTCTCTTAAGATTCGGGGGGCCGTCGGGGAGCGGCGAGGGAGAGCGGGGAGGAATGGAGGGGAGATCTCTCTCTCCCCCCGCGCCCCCCGCCGCAACTCACCTGTCACCTGCGTCGGCCCCCGAATCTTTAGAGACGAGCGGGGAGGTACTCGCCTAAGGCACTACTCGCTCGAGTAATGTGCCTTAGCGAGTATACTCGCTCATCTCTAATGCCTGCATAAAGTGAACGATCAATGAAAAGTGAATGGTTGGCTCACATTTATACTCAATGATATTGTTCACTTTTCACATTTGAACTATTTTTTTAAATGATAATCATTCCTTCATTAAGAAAAAAAAGATCCCGATATGTGACAATCAGGGAGCAAATGTGTTTTTTGACTGATAAGAGAGGGGATAACATGAAGAAGACTTCATGTTATTCCAACAAGAGAATCACAGCTGTTCTCTGCTCCCCCCCCCCCCCCCCCCCCCACACACACACACAATCTGCTCTGCACACAGACTGAAGTGAAAACTAATTCAGTATTCCCGACCCCACTTCAAACGGCTGTAGCCCCGGTTCTATTGATGCATTTTACAGCAAAGATTCTTGGCATGTCGGTAGCACTGGTAGACCAGGAGCTACAGCCGTTTGATGAAGGATAAGCTCTGTTCATTCAAAACTGTAATGTCCTTTTCCTTTCAGACTCTATTAACAGCTGAGTTGAAGGTTCCGCTTAGAGCCTCCAGTACAGATCTGGCATGAAATGCCGAACCAAAAGGTCATGCTTGCAGGACTTTTTTGACCGGTAAAAATGCCCAACAGGTGCAGGCGCCGAATGCACCCCATTATAGTCAGTGGAGTCCATTCGGCACAGTTTGGTTCTGTTATTGGATGGATCAGTTCATCCAGGGGATACTGTTTTGCTGGTCCCATAACAGAGCAGGTAAATGAAGTCCCTAGTGAAAATGTGAATTAATCTCAGAGCCGTCCTAATCTGTAGGAGGGTTAAAACTCGACATCAGCCTGGACTACACTACGTATTGGCACACTTCATAATATGTAGTGCATTTTTAGCAACTCCATACAAAGAAATGTTGGCAAATATTTGACGTTCAGGTGTGTGACAATCGAGGTTTCACCCTTTTCTTTCACCTGGCGGGGCATGGGAATAAATACTAAGTGTTTGGTAGGGCAGGAACTGGCAGTGATTTCTTCAGCATACGACATCGTGTGTGACTCCGCCATCACATGTTATGTTATATGTGACATTACTGCCCATCGCTTGATTGTTGCTGTTGTCAACCAAGTGTTTGGGGTCCATCCTTGACTTTGCTATGGGGCCCCTTGTATTCTATTCAGTCCCCCTGCTCTAGGACTGAGGCACCCAGACTGTATGTAGTACGACTCAGTCCCATAGGAATCCATTGCGTTGCGTGTGATATGCCTGCGGCTCTCAGCATACTGCATGGTGCTTGACATTCAGAGCATGGAGACGTCTCACCTACTCCCTGCTTTTCCCTGTTTCTCCCTAGCCCACCAGGACCAACAGGGGTTACCGTAAAACAAAAAGAGAGCTTTTTATAAGAAATATGGAGCACTTTAAGAAGAGCCGAGCCCCGGGAATTAAACATAAAAAGTTGCATATTTTTGTACAAGTTGGATTTGTGACTTTTTGCCTATTTTCTACTGTGCTTGCTACTTTTACAAAAAAGTGGGTGGGACTCAGTAGAAGGGACGGGGCCACCAGACAAATTTACTGTAACACCAAAACGGCTCCATCCACAGTGGGAGTCGGCTGTGACTGACAACTGGCCTCCTGCTGTTCACCCCTTACATGCCATGCTAAATGTCAATTGTAGCATACAGGTTCACAAATGGAGGGCACGCCCTTTGTGATGTCATCGGCCCTCCGCTTTGTAATCACAATAGGTTGCCATGGCAACAGGACACCAGACAATGGGGTCCCAGTTTTGCATGGCCTGCAATCACTATGAGAAGCAATAATGTGTTGCAGTACAGAAGTAATGCAATGTATGATCAGTGCAATCATCGCATTGCAGGTTCAAAACTCCAGCAGGTACATAAGAATAGTAAAGAAAAACACCTTTTTTGCACATTTTCCCCTAATTGTTTAAACAAAAAACCTCATTCACACGAGCGCCGTTTTCACGCACTATAGCAGCGAGAAAAGATCACGACTATCGTGCTGTAAAGATCGCGTGACCGGGCTACTTCAACTACTTGCATGTTGTGTGCTTTCAAGGCTCCCATAGGAGCCTATGGAAAGCACGCAGCAAAGATAGGACACGTTTGCGTGTACCTCGGAGCCGACATGCAAGTTCGCACTCACATGTTCTATCTTTTGTTAGGTGGGCTGATTCAGCCCGCCTAACATTCTCTCATGTGAACCAATAGGTTCCTATTAGAATGCGCTCTGTGGGCTGCTAACAGCACGGAAACAGCACTCGTGTGAATGAGGCCGAAAAGGGATCAAAAAAGTTGTATGCACCCCATAATGGTACCAATAATAACTACAGCCGGTCCCCCAAACACAAGCCCTCACAGAGACCCATGCATGAAAGAAGTTATGGGGCTCTGAATGCAGCAATGCAAAAAATAATGTAAAAAGGGGTTTTATTGCGCAAAAGTGGAAAAACCTAAAATACATAACATTTTAGTAGCGCTGTAATTCGACCGACCCGCAGAAAAAAAAATAATCATGTCATTTATGCTGCATGATTAAGGCCGGCCGTCCACGGACGATGCGAAGTCCCACGACAGATCTCCGAGAGCAGGAGCCGCCGCCGAATCTCCGGTGGTCAGCCCTATCTGATAGATAGGCTGACCATGGAGAATCAGGGCAATGATGCGAATTGCCCGCCGCGAGCAGAGAATTGCAATGATTCTCCATTTGTGGACAGGGGCCTATGCTTTCCATAGCAATGTTACAGAAAGCGTCGGCCGGCGTGATTCACCGGCAGTTTACCGCTGGCGAATACACTGCCGCGGACAAGGGGCCTAACGCTGAAAAAAAAGTCAGAATGGTTTTCTCTTCCTGCCCTGCAATACATTACATGTACCCAAAAGACGGTACCCATAAAAATCTAAAGCCCGCCACGCTAAAAAACGTGTATGCCCATGTCAACGGAAAAATTTAAAATAATGGTTTTTAAAAAGCGGAGATGAAAATCCCCCAAAAAGTATCCTTATGGCCCAAATAGGCCTTGTCACTAAGGGGTTAAAAGATTGGATGACCCCTTTAATCCCGTCTATGACCCTCTAGTATTAAATGATATTACCGTAAGAGCATTTTTAG
This sequence comes from Eleutherodactylus coqui, assembly GCF_035609145.1. Lineage (NCBI taxonomy): Eukaryota > Metazoa > Chordata > Amphibia > Anura > Eleutherodactylidae > Eleutherodactylus > Eleutherodactylus coqui. The sequence continues at coordinate 118,860,454 of NC_089848.1, forward strand.
TACATGCGCTAAGGGCGGTTTTATACGACCTTATGCCCAAAAACTCTCGCCCCAGTGCAATTTGCACACAAACGAGGCTGTTGAGGTTGATTTGCGCGCGTGTCAGCGAATAGTACGGTACTTTTTGCACACGGAGGACCAGTTCACGCGCGACACACCCCTTCTGTGGATTAAAGGGCTTTTTAGCCTAATGAGCTCCAGACGTGTTGTTTATTTTCTCGGTTTTGCGCTGTGTTTCACGTGTTTTACGTATTTGCGCACCTCCCATTGACTTCCATGGGGCCTTGGTGTGCAAATACATGGGAAAATAGAGCAGGGCCTTCTTTTTTTGCACACGCACAAAATGCGCACGCAAACCACGCTCATGAGAATAAACCCAGTGAAATCATTGTGTTCTATCCTACGGTCATGTGAAGAGGCCCGAGGTCTACGGCTTCTTCAGATGGCCGCTACAGCGCATATTAGCACATGACCCTATTAAAAGTCTTCTTTTTTCGACAGTTCAAACTTCGTGTTATGACGCACGAGAAAAACAAAACACGGAGAGATAGGCCAATTTCTCTTGCCCATAGTAATATCGTGCGGGAAACATAACCTTAAACCGAAAGCACTGAAATCAATGGCTGAGTTTCATCACATTTTCACACCCGCAAAACCATCCGAAATCACGGCCGTGTGTTTAAGCCCTACAAACGGCCAGAGGTTGTTTGCGCAGGCACACGGTCCACAATAATGGCAGCGCGGCTATTCTCATCCCATGTGCAGACGAGACTCGCCCATTCTGGTCTATAAGAATAGAAAAAAATGGACATCCTGCAAACCGCATACGAACGTCACGCAGAACTGCGCACGGATAAAAAGGGCAGAAGGAGGGGAAATGTGCGCAGAAATAGGTTCAGCTGAGCGGGGCGTACACGCTGGACGGGTTCTAGGAGCTCTGATTGTATCAGGACACGTGACTAGCAGCGAGATTCGGAGTATTAGGGTATGCTGCATTTGGTTAAAGGGAACCTCCAACTTTACAGACACTTTATATAATGTACAACTGCTTAAGATGCAACTCCTCAATATAATGTCATCAGAGGAAATGTCCCTTTAAACTAAAGGAGCTTTTTGATAATAACTGGAGATCTTGACATTTTCCTGCCGTTTCTTCCTCCTCTGTGCCCAGAGTTCTCCTTAAATATAAATCCGCCATGTGGAGCACAGCCTATAATCAGTAAGCCAGTTTGCTGCATGCATGGCCGGCCTTAGCTAGGTGTGACCCGTGCAGTCACACAGTGTACTGACCATCAGCTTGTAGGAGGGGGCACTAAGCACATGTACACTGAGGGTAATCACCCCCAGTCACATAACCTTCTTCCTCTGTATGGCAATGACTTGTAGTACTACATGTATCCTCCTCCTTCTGGCTCTATCTTTTCCCCACTGTCAGCTCATTGGAGCCCCTGCAACACAATCACTTGTTTCTGCTACTGTTTTTATGTACTGAGCTTGGTTCTGGTGCTGTATTTAAGTTATGAGCTTGATTTTGGCACCATGTTTATGTTCTTAGCTTGATTCTGGGTCTGTAATTATGTTATGGGCTTGGTTCTGGTGCTGAATTTATGTATGTGCTTGGCTCTGTTGCAATATATATGTACTGAATACTGGTGCTGTATATGTGTAATGCGTTTTCATGGTGCTGTATTTATGGTTTGAGCTTGGTTCTGATACAGTAGTTATACACAGAGCTGTTCTTGTGCTGAATTTATGTTATTGAGCTTGGGTTTTGGGGCTTTACTTATGTTACGAGTTTGATTCTGGCGCTGTATTTATGTGCTGAAATTGATTCTGGCGCTGTATTTATGTACTGAGGTTAGTTCACGTTGTATTTGTTATAAGCCTGGTTCTGGTGCTGTATGTATGTACTGAGGTTAGTTCACGTTGTATTTATGTTATGAGCCTGGTTCTGGTACAGTATTCATTCACAGAGCTCTTCTGGTGTGGACTACCTATGAGTATAATAAATATACATCGTTTGCATTGGCTGCACTAGTCCTGTATCTAAATACCCCAGGCAAGGAACAGTAGCTTATTGGTGCTGCCCCTGGCATCCAGCACATGGGCACAAGCTCTGCCAACACATTCCTAGCTGCACCTTTGTTGTACATACTACTAGAATGGGGAGAAAGGCAACAACAGAAAATACATGTGAGCATATCAGAAAACGACAAAGATGACCCAAATCTGCACAAACACCTGAGAAATGGATACAGTAATATTCTATTAGTAATGCAGAATATCTTGTCCCGACAATGAAATGTATCCACAAGGCCCACGCGGAATCCTTCTTGGTTATATCATACAAGATCAGTATATTTATATATATAGTCCTATAAACGCCCACCAGCTGCGTCCAACCTACATATGGTGGGAGAGATGTGCTGCACGATATACGTCTCCCGGGGCGGTTGGGTGGTGGTTCCTCGACGTGCCTCAGTGCGGAGTCACACAGGGAAACACCCTTCATATCTAGCTGAACCTGAAAATGCTAATAACCAAAGCAGACCTTCCTGATCGCTCTGGTGGAAGTCTTAGAATCAGCATTACCAGGAGGCTGATGGAATACGCCTCCCTACCTTCCACCTATATATATATATGTCAGCCACTAAAGTAAAGTATAGGAGGCAGCCACAAAATGCAACCTGGCCGAAAAATAACAAACTATCCCAGAAGTTGTATGGAAGTTCCTGTGTTCCCAGGAACAAGCAGAGGAGACGTTCCCCGGAGAAGGGCGATGTTTCTTATTAACTACCCTTCACAGGACAGAAGTGGAGAAGACGCCAAATGACGTAACGGAGTAAGAATTCTTACCTTAGACCAGGAATAGAATTTGTTCTCTGCAGGTTCTCTCGTCAGCACCAATGTTGTCACCTTTACCTGTCACAGGAGCGCAGCTTCCCAAACCTGTAACCTGAGCCCAGACTCACCTGTGGAGATCCTCCTACCTGCTGGGCCAACCCACCCAGAATTCTCTCACCCTACACCCTGCCCACAGTATGGGGGTGCTGGACGTCCTGCTAAGTCAATGAGTAATTTGTATTCTTTTGGTTAGAAGGCCAGGTCCCTCGTACGAAGGTTGTCAGAATGGGACTGCTAGTTAACTGCAGGAGTAAATGATACACAAGGGGATGAAAAATCAGAGCTTGCAGTTATGACATGGAGGTCAGACTCCGCTAAATATGGGGAGAGCATTGTATCTGCAGCTCTAATACTTGTCAATGGAACAGCATTAAAGGTCTTCACATGCGGATTATTACTGCCCGCCACGTTAACTCAATAAGGTGCATTCTCATCAAGTAATTGGTGGTTGCACAGGCGTAGCTAAAGGCTCATAGTGTAAAAGTTCAGCTTGCCCCCCTCCTCCTCAATTTCCCTTCATGGCTGCCAAAAAAACTCTGCCAAGAACTTTACGCCGTGTTACTGGGTCTTTTAAGTGACCCATCAATGCAGCGCTACAAACCAATGATGATGCTAGCAGTAAGCCCGGACCCCCTTTTCCTCAAAATAAAAAGGAATTACATAAAACTCTGCTCTACTATAGCTTGAAACAATGCAGTAATCATATAATAATCAGATACCAGTTCAACACAGTGATAGTGATTACAGTGCAGTTACCTCCAGTGATCACAGGTGATGGCTCCTATGATTGAAGCCATTAACTTTTCCTTTTCTTCTCCATCCAGGTCCAGACCGCCATGAAGACGTCTTGTAAAAACGATTTGTCTCTGCACAGTCTCTTCATCAGACTGCTACCCCCAATGCCCTCTCAATGCCTTCCCATATAATAATGCTTGTTTTTGTATCCGAAACTGTATTAGTGTCCCCTTTTCTACCCTGCAATGTAATTATGCCTCAGACAGTAATATTTATCCCATAGTACTCACCACAAGAACTGATTCCCCTTCTAGTTTTCTCTCAAGATACAGAATGTGGTGCAGAAAAAGTAGTGGTGCTCCCCCAAGGTGCAGTGAAGATGAGTTGTTCTTTGTCCTATTTGGGTATCTTAGTGTTGAAAGGGTGAAGAGAGAGGTGTGCATGGAATGCCAGGCGCAGCCAACCCAGGGAATGTTCACCCCTTAGTAGACTTAGGAATGCATAAACTGGTAGAGACCAAAAGCCTGGGGGTAAGGTGCGACCCTTTAAGGGACATACACAAGTATTATCAATAGAGTTTTTCAAGTTTTATTGATAATATCAGCTATAAATGCGTTTCGAAGGGACACAGTGCTTCTTCTTTAGTATTGCTGGGGACACACTACCAGTATATGATGCGGTAGATGGTAACCGTACGCTATCTGTAGCAGGGCTGGGGCTGAATGCTGCTGTCTTGACCATCACCAGCAATACTGAAGAAGAAGCACTGTGTTGCTTCAAAACGCATTGTTTTAGCTCACATTATCAATGGAACTTGAAACACTCTAATGATAACACTTGTGTATATGAATGCCCATTAAAGGGTTGCACTTTACTCCCAAGCTTTCGTCTAGACCATTTCATTTAGTTGTCCTTAAGGTCAGAGTGGTCCACTTTTATGTGCTCTCCTCATGGTCAGGATGATCACCATTCTGTGCCCTCCTCATGGTCAGGATGATCCCCTATCTGTGCCCTCCTCATGGTCAGGATGATCCCCATTTTGTGCCCCCCTCATGGTCAGGATGATCCCCATTTTGTGCCCCCCTCATGGTCAGGATGATCCCCCTTTTTGTGCCCTACTTATGGTCAGGATGATCCCCATTCTGTGCCCCCCTCATGGTCAGGATGATCCCCCTTCTGTGCCCTCCTCATGGTCAGGATGATCCCCCTATCTGTGCCCCCCTCATGGTCAGGATGATCCTCCTTCTGTGCCCCCCTCATGGTCAGGATGATCCCCATTTTGTGCCCCCCTCATGGTCAGGATGATCCCCATTTTGTGCCCCCCTCATGGTCAGGATGATCCCCCTTTTTGTGCCCTACTTATGGTCAGGATGATCCCCATTCTGTGCCCCCCCCCATGTCAGGATGATCCCTCTTCTGTGCCCTCCCTATGGTCAGGATGATCCCTCTTCTGTGCCCTCCCTATGGTCAGGATGATCCCCCTTCTGTGCCCTCCTCATGGTCAGGATGATCCCCCTTCTGTGCCCCCCTCATGGTCAGGATGACCCCCCTTCTGTTCCCTCCTCATGGTCAGGATGACCCCCCTTCTGTTCCCTCCTCATGGTCAGGATGATCCTCCTTCTGTGCCCCCCTCATGGTCAGGATGATCCTCCTTCTGTTCCCTCCTCATGGTCAGGATGATCCTCCTTCTGTTCCCTCCTCATGGTCAGGATGATCCCCCTTCTGTGTCCCCCTCATGATCAGGATGATCCCCCTTCTATTCCCTCCTCATGGTCAGGATGATCCTCCTTCTGTGCCCCCCTCATGGTCAGGGCAGCCCCCTTTCTGTGTCCTCTTCATTGCCATGGTGTCCCCCATCTGTGCCATCCTCATGCTGAGTGTAGACCCCCTTCTGCGTGCTCTGCTCTGTGGGGCTCCCTGTAGTCACACATCCTCCCTTTAGCTTGGGCCAGGAGTGCAGAAGAGTGCATGTGCTCTAGAGAGGGGGTGATGGTGGGGGGCAGCCGATCAGTGCTATGCTCCCAGAGACGCTGTGACAGGCTGTTGGGTAGCAGTAGGAGTAAAGGAGCGAGGTGTGACTTTCCTGGTTGGAGCTTCAGGTGACCTAGGGCAGTGGTGAGAGGGGTATTGGGTCCTCGGGTTTTGGGGCCAGGTCACAATTGCAACCCCTGTGACCCCTATAGCTACACTACTGCTTGGTTAACAAAGATAATTGCTTTGTAAATGACAAAAGCAATTAACATTATTGTGTCTTGTGCAAGCAAGCTTAAGGCTAAGGCACCAGGTTAGCATACTTTACTAATTACTGCTGCTTACAGATTTAGCTGAATGTAACTTGTCTCTGATAACTTTATGTGACGGGTTATCTGAAGCCATTAAGAAGCTATTGTTATCTCAACACAACAGTATCCATTGTAAAGTAATTAAAAGGGCAAACAAACTATGGCACAGAAAGTTATCATAACGCGTTAACAATTGTGTTACACTTTGCTGAATACGTACAGTATATAGCACCAACATAGTCCTTGTCCCTAAAGGAGCTCACAATCTTACTTCCCGATCGCCAAGGGCATAGTTGGGGGACAGGTGGAGCATGGGTCCCAAGCGCAATTAGGACAGAGGGCAGGGGGGGCACCAGCCCAACAAACTTAGAAGTTGTCAGAATGCTGTGAACCATGCTGAACACACAGCCCTTCAGTAAGTAACAACCACCTTGCAGAGGCACTCGGTGTGCTGGGTGGGGGCAGCTGCGCCTTACTACATTGTCCCAGCTCAGCCGCTGTGACAGTGGAGCCCACCCACTCCTTATCCTCGCCCCCATTACTGTCTGCCACACCATGAATTACATTAATGATGCTCTCACAAAGATCCTGTGGCACCGGGTGCATCTTCAGTCCTCTTCCATTATGTCCGGCGCCTCAGGACAGGAGGAACCAGAGGACAGGTGACAGAAGAAGAGGCCTGAAGATGCACCCAGCGTAGACCCAGTAGTGTGATAACAGAGACCAGTAGCTGTGTGAGAGCATCATTAATGTAATTCACAGTGTGGATAGTCTGTACTGGAGGGCACATGGGGAGCACTATTCATACTGGGAGGTAAATGGGGAGCACTATTACTTCTTGCAGCCGCAAGGCAAGCACTATTACTGTTGGGGGCCACAATGGCAGCACTATTACTACTGAGGGCTACAAGAGGAGCACTATTTTTACTGTGGCCACATGGGAAGCACTGTTACTACTGGGAGCCATATAAAGAACGCACTATTACTACTGTGGGTCACCAAGAGAGTACTATTACCACTACTAGGATCCAAAAAGGAAGCACGATTCTTACTACTGGGGCCACAAAGGGATCACTATTACTGTGGGGGCCACAAAGGGGAGAAGCGCACAAAACTGAACCCTTGGCCCAGGTGCAGGAAAACCTAGCTACATCTCTCACACAGACACATATAAGAGGCAGTCCCATATAATTGCATTGAACACCTCTGAAATATCAGTCATACAATAGTAAACTTCACGTAGAGCCAAAGCAATACGGTTTATATCTTACTGATAAAACTAAAAATGTGAGCTACACAAAGAGTACACCTTCAACAACTGTCAACCAAATGATCACGTGTTAAGAGAGGTAACCCCTGTGGCGAGAAGGCTCCGGCAGCAAAATATGTCCCAAAAACAAGTGCAGAATATGACGCTGTTAATGGAAAGACTTTACACAATTAAACAATAAAGCAAACAATGATTTACTGAAAGTTGGATAATGTATCTGTTTTCTCTCAGAAAGTAGATGTAGCATCAGCTGATCTTCCCTGTGCTATTGGGGGAATAATAGAATGCAGGCTATCTGTAAGCAGAGAGATGGTGAGGGAACACTTAGCTAACTTAAATGAATTCATGTCTCAAGGTCCAGATGAATTACATCCTAGGATACTAAAGGAAGCAGTGGAGGTAATTGCTGAACCACTCGCCATAATCTGTGAAAATTCCTGGAGAACAGGAGAAGTCCCAAAAGATTGGAAAAGGAAATTGAAGGGAGATTCAGGTAACTACAGGCCTGTGAGCCTGACTTCTATACTGCGAAAGATCTTTGTACAGATTATTAACCCTTTGCAATCCAATTTTAGATTCAGCGTTTTCTAGGGGGCTTTCTGCCATTATACAATGGTGCCGCCTGCTGGCTAGAGCCAGTACTGCAGTATGGGACATGCTGGAGAGACCCCCAATAACAGAGCAGCCAGTAATATAAAGTAAGAATACACTGCCAGACGTCTTCCAACCTTGTAGCTGTACAGCCTTCGATTAAAATGTCTTCGGACGTCAGACAGTGGATTGAAAAGGGTTAAACAGCATGTATGCAAGTACTTGGATGAAAATGGAGTTATTAACCAGAGCCAGCATGGGTTTGTAACAAACAAGTCATGCCAGACAAATCTAATTTCCTTCTATGACAGAATCACCAACTGGGTTGATCAGTATATCTTGACTTTAGTAAAGCATGTGACAAAGTATCTCATACCATACTTATTGAAAAAATGACCAAATCTGGGACTGACAAGGCAACTGTTAGGCGGATTCACAACTGGCTGAGTGATCGTACTCAAAGAGTGGTCATAAATGGCTGCACATCCAAGTGGAAGAATGTATCAAGTGGGAACCACAAGGCTCTGCCCTAGGCCCAGTGTTGGTCAACATTGTTATAAATGATCTGGAGGAGGGAATTAAAGGGAAAATGATTACATTTGCCAACAACACAAAGCTAGGAGGGATAGCTAACACTAGAGAAGAGAGAGGATTCAAAAAGATCTAGAAAAGCTTGCACAGTGGGCAGCGACAAACAGAATGATATTTAACAAGGAAAAATGCAAAGTCCTACATCTGGGCAAGAAAAATGAAAAAAAAAACCACATACAGAATGGGAGGAATTGGGCTAAGCAGCAGCACATGTGAAAAAGACTTGGGTATACTAATAGATCATAGACTGAACATGAGTCAACAATGTGATGCAGCAACCAAAAAGGCAAACACAATTCTGGGATGTATTAAGAGAAGCATAGAGTCTAGATCACGTGAGGTCATTATCCCCCTCTACTCTTCCTTAGTCAGACCTCATCTGGAATACTGGGTCCAGTTCTGGGCACCCCACCTTATAAAAGACATAGACAAACTGGAGTAAGTTCAGAGAAGAGTTACCAAGATGGTGAGCAGTCTGCAAATCATGTCCTATGAGGAACGGTGAAAGGATCTGGGAATGTTTAGCTTGAAAAAAAGAAGGCTGAGAGGAGACTTAAAGGGGTTGTCCCGCGGCAGCAAGTGGGTCTATACACTTCTGTATGGCCATATTAATGCACTTTGTAATGTACATTGTGCATTAATTATGAGCCATACAGAAGTTATAAAAAGTTTTTCACTTACCTGCTCCGTTGCTGGCGTCCTCGTCTCCATGGTTGCCGTCTAATTTTCGCCGTCTAATGGCCAAATTAGACGCGCTTGCGCAGTCCGGGTCTTCTTATCTTCTCAATGGGGCTCTGTGTAGCTCCGCCCCGTCACGTGCCGATTCCAGCCAATCAGGAGGCTGGAATCGGCAATGGACCGCACAGAAGCCCTGCGGTCCACGGAGGGAGAAGATGCCGGCGGCCATCTTCACCGGGTAAGTAAGAAGTCACCGGAGCGCGGGGATTCAGGTAAGCGCTGTCCGGTGATCTTTTTTAACCCCTGCATCGGGGTTGTCTCGCGCCGAACGGGGGGGGGGGGGGGGGGGGGGTTGAAAAAAAAAACAAACCCGTTTTGGCGCGGGACAACCCCTTTAATAGCCGTCTACAGATATCTGAAGGGCTGTCACAGTTTCCGAAAGCACAAATGATCCAATCAGCCGACAAATGAGTAAGTCCATCAGTGGTTTACTCGCTGTTGTTAAAGAATGCCAACTCCATGTATCTAACATTAAAAGTATAAGAGAAAACAGCAGGGATGGACAAAGGGTAGTCGGGCCCAAAGCTGCTCATTATGAACTCCCTTACTTGCCTTCCTTACTTTGCTAACCTCGATGACCCTAATACCTTATCCTCCCACCATTGCATCCCATTATATTTAAGCAATCCTCTCCACTTTGTCTAGTGCTGCCAACCATGCAACCAGTGCCATCTTCCATCACTCATATGCTCCAATATGTCCCTCACACCAGTTTCAACCTAAGGGTGCCTACCCACTTGCGAATTTTTTTCCTGCGATGTTTTGCATTTTTTCTCAAGAGCAATTAGTATAGAATGTGTTCTTGTCCATCTGGGGTTTTTTTTCCGTTTCGTTGGGTTTTTTCACATAGGAACTGTCAGTTGCACATGTCTCCTTATTTTTCTCTTAATGCACCCATGATTGTCAATGGAGGGCTGCAAAAAACGCTGCGAAAAACGCGCGAAAATCGGCAACGCAAGTGGGTAGGCGCCCTAAGGGCGCCCACCCACTGGCGTTTGCGATTTCTGTGCGTTAAAAACGCAGCGTTTTCGCGGCGTTTTTCCCGTGTTTTTCGCGGCGTTTTCGCGGCGTTTCCATTCATTTCCATTGACTTTCATGGGTGCATTAGGAGAAAAATAAGGACACATATGCAACTGACAGTTCCTATGTTAAAAAACGCCACGCAACGCAACGCAAAACGCCAGTGGGTGGGAGTACATTCAATTCTAATGGCACTGCAGAAAAAACGCAAAACGCAGAGAAACACAAATCGCCAGTGGGTGGGCGCCCTAAGGGTGACTGCCCACTACAGTTTTTTTTTTTACTGCGAAATTTGCAGTGGTTTTTTTTCTGCAGGGGTATATGGGACTTGCAATGTTAAAATTGCGATCGCGCAAAACGGCAATTTATCGCAAAATCGCGATTTTGCGCTATCGCGATTTTAACATTACAAGTTCCATATACCCCTGCAGAAAAAAAAAACGCTGCGAATTTCGTAGTGAAAAAAAACTGTAGTGGGTAGTCACCCTTAGGTTAGATGGCACTCTGCGTAAAATATGTTCTTTGGCGCCCCCCTCCATCTCCATCATAAGAAAAAACAATATATTGCATTGATAGGCAGTTGGCCTGTATTGTGCTTATGCAAAAAGCAGCAAGATAGCAGCATACCTGCACCACAACTGCACACGGAATAAATATGGTACCAGAACCAAGCTGATAACATTAATACAGCACCAGTACAAAGCTCATAATATAAATACAGCACCATAACCAAGTTTGGTACATAAATAAAGTAGCAGAACTAAGCAATTGTGTGGTGGGGGAGCCAATGGGCTGACAGCAGCGCCTTAGAACATCTAAGGAGAGGAGATAGCGCCAAGAAGAAAATGATTCATGTAGCTCAACAAGATACTTCCATATGGAAGATGAAGATCATCTGGCTAAGCAGACCTAAGGGGAATGCTCATTCCCAGCCCATGGTGCCCCGCTACAAGCTGGCTCCCTGTGTAATGATCGCATGAGTTGCACAAAGCGAACACCTGCAAAGCCTCTAACTACCCTACAGCTCATAACTTGGGACCACATGATCTTCATGGCTTCTCTTCAGCCCACATGTTCTTTTTGATAATAATAGAGGTCATGATGCAATTATGTAAACCTGGACATCCTATTCTCTGCTATGCCCAATGGATCATGGTCCGACACAGGGTTAATTATTAGTGTATTGTGGAAATGTATATTGGGAGGTGACGTTACACAGAGGAATAACGTAATAACCTGCAGATGACAATGAATACTAATGACGACCTATGTTCTGTACATAAGTAAGAAGCAATGATGTCACAGATACATCGACCGAGCTGCCTATTTTATCACTGTCCAGATGATGTCATGGTGACATCACGCCTCCTCTAACATTGCTCCTGTCTTGCTGCAATGCAGACATCACTTTCTTCTTTAAAAAGGCGAGTTGAATGAGGTGTAACCACATACAAGCTGCGAGGGAGAGTGAAAAACAATCACACATCCGGGAAAGTATGGCCACAGAAAAAACATACACACTCATTGTACGGGCACACGGCGTTATGGCCATCATGCTTCATCTATGCAGTTCTGTACTTTTAACTATTTCATACTTTTTATATTTGTGTTCTTTGGCCTAAAAACAGTTTTCTAGTAAGAAAAAAAAGGTGATGGCGATCAACATATCACTGGAGGGGCTCAAACCCCCCGGCACGGCTGCAAGTACCAATGTGTGACAGGTGTGGACTATGAGGCCAGCGATGGAGCGGCTCTGCACCAGTTTAGTGGAACAAACTAAGTTTTACTGAATGTACAATAAAGAACAATATGGCCACAACACACAAGAGTGTTATTTGGATACAATACTAACAGTTTACTAATATTCAATTAACGCTATAACTCGGTCCGTACCCTACTAATAGGGGGTCCTTAATATTGCGCATGCAATATAGAATTACCATAGTCAATAAATGGTTAACCTTGGCCAGCGGTAAATAGTGCCACAGAAAATAGGAGTCTCCTCCGAAGTAACTTCATCTTGCAGTAACGTCAGGTAACTAAATGACTAATTGTGCTAACTGAAATCTGAAGTCACTGTCCTTTTACCAAATTCTTAGCACAGTATCTTTGGGGAGGTTGTATAGTGATGAAGTCAAAATAATCCATTTTACTGGTGATGAGCCTGGGTGATGGTACACAAAACTTGAATATCTGGATACTATCTGTCCGTTTATCTGCTCTCGCTGATGGTCTCTCTCCCTGTGATGGCTCGGCACATGTATTCAGTAATTATAGCTGATGTTTCCACTGACAATTGGCAGACCTTTCTGTGGCACTTGTATCGCAACAGCTTCGTAGTACCACTCCATGAATACAAGTTGCGTTCTCTCTCTGTCACAGGAAAACCCAGCTCTACAGCAGCACTGGGGTAGCTCATTCCCCACAAGGATCTCTGCAAAAACTGCTGAGGCCAGGCCAGCAGAGCCTGAGAAAAGGACCTGTCTTTTATACCCAGCCCATCAGCCAATCAACAGGCAGCTCACTCCCTGTTAATTCACAGCAGCAAAGTTAGAGTAAGAAAAACACAGTCATGTGACCTCTCTGAAGGTTCTAGAAGGATATATAAATTCCAGCAATATTATCCATCAATAAATATGCATGGGTATTTAATCCTTTACAAATGAGCCTGACAAACTAGGAATGGGCCATGACATTCCAGTACAGCTGATGACTGGGGGTCGCAGGGATCAATCCCCATCAATAGCTCATTAATGGCCACCCTCTAATGCGGTGTACCCCAACTGCAGATCTTTACGTTGCGGCCCCTTCTTTAGTGGGAACACAGTTCCTGAATGTCCCCCTAGTGGCTGACCCCTGTGTGCATATTATGTTTCCCTCTATCTCCAAGTGTCTTTCCTCTCCTCCTACTGGATTTCCTTTCCTTTGGTACATTGCAAAACTGGACTATTATTTGTAGCCTCAGTCATTTGGCATCTGTCATCCGTGCTCTATGCCATGTTAAATGCTGCATGCTCTCCATTCTACATGCTTTCCACTGTATGAAAGATTTATAAACCCCATTCACATACATGGCCAGCTTTAGCTACATGTGACCAATGTGGTTGCACAGGACACCAGCTTGTAGGGAGGGCATCAGGAAGATGTACGCTGGGGCCATCGCCCTTCCAGGTCTGCCACGTCAGAACATCTTCATCCTCTGTATGGCAGCGTCTTGAAGAGCTGCATTAATCCTCCTTCTCCTGGCTCTGTCTCTTCTACTTTGATGTTCTGAGGCACCATCTGTCAGCCCATTGGTCACTTAGTTCTGCTACTGTATTTATGTTATGAGCTTGGTTCTGGTGCTGTATTTATATTATGAACTTGGCTCTGGTATTGTATCTGTGTACTGCAGTTGGTTCCTGCTGTATTGATGTTATAAGCTTGATTCTGGTCATGTACTTATGGTATGACCTTGGCTCTGGTGTTTATGTTATGAGTTTTGTTTTGATGCTGTATTTAAATATTTTATGAGTTTGATTCTGGTATTTTGTGAATCTGTATTTTTGTTGTGAGCTTGGTTCTGGTATTTTATCTATGTACTGAGCTTGGTTGTGGTGCTGTATTTACTTTATAAGTTTAGATCTGTTGCTGTATTTATGTTATGAGCTTGTTCTAGTAATGTATTTATGTTATGGGTTTGGTTCTGTTGCTGTATTTATGATATGAATTTGCTTCTGGTACTGTAATTATGTAGTGAGCTTGGTTCTGGCATTGTATCTATGTACTGATGCTTATTTGTGTTATATTTATGTTATAAGCTTGTTTCTGGTTGTTATGTTCACCCGGAGGGCTTATTCAGCTTGCCTGCATAAGGATACATAACTCCTAACTGAACAGTAAATATCTGGACACGGATGTACCAAACACATAATAGTTTTATTAGACAAGTGTACAACATAAATATGGTATATTGTCATACTAACAAAAAGGAAACATCTGACCCTGGTCTAAACCTGCCTATAAGTAGAGTAATTGTCCCGATAAGGACGGCCCCACCTCAGAACCTAGGGCCGAACTGACTCTCCCTAAGGTCGCATGCACATGGCAGATCCCTAGTACCTGCCGTTCTGACTCTTTACCTGTACTGCCGATGGTCCGCACGGCTCGCTGTTGGACATGCGCAGTACAGATTTTTTTTTTAACTCCTGCTTTTACCGCGGATGGGACATTGCAGACGGGCCGCAGGTCACACGGCTTCCATTGACTTCAATGGAAGCTGTCTGTGTGGACACCGCAGAAAATGGAGCACGCTGCAGTTTTTCATCCGCTTACGTGCATGAAGAATCACATTTGCATAGCATGCTATGAGCGGAGGCGGACGCCCACTACAGATTTCGCAATTGAAATCCGCTCGTGTGCAGGCGGCCTAAAAGGCAGCAAGAAGCAGAGGAACAGATGACACACAATACAAACTTCAGCCAATAGAGCAACATGAACAACAAACATAGGCAAACCCACAAGAACAAATCAGACAAGACATAGTCCAGACACGGGTGTGCACACACATGCAAACAGAGGGGAATCAAGGCATCCTCACACCTAAGGATGGTAAGGGAATACAAACAGAACCGCATGCAAGCGGACCACAAACCAGACAGACTAAACACCAACAATCACCCAGAGATGTGCAAAGCATGCATCCTAATACCCGGGATCATATAGAACAGCGGTGGCGAACCTATGGCACGGGTGCTAGAGGCGGCACGCAGAGCCCTCCCTGCTGGCATGCAGAACCGTCGGCTGCTCACCACGGTAATGAATACAGGCAGGGGCTGCGGCTCCCCTGCCAGTATTCACTCAACTGTGCTGCTAACGGCGCTGATCTGTGGGATGGCACTATTACTACTGGGGCTCCTGTGGGATTTCACTATTACTTCTGGGTTGGGGGCCACTGTGGGATGTCACTATTACTACTGGGGGGGCCGCTGTGGGATGTCACTATTACTACTGGGGGGGCCGCTGTGGGATGTCACTATTACTACTGGGGGGGGCCGCTGTGGGATGTCACTATTACTACTGGGGGGGCCGCTGTGGGATGTCACTATTACTACTGGGGGGGGGGGGGGGCCCTGTGGGATTTCACTATTACTTCTGGGGGGCCACTGTGGGATGTAAAATAACTGCACATGATGCCATCAGACCTACAGCCGGCACTGTTTACATACACTATAAGGCACCATATTGCAAGTTTTCAGTGTGGAATATGCACTTAATGTCCACAACTAATATGCCAGGTGTGAAAGAAACCCAAGGCCACACTTCCTTCCATGGGCCTATAGAAGAACCACAGCCAGGACCTATTGCAGGGAAGGGGCACTTTAATGAATTCTTTATTATGTCAGTTAAGTAAATGCTGCCTGTCAATCTTTGAACTGTAAGAATTTCTCAAGATGCTTCTTTGTTCTCGGCTGCTCAGCAAACTTGAACTGCAGTGTCCTCCATGAATAAATGTTTACTTTATGCATCCATCATCAGCTGGAAAACAAGCAGCAAAGAAAAGCAATACTAATCGGATTCAGTGCAGCGCATAATAAGTTCCAGCACGGAGCGTTTGCAGAATCCACCTTGGTTGATATTAAAGGTAACCAGTGTATTGTTTGTTGACTTTATGAAATATGTGTCCATAAATGTCACGGTAAGATAAGAACAAGGAAGCAAGTTGTGCTAATACTGTACCTGTGGGGTCAGTGGAGGTCTGTGTGGGTCTGTGGAGGTCTACGGGGGTCTGTGGAGGTCTCTGCAGGTCTGTGGGAGTCTGGAGAAATGTACTCTCCTATAAGGTTTGCCTCTCTTCGACGGCAACATCACTAACATACATGTGGGATGAGATCTCTGTATAATACCACTCCCTAATATGACTTATGAAGTTCACCGCAGGAGTGGAGGATCGATCCACTGATCAATTGCGAAATGAGATTCTCAAAGCACAATTGTTAACAAACAATCCCTAAAAGAAGGAAGAATGGGAAGCCTTTAAAGAGACCAGGATGGATGAACACAGAACTTGTACACAAAATATGTTTATCAAATGTAAAGAGGGGGGATATCTAAAGAAGAATATAATGGGGCCTGCAGAAACTGTAGGGCAAGTGTCAGAAAAGCTAAAGCTGATAATGAATTGAGGCTTGCAACAGAGGCCAAAAGCAATACAAAAGGATTTGGGGGTATGTCAAAATCAAAAGAAATGTCAAAGATGCTATTGGATGCTTACAAGATGAAAATGGTGAATTGGTTAAGAATGATTGTTGAGAAGGCTGAACTTTTAAATTCCTATTTTGTACCTGTTTTCTCTCAGAAAGTAGATGGAACATCAGCTGATCTTCCCTGTGCTATTGGGGGAATAAGAGAATGCAGGCTATCTATAAGCAGAGAGGTGGTGAGGGAACACTTGGCTAACTTACATGAATCCAAGTCTCAAGGTCCAGATGAATTACATAGGATACTAAAGGAAGCAGCAGAGGTAATTGCTGAACCACTCGCAGGAATCTGTGAAAATTCCTGGAAAACAGGAGAAGTCCCAAAAGATTGGAAAAGGGCAAATGTTGTCCCTATCTTCAAAAAAGGGAATAAGGTGGATCCAGGAAACTACAGGCCTGTGAGCCTGACTTCTATACCAGGAAAGATCTTTGAACAAATTATGTATGCAAGTACTTGGATGAAAATGGAGTTATTAATCAGAGCCAGCATTGGTTTGTAACAAACAAGTCGTGACAGACTATTCTAATTTCCTTCTATGATTGTATCACTGACTGGGTTGATCAAGGAAATGTGGTGGATATAGTATATCTCGACTTTAGTAAAGTACTTGACAAAGTATCTCATACCATACTTATTGATAAAATGACCAAATCTGGGATTGACAAGGTAACTTTTAGGGGGATTCACAACGGGCTGAGTGATCGTACTCAAAGAGTGGTCATAAATGACTGCACATCTAAGTGGAAGAATGTATCAAGTGGGCAACCACAAGGCTCTGTCCTAGGCCCAGTGTTGGTCAACATTGTTATAAATGACCTGGAGGAGGGAATTGATGGGAAACTGATCAAATTTGCTGACAAAGCTAGGAGGCATAGCTAACACTAGGAAAGAGAGAGTATTCAAAAAGACCTAGAAAAACTTGAACAGTGGGCGGCGACTAACAGAATGGTATTTAATAAAGAGAAATACAAAGTCCTACATCTGGACAAGAAAAATGAAAAAAGCACATAGAGAATGGGAGGAATTGGGCTAAGCAGCAGCACATGTAAAAAAGACTTGGGTATACTAATAGATCATAGACTGAACATGAGTCAACAATGTGATGCAGCAGCCAAAAAGGCAAACACAATTCTGGGATGTATTAAGAGAAGCATAGAGTCTAGATCACATGCGGTCATTATCCCCCTCTACTCTTCCTTAGTCAGACCTCATCTGGAATACTGGGTCCAGTTCTGGGCACCCCACTTTAAAAAGACATAGACAAACTGGAGCAAGTTCAGAGAAGAGTTACGAAGATGGTGAGCAGTCTGCAAATCATGTCCTATGAGGAATTGTTAAAGGATCTGGGAATGCTTAGCTTGCAGAAGAGAAGGCTGAGAGGAGACTTAATAGCGGTCTACAAATATCTGAAGGTCTGTCACAGTGCAGAGGGATCAGCCCTATTCTCATCTGCACAAGGAAGGACTAGAAGCAATGGGATGAAACTGGAAGGGAGAAGACACAGATTAGATATTAGACAGTGAGGGTGATCAATGAGTGGAACAGGTTGCCATGGGAGGTGGGGAGTTCTCCTTCAATGGAAGTCTACAAACAAATGCTGGACAGACATCTGTCTGGGAGGATTTAGTGAATCCTGCACTGAGCAGGGGGTCGGACCCGATGACCCTGGAGGTCCTTTTCAACTCTACCATTCTATGATTCTATGATCCCTGGAGGCTTTTAGATGTAGGGGTTCCTCGAACAGATTAGGGATAGTAATGCCCCAGCCAGGCTCAGTAAATAGTTTGCTGGCAGGTCCAGTCAGGAAATGCCCCAGGCTGGGATCCAATGGGGGGGATGGTGTAGGGCCCTATGCTATCCTGCCTGGGGTGCAGTGTAGCCCCAATCACTGTAGCTACCTTGTCAAAGAGCCTGGCCATTGGAGAAACAGGAAATAAGGTTCCAAGGTTCTTTACTTCAAGCGGACTTGGGCTGATGGGGTGCTTACTATGTTTGGTTTCGGTTTCACGTGCTCTTGATCTCTTTTTGGTCTGCAAGGTCTCATTATCTGTTAGACAGATTTGGAAGCGGTGTGCTGAGATCTTCCATAGGGAAGAGGGTATTCATATCCAGGGACTACCCCTCAATCTTAGTCCTGTGATTCACCTCATGCTAGGATGCTCCTCACACACACTCAGGCTCCGCCTTATGCCCCGCCCCATCACGTGGACCTCACCAGCACACGCTCAGCAGGCCTGATCCCCCTAATGGTACATTACTTCACACTAAACGTGGCCAAATGAACAGAGAAAGAAATCCTAATTTCCATGGGTAATAAAAGTAAAGGCGCATTACCCCCACCCCCTGATACTTAGTAGCTTTTTAGGATTCAGTGGCTGCAAAATACACATTTTAGATCCTTTGCATCAGTACTGTACTGTGCATAGAAGAGAGCGGGGCCCAGAGCAATCGTCACAATTGACCAGCTATTCTGCTGTCTGGTTTTGCCTACCAGGACCAAAAGGTCTCATATTCGATTCTCGTTCCAGGGCTGGTATCCCATTTCTCCAAGGGTCCCATAGCAGGTGCTTGGTTGCCTCTATGGTATGTATGTTCTTGCTCTGCCCAATGATCATCTTGCATTTGGAGACTAAGGAGCACTTATTAATATCAACCAATCCGATCACTTATTTTATTTGACAGTCTGCACCCCTTTAGTCCGCTTCAGAAGATCATATTCTGATTTTGCAGAACTCTTGTTTTTTATACGTATTTCACAAGGAACTTCCTTGAGTGTTGCTCATTGCCTGTCTGACATCTAATGGGCCTCAATGAGGAACTCTGACGGATCTTGCACTGTACAAAGATGCACCGTAACTCACAGCTGGTGGAGTAGCTATAGCGGTTGCAATGGTTGCAGCTGCAACCGGTCTTCTAAGCCAGGGGGTCCACAGGCCCCCCTCACCACACTAACACTGACTGGTACCTTAACCTGACGATCCACTTTATGGAGCATACTGTCGACACACGGCAGTGTGTGCATTGTACATCCTCCTCCCCAGTCTCCTCGTCTTTGGTTCCTCTAGTTCTTGTAGCACTGGAGTGGAGACACTGAGGAGAGAGGAGAATGTAGGATGCACACACTGCCATATATAAAGAATAAGATCATCATGTGAAGGTACCAGTCAAGTTGGGGGTACAGAGTACCACCATTACTTGAAGGAAGGGCACAGAGGGCCACTATGCAGCCAGGCAAAGGCGCCAAAGCTCTCCAGAACCATTTCCTGACAACTGCAATGGTCCTAGAAAGCCACAAGTATCTTCGTTGAACAGTGTTGACCAAAGTTGGGGAATAATGTGCCAAGAACACAGTGAGCTCAGAATGTTGAATCTCGCCACTATCACCCAGAATACCAAGGGAAGAGGCTGCCCTACTCCTTGGCTGCTCCATGGGCCTGATGACTTTTCCTCTGGCGCCTCGTTATAATTCTCAGTAATACTGAAGTGGTCACTAAAACCTGGTAGGACACAAATGGAAAGTGTAGAGGCTAGTTAAAGGGATATTCCACTCTCTTCAACGGGGCTCCCAGCGGTCAGACCCCCACTGATTGGCACATGATTCCCTATGCTATGGATAGGGGGTAACTTCAAATTACTGGAATACCCCTTTAATAGCACTTCATTCTTGTTACAACAGGATGTTTAACAGGACCTTGATAATTACTTGGTTAATAACATTCTTCTCTCAGCTTATAAAACCGGAGTCGCTGTCACAACTGAAGCTGCAGACGAAGGACGGAGGGAAGAATCTAGACGTAACCAAGGGAATTTAGGCTATGTTCGCACATGGGGGGTTTCTATGATGTTTTTGATGGGTGTGTTAGGTGTACATCAAAAACGCTGTTAATAACCGCATGTGCTTTTACTGTGAAATGCCGCAGTTTTCAGCCAATCGTCTTCTATAGATAAAGTCATGTGCTTCCCCTGAAGAAGCCTGAAAACTGCATCACTGAATCATCAATGATTTTGATCTGCACATCAAAAAAGCTATAGAAACCCGGCAGGAATGATATATGCGAACACAGCCTCAAAGCGAAAACACAAGGACGCATGCGTTAATACACTCGTGGCTACAGGGCGTATTAGTGCATGAATGTGGTTATTTTTTCCGGACTATTCAATCTCCGTGCTATTGCATGCGAGTTTGAAAAAAACTGCGGGAAAATAGGCCCTGCGCTATCTTTCTCATACATACCCTGTTTCCCCAAAAATAAGACCTACCCTGATTTTTTAGGATTTTTGGGGAGGCTTGAAATATAAGCCCCACCCACGAAAATAAGCCCTTGCTGCATTACATAAAAAAAGGAATACATTGCTTAGCAGGTTCAGTCCATGTCCATCCTGCTGCTCTCCAGAGCTCCAGCACGCTTCTTGCAGTCCTCGACCACCCATAGAAGATCATAAATCCCACCTCCAGGAAGCGATGGCTCTGATTGGTGCCCGAGCGCTGCTCAGCCAATCAATGCACTGCTTGATGAACCAATGTGATGGCTGTGATTGATTCATCAATCGCAGCATTGATTGGCTGAGCAGCAGTCAAAGAAGCAATCACAGCTATCGCGTTCTGGAGGTGGGATTTATGAATTGGCCAATCAATGCCACTGCTCAGCACATTGGAGCTCTGGAGAGCAACGGGAGGGACCTGGACCAAGCCTGTTAGGTAAGTATAATATGATATCCCCCCCAAAATAAGACCTAGCACTAGTTTTGGGGAGATAATTAATATAAGACAGGGTCTTATTTTTGGGGAAATATGGTAGCATTAACATGTGGGACTCCTGATAGTAGAAATGAGACCATTGAAATTAATGGTTTCGTTTCGTCTCGTTATTTGGCCATGATTTTCATGACCGCACAAGGGGACTAAAACACGTCCATCTGTTTACGCTCTCAGCACAAGAATTTCAAGAAACCATGACCATTTCCTTCTAAGGAACTTTTCACACGGGACGCAGCCAAACCAGCAGCTGTGGAATCCCACGCAACAATCCACGTGTCCATCTGCGGATTTTGATGCGTAACTGCAGGCAGGTTTTTGCGCTGCAGCTTAAGCCTCATGCAACGACTTATTTGCAAAGTGCCCAAGTGCCCTTCCCTCCAGGAGATTACGTGGCGCTGCGTGTGACGGTCCACTTCTGTAATCTTATGTAATTATCACACACTCAGGATAATTCTGTTACATTGTGTCATTCATGAGGAAATGTGTCAAGTCACTGTATGCAATAACTAATGCTCGTGGTATGTGCTTCTGTTAGCCTATGTAGGCTTGGCCCACAGCACATTTCAGCCTATGAGAACATTTCCAAGTATATACCTCCAATAGAAGCCTTCATCGTACAGACATGCAGTGCAGACGTCACCCATAGGCTCCCATATTAAGAAAAATATCATACAGCACATCTTTTACAAAATGCATCTGCATAGAATAGTCTACTACACTAGTATATGCAGCAAGGGAAAGGCATACAGACCCAGCAGATGCCAAGAGGCGCCTGACAGGTGAATACAGTAAATACCCTTGCTGGACTGAAACAGGGAAATATGTTGTTGTTATTTTCCTACTTGTTCTCATATTTTTGGTTGTTCTGCATCGTATAATTAGGAGGTGGTTACGCCTTTATTTGTGGGCGGAAGTGCGGAGAAGGAGTCTCAGGAACAGGAAGCGCTCAGTCTAGGCAGCTATGCTGCATGTTCAGGAGCTGGGGTTACTCCCTGCAGCAGCTGCAGCCTTACAGGCAATTGGGCTCCTGATTCAGTTCAGGTGGTTTACAAGTGTGATAGAGGAAAGTTAGATTCCCAAGCAGAATCTGCTTCTCCCACTCCTCTCCTGCACACATTATCGTCAATCTCCACCATTGGACATTCGGCCAGAAGCATTCATAGGTAGCTACGGAATGGCTAAGCACTCACGGATCAGGACTATAAAATGCACTCTCTTCTCTGAGAGCTGAAGAGAAAAAGGCATTCCCTGATCATTCTTACTGAGCGATCCCTATCTGTAGAGCTGGAATGTCTACAGGACGTAACCAGGGGCAACCAGGAAATAAACACTTCTGAAGTGCCAGGAGACGGTAATAGTTTATACAGAGCCACAGACACAAAATCCAAAGCACAACTACACTGCAAACTTTAAGAACTTTTGATTAGTATTCATTTGATAGAAAATTTGTGTAACCAGAATACCCCTTTAAATGTGTTACCGTGTGTCCCCGAAAATAAGACACTGTTTTATACCAATTTTTGCCTCAAAAGAGGCACAGTGTCTTATTTTCAAGGGGTGTCTAATAATATTCACCTACCGCCAGTGTTTCGGTCTTCGCGCTGGCCTCGGTTGCTGCTGTAGGCTGCTGCGTCCTCCTTCAAGCCGACAGAGCAGTTCTTCCTGGAAGCGGTCTTGAATACCCCACTTCCAGGAAGTTAATGCTCTTATTGGTTAATTGAGCACCGCGTCAGCTAATGAGAGCCGGCACTGGATTTACCAATCACAGCCATTCAATGATGTCATTAAATGGCTGTGATTGGTTAATCCAGCGCCAGCTCTCATTGGCTGATGTGGCGCTCGATTACCCAATCAGAGCATTAGCTTCCTGGAGGCGGGGTATTCAAGCCATGCTTCCAGGAAGAACTGCTCTATCGGCTTGAAAGAGGACGCAGCAGCCTGCAGCAGCGACGGAGACCAGCGTGAGAACCGGATCGCCGGCGGTAGGGGAGTATTGTTTTTTTTTTAACATGTAGCCTAGCTAGGGCTTATTTTCAAGGGAGGGCTTATATTTCAAGGCACCCCTGAAAATTGGGGGAGGTCTTACTATCGGGGAAACACGGTATTAAAAGCTATGAAGCATCGCTATGGCTTCCCTTCGGTATACTTCATATAGCCTATATAAAACTATGGTTGTGGGTTTCCACCTTGTGCCAGACAGTGTGCTGAAAGAATGCAGCCAAACCTGGTGTGGCCCAATACCGGCCACAAGGGCATGCTGTCACCTATGACCTCCTATGCGGACTGGGAGACTCTGGTCATGCTGAAGGACATAGACTTGACTCTGCCTTTTCGATCTCGGATATCCACTACCCCTCCAGAGCCCGGGGATACTCCTCTGCCTCACCCTGACCACACTGTTACAGTACCGTATACGTCTGGATGTTCCCCAGCGTGTATGGCAAATGTAGGGCTCTAACATGGTGTGGACAAAGCCTACAATGTTCTTGTGCAGGAGACTTTAATGGTTACTTTGTTTTGGCTCCGATAGCTAAATACTGACAGTACCAGAAGAACAGATCCCATTGTCTTGTCACATTGATACATTGACAACTATGGAAGGAGTGGGAGTATTTTATAGTGAGGTAAATGATCAAGAGAAAGAATGGATGACTTCCAGGAGCCAACGAGTCACGGTGCACGCCAACACCAGGAGGCTACTCCATCAGTGTAACCCAGAACATCGCACAAAACATACACCAGCTTCATCTTCTTCATCGTCATATTCACAGACACATACATACTGGTCACATACTGTGTAAATGTCTGCATGTTGTGCTGCGCACACTTATCTACACTGGGGGGCATCCTATACACACACGACATATAACAAATCTACAACCCCAATTCCCAAAAAGTTGGGACGTTGCGTAAAATGTACATAAATGTAAAGAGTAAAAGCGATGATTAGAAAATCTCATCTAACCATAATTTATTCATAGTAGAACAAACATCGGGGGGGGGGGGGGATATTTTACCATTTCATTGAAAAATAAACTACCGTAATTTAGAAATTCTTGGCAGCAGCACATCTCACAAACGCTGGCCAGGCCCATGTCTACCATTATGCAGCATGCCCTCTTCTTTTTACAACGGTCTGTGATTGTCTGGGAAGTGAGGAGACCAACTGCTGGAGGTTTGGGAGAGCAATGTTGTCCCATTCTTGTCTGATGAAGGATTCTAGCTGCTCAGCAGTCCTGCGGTTACGTTCACTCAAAGAGCTTATTTACCTAACCTGCATGAAAGTACAGAACCCCTAACTGAACAGTAAGTATCTGGGCATAAATAGACACCACTCGGATATACCAAATACATAATAGTTTTATTGGACAAGTATACAACTTACAAATATATGGTCATACCAACAACTAGTAAACATCCGACCCTGGTCTACACCAAGAGGGGAAACCTGCCTATAAGCGGAGTAATCGTCCTGATAAGGACGGCCCCACGTGAGATGCCTAGGGCTGAACTGACTCTCCCTAAAAAGCAGCAGAGAGCAGAGGAACAGATAACACATAATACAAATCTCTTCTACTGTGAAGCCATGCTGTTGTGATGGATGCAGTATCTTGTTTAGCATCATCTTGCTGAAATATGGAAGGCTTTCCCTGAAAGAGATGTTGTGTGAATGATGATTTCCAAAAGGAATTTCAACTTTGGATTCATCTGACCACAGAAGAGTTTTTCATTTTGCCTCAGTCCATTGTAAATGAGCTTTGGCCCAGAGAAGAGGTTTGTGTTGATATTTGGCTTCTTCTCTGCATGATGCAGCTTTAATTTGCATTTGTGGATTTCACAGCGAACTTTGCTCACAGACAATGATTTCTGGAAGTGTTCCTGAGCCCTGCAGTGATTTGCATTAATAATCATGCCTGTTTTTAATGCAGTGATGCCCGAGGGCCCGTAGATCTCCAGCATCCAATATTGATCATCGGTCTTGATTCTTGTGCACATGAGTCTCTGCAGTTATTCTGAATCTTTGGATGATATTATGTACTGTAGATGGTGGGATAGTCAAAGTCTTTGCAATTTTACATTGATGAACATTTTTCTAAAATTTTTCCACAATTTTTCAACACAGTTTTTCACAGATTGGTGACCTCTGACCATCTTCGCTTCTGAGAGACTCTGCCTCTCTAACATGCTCTTTTTATACAAAGAAAATTGACCCTCCAGCTTTTTTTTCTCATTAGTTCCACTTACTTTTTCAGTATGGTTATATGACATTTCCAAATCATTGTATTTTTTTCCCTTACATTAATTTACATTTTACACAGCTTTCCAACTTTTTTGCAATTGGGGTTGTATTGTCGCACATATAGACATGCCTGTGTTGTGCTGCACACACTTATCAACACCCTAAAAGGTCATATACACGCACTAGAAAAGAAATGCCGGAGCTGAGCACAGAGGGCAATAAGTGTAGGCAGCATGACAGGGTTAATGGGGAGTGAAGGGGTTAACTAATCCAGGGGAATGCTGGGAGCTGAGGGGGAGTATAGAGGGTGAGTAAAGGGGGGAGGCAGGGGCTGGATATCTACCTTCCCCTTTGATTGTTTAATTGGGGGTTCTGTCGCCTCTTTGCTTTGCCAGGTCGGTGCCCTTCAAAGTTGGTGGGTGTGGCTAGCCAGAGTATGGCTAGTCAGCCCCGGTGTTGGGTGGTCGGCGACTAGAGGTGAGTTGGTGAGCCTTCCGAGTCGGTTGGTTTGCGGCGGGAGGCGTGTGTTGGGAAATAGGGTCGCCCGAGTCAGTTATTATGCGACGGGCAGTTATAACAATTTCCCGGGTGGTGAGCCGACAGAGGGGTGCAGGCTCCAAGGGTCTCCACAGTTTTTTCCAGAGGGCTATAAAATGTTGTTTTATGTTAATGTTGTTTGTCAATAAATATGGCTGCTGTGGCCAAAATGATCCAAAAGTGAAATGGTGTCAGTGGGTACTTTAGGTGAGTGGGTGAGGGAGGTATTGAAGGGGGTGGGTACAGCGGAGACGACTCTGTTATACCCGGTCATGGCATATACTATTCACATACTGTGTAGATGTCTGGGTTGCGCTGTACACTTATCTGCACTGAAAACCCTTATATACACACTGGAAATGCCACATCGAGGCGAACGCGGTGCAGAACAGGGGATCCTTTGTCCGGAGAACAGTAGATGAGTCAGAGACTTATGGAATGACATTGCAACATGAATGTAACGGATGAATAACAAGGCTCCGCCATCCGGAGATCTACCATTAATCTGGTGCTTAAACTATTTTCTATCAGATTAATTGGGATTATGGAGCATCACGGACGCAATTTATAAAATCGGTTAAAAATGTCTCAAATTCCTCCAAACTTCTAATATATGGAACACGTGGCAGAATGAATGTGGACCCGCTGACAGGCGGGCGGCACCTTAGGGGTCATTGCTGGCAGATTTGCTTCCCTCCTCCAGTTTTAGGCCCTCCTCACTCGATGTGTATTTGGGCACGGCTCAGCGCAGCATATTTGCGGAATGTACTATGTTTTTTTTCTGCACTTTTTCCGCCCACAAGGCGTGTTCATTTGTGTACGGCAAACAAAGGCTAATGGCTAATTAGTATAATGAGTTCCAGGTATCTTCTTTTTCCTTTGTGATTATGCAATGTTTCACGCATCTTTTAGCGTATTGCGCTTGCATTTGCGCATCCCCATTGACTTTTATGGAGACTTTGGGTGTGCAAATGTGTTTTTTCTTGCACAATTGAAACACGCAGGAAAATCTGACCATGTGAACAAACCCAATGAAATCTATGGGTTCTATTCTCTGCATATTGCGTCACAAATATGTCCGTGGGGGCCTAAAGATACGACAAATTTGTCAAGTGTCGCACAATGTTGATAAATACATCTGCAGTTTTGGACTCACTGTCTCTAGAACCCCCTACCCCCCCCACACACACACTCAAACCCGGGCCACTTTTCCAGATATTTTTGAAATGTGGAGTGAGAGACGAACGTCTGTTCTTCTTGGTGTAATTAAGTAGTAAATTTGTCTAAACTGATTTGCACCACAAAAAAGGTGCTGAGTAGAGATGAGCGAGTAGTGCCTTATGTGAGTACCTGCCCGCTAAAGATTCGGGTGCCGGTGGGGGGCGGGGAGCGGGAGAGATCTCTCTCTCACTCTCCCCCCCGCTCCTCCCTGCTCACTCCCGCAACTCACCGCTCACCCCCGCCGGCAGCCGAATATTTAGAGACGAGCGGGCAGGTACTCGAATAAGGCACTACTCACTCGAGTAATTTGCCTTAGCGAGTATGCTCGCTCATCTCTAGTGCTGAGTATGTAATATAGTATTCCAACAATAGAAAGTCCGACACTTACTGAAAGGAGGGGTCTGGTGTAACTGCGGACCACCCAATGTGGAAGCCAGAGCTAGAAGAGCCAAGGTGCTAATGCAGGTTTTACATCCGAAAATGCTTTAATAGCACAGGTAGACAGACATGGAGGGCATGAACGCGTTTCGGGGTGCGACTCCCCCTTTCTTCAGCTTGTTTTTGCAGTCATTGCTATTATTTTTTGTTAGCAAATACGGATCTGTATTCACTCAGCGGCAAATAAAACCAATGGCAGCAAATATGGAGGAAAATACAGATGAGGCAACGATGAACTACTGAGGACATGCAATGTCATCTAATACACATCCGTATTGTGGACATGTGGCAATGCGCTTGTGTGAAGCTGCCTTATCGTCTATGTGGTTCTGGGAACGATCACAGAGTATGTCATACATGACCCGCATTCTCTGCGCTCGGCCACGTAGACTCTGCTCTCCGCTGTATAACCGCGTTGTTCGGTCCATAATAAATCTGAATCACACGGAGGAGCATTTAGACCTTCAGACAAAAGAAGTGAAAGCTTTAGTTTGTAGAAAATTAAAAAAATATGAAAAACTTTACTAAAATCGTGTTTGTCACATGTAAATTGGGGCTTAATTACTCATTGAGCATCGTTATTGACAATGGAAAACCTAATTGAAGGGGATTATCTGATACATAAATGCAGCGGTGGCAACGAGGGATGAAATGGAGATTGAAATAAAGAAATAAATCCCTGTCTATTGCCCCGCTGCCACGGCGGTCCTCTGGTGGTTTGTTCACTTTATCGGCAGCGGTTTCGTTGTTGTTGTTTACCTGTTGGAGGCCAAATATGGGACATCATCAATGATATCCCGTAAACAGGCTGGGGCTGCTACATAGGAAGCCCACATGGCATGTTTACAGGATGTCAGCGGCTAGAACCAGTGATATCACAGGTCAGATGCTGGAGCGTTAAAATGCTGCTTCTGCGCCACGGTAAGTATTACTCATGTATAGTTTGGAAAACTCCTTTAAGGTTTAGATGTCACGGCCGACCCAGATGTATGGCTAACATCCTAGAAGTGCGAATGTACGTGTGTGTGTGTGTATATATATATATATATATATATATATATATATATATATATATGTATAGTAAAAACGCAGATAACTCCAAAATGTAAAAGAGAAACACAAACAGGGAAAATGGGGAACTAGCCCTAAATCCTACTAGCGGAGCACTTCCCTGATGAAGGCGACCACACATCAGGAACCTGGGATGACCCTGACTTTCCTAGATGATGACAGGAAGAATGGCAAAGGTTAGATAAAAGTCAAGGAAGAGTAAACTGCACCAGTGCAGAGATGTGAAACCACCGGCACACTTATCTTAGCTGAGACTCATGTCAGGATCAGGAGTTGCTGACAAGACTAGAAACACCCTCAGACAGAGAGTATCACCAGCGTCCTTTGTGAGGAGGAGCCGAAATAAATATACATATACTAAAGTTGATTGGCTGGCAGGGATGCCCATCTACAGCCAACCAATCAGTCCATAAACCAGCAGAGAAGTGTCCCCTTCAGCATCCAGTGCCAAAATGTCAATGAGCATGCACCAGCGCGGGGATCCCGTGAACCGGGGCTGACGCAGCTCTCAATACTCAATCTTGACGCCGTGACATTAGATATTTGCATTTGTCTGTTGTGATATGGAGCTAATATGAAAGGAGTGTCC
Source organism: Eleutherodactylus coqui (assembly GCF_035609145.1). Lineage (NCBI taxonomy): Eukaryota > Metazoa > Chordata > Amphibia > Anura > Eleutherodactylidae > Eleutherodactylus > Eleutherodactylus coqui. The sequence goes on from NC_089848.1 coordinate 118,889,680, forward strand.
ATGTGATATCCCGCAAACCGGGCGGGACTCCAGCTGCAAATATGGACCAGAACAGGCATGGGACACAGTGGGGAGAGGTAAGTATATGATGTGACAACTCGGACAACCCCTTTAATCCATGAATCTATTTACACGGGAATATTAAAAATAAACACCCCATGCACTAGTTTCATCCAGTTTACAAAAGTAAAATGCCCATTGAAGTCTATGGAGAGTGCAAGAAATACAGATACAGCTCAAAGCTTTCTGATGCAGACGGTCAAAGATGCGCCAATGTTATGAAGGGGCGTGCACTTCTTAATAAATTTCATGCATCGTGTTCTGGCACACGGCTGTTTAAGACTGATGCAGGTCTACTTCGTCCAGATGGATTCCATTATAGTCAATGGAGTCCATTCGGCGCCTATTTGGTTCAGGCCGGATCTGTTCTGGCCATGGATTCCCATTTGCTGCTCCGATGATGGAACAGAAAAACAGAATCCATAAAGAGTGATACGAGCCCTAAAATACCTTCCATACTCCTCTATGTGCACATTTGGCACCATGAGTTGAGAAGTGAGGCTGTAAGAATTCCGAGTTTTCCTTGGCATTATACGGTGCCCCCAGGGCTCCGCAGCAAGGTGTGGCGACAGAAAGTAATACGAGGGTTTTTATGTGCTTACAGTTGACTCCTACAGAGAAACCGGAATTACAGGTTGAGGATTATGAAGACTGTATTCTCCAGCGATGTGTTACAGTATTACTGGAGATGACACTACAAATGTCTTATACCGACCAAACAGAAGACTAAGGACTGTCAGAGCTTCCATGTCTTTGGGCTTCCAGAAAACCCGTTATCAAACCACAGTTATCCATTATGACTAAGCTCGTCTGTTGCCTGAGGCAATGTGTAACTGCTGCCCCCCTGCAGAAAAAGTAATAGAGATGCTCATAGTAGTCCTAGTAGTAATAGTGCCCCAGTTAGTGTCCTCAGTCGTAATACTGCCCCCCTTAGTGGTCACAGTATTATTAGTGACCCCCATAGTGGCCTCTTAAGAAATAGTATACCCCTTAGTAGTCACAGTATTAACAGTGACACTCATAGTGGCTCCAGTAGTAAACCCCAGTGGTAATTGTGTCCCACTTAGTGGTCCCAGGATTAATTGTAACATCCCCCCATAGTGGCCCCAGTAGTAACAGTACTCTAGTTAGTGGCCGCAGTAGTAACATGTAGTGTCCCGCTACAGAAGGCAATGTAGTTGTTTTACTAATATATGTGTGTACTACTTTAAGGATGTTAAATGCTTATTCTTCATGCATATTCTGTCTGGTAACTCACACTGTACCCTATTGGCTAGTTAGGTAATGGGGAGATAGCTGTTCTGTGATTGGAGAATAACCTCTCCTCACGGATTGGTTGAGAGAATTTGGTGGGAACATGGAAGCTAGTGAACAGAGGAAGTGGTAGAGAGAAGAAGAACAGAAAAAGCAAGTGAACAGAGCAGAAGCAAAGATCAGAGCTAAAGCCAGTTACAGTGCGGTGAGAAACGGAAGTGTGAGTACAAAAAGAAAATGTGATGAAAAGACAGAGAAAGCATGAGAGATAATGTATACAGACAAGAAAGGAAACCCGGTTAATGCACTAATCAAGGGGAAAAGAAAAAGTTTGCCTAGCAAAAGAAGAAAAGAGAGTTTTGTGTGGATAAAGTAATATAGAGAAAAAGAAGAAGAAATAGATAAAAGAAGAAATACAGAGCAAGGAAATAGGAGCAGAAGAAGTAAAAGCATAGAGTACTGAAGAGTACTTGAAATTGTGAAAAAGCCCAAGTGTGCAGATGTGGCTCCTGGACTTACTTCTCTGAGCGTACAGATGTAACTACTGTGTTTTCTTGGATTTATCCATCTCAGGATATAGAACAAGGCCCATTGTATACCGTGTCAGCTACTGAAGATCCTACTCTGTAAATAAAGCGTTTATTGTTTCACAGTTCATCCTGACTCCTGGAGTACCTTTCTCACCACGTCACCATCAGCACTCAGGTACCACACCACTCTGCAGGGGGAAAGGGCTACCACCCCCATTTTATTTTAACTTAACCATTTTTGCTTATTATTTCGCCTGGAGCAGATTTCCATCTGTGTTCAGGCTGGCGCTATGAATTTAGATTTTCCCCCCTATTTAATTACTTTATCGGTTGCTGCCGTGGTCGGGAAGGGAACAGTGGATTCATTGCCACCACCGACATGGTCACCAACTCTTCCACAAGTGGGCACCACAAATAATGCTCCAGTTAGTGGCCCTCTGCCTCATTGGTCTTAATTTCCTTATTTTCTTCAATGACGCCATCAGCCCGAACGATACCTGACAATCATCACAGAATTTATGTTCTGCTGGATGATGATGAGGAGCTGCAGAATGAGGACAGCTTGACAGACATCCAACCAGAACATGGCAGAATTTTATTCTTTTTTGGAGACAGGATCTTCTTGAAGGGTCTGTGGCAACCAAGATCACTTGACCTTACTGCAGCAGAGTTTTTCCTGTTGGGCCACTTAAAGGGCAAATTTTTTGTCTATTATCACCGCTCCGTTGCTGTATAGCTTAATAACACAAGTCGTGAAATGCTGCAGCCCACTTTCAATATCATGGAGATCTGGGTTTAGAAGCACTTGGAAGTTGGTGGTGGCCAAGTGAATGTAAGGGGTTAAATGTAAATACCTATATATATGTATGAATGTTACTGCTGTACTTTATTTATGTTCCTACCAGGACCTTCAGCAAAAGGTCACCTGATTTTGTTCTGATTTTTGGTGCTGTGAGCTGACAGGACCTGCACTGCACACAACAGATACAGTAGGGACATAATCAGCTGTTTTCAGAAGAGACTTCCGTTGCCCCATTGTGGTCACCAACAGCGGACTCCCAAGATTTCAACAGGATAAAGGACAACAGCAGTGACACAGAGATTGGGAGCAACTATCTGAAGAGCTACGTTACGGAAGTGTGCGCAATCATGAGTATCACGGCCGCGTCTGGACACATCAGCGTACGGCCTCCTCAAGGCACTAATCAGTTGTTCAATGGACAGTGAATGTTCTAATCAGGTGGATTTTACTATTTAGTTAACAGAAGATTCTATAAACTAAGTTGCTTAGAAGGGCGCTCACCTCCAAAAAGTATGGCAGTCTTAATGGTTTTCACACACCGGTGGGCTCAATGCAAAGGTCTCATGAGTGGGCTCCCAGCCTAGACAAGGGGGCCAGGTATTAGGGAACAGGCGAGGTCCACGACACGCATTTCGTCCCAATTCTATATATACAGTAAATAGTTAAGTCACATTATTATGGCCATTTCCCACTTTTAGAGTTGGCAGGAAGCGACGTGTGGTGGACTGGCTTCTTGGGTATATAAGGTGTGTGATAGGTTGTCTGCTCACATATCACTCATTGTTGTCATGGGTCAAAATTGCAAAAAGGGATGATTATTGGCTTTTGGGACGGTATTTCTCAAACAGCGCAGTTTGTGAACTGTTCGTGTGCTTTTGTGGTGAAAGTGAGCGGACAGGGGTCTCTCTCTCCCCCTCCCCCCTCCACGTCCCACCGGATAGGTCTTGCTGTTCGGTGCCAGCACAAACCGCTCCCCGTTGGCTCCAGTAAGTGAAAATTCCCAGGGGGTGATAGGTCTGCAATACTGAGGCAGATACAGTTACAACAGTACCAGTGACAGGGGGTCCTGCGGCCAGGGGGCCAGAAGCAAGGGCACTGTATGCCCTATGGTTAAAGTGGCTGTGAATATCTTCGGAGCTTCTTACCCCGGCTAGGGTAAACCACAAATTGGGATATTCCAAAAGTGTGCACATTGCATCAAGTGTATCTCATTCATAGGGTGCGGACTGAGTTATACTGTTAGGGCCCGTTTACACGGACGACCTGTCAGGTGCAGATGTCCAGTAGGGCCTATGCTTTTACACAGAAGCGAACATCACTAATGAATAGAGGTGGAGCAGGACAGAGATCTTCTGGCTCGCCCCCCTCCATTTACAACAAACAGGCAGTCGCTCATAAGTGATACTGCCTGTTTACATCAGCCGATCCGTCGGTCCGTTCTCTGCATGTAGAAAAAACTGAATGACAAACGAGAAGCAAAGGAATTCTCATTCATCGTTCAATCGAGTCAAGCATTTACATGGATGCTGGAATCTGAACCATTTATCGACCAGTTTAAAGGCCCTCAGTGGATTGTTAGTAACTTGTTCCATCGGGTCCACATAATCCCACTGCATGATGTCGCCAGGGCTTTCTTTATCAGCCACTTAGTGAAGTCTTGCTTGTTTATCTGCACTGGTATAAAGCCATTCCATAAGCTGCGTCATATCTTACACCTGTTACATGACACACCTGTATCAAGGCCCATTTAGACCCAACGATTCTAACTCACAAATTGCTCAAAGCCGTCTTTTGAGCGAGAATTGTTGGGTCTAACTGCATGGACATCGGGCAGATTTCGTTAATGAGTCATTCATCGTTGTTTTTCAGTTGGCTGAAAGAGAACATTGAGCCTTATCAGTGCCGCGCCATGAGTTCTCAGCAGGATACCGCTGATACTATTGTTTCAGCTGGTATCCTGCTCGGAGAACACAGCTGGAGTATGAAGAAGACAGCGCTCCAGCTGTGTTCTGCATACCCCGTTCAGAGTGCTCAGCTGTATACCAGCTCCGAGAAGAAAACAGCTGTATGCAGAAGACAAGTGGCCCCACTTCTCTTCTGCATACCCCACTCAGAGCGCTCAGCTGTATACCAGCTGAGCGCTCCATGAAGACAACAGCTGTATGCAGAAGATAGTAGTCCCACTTGTCTTCTGCATACAGCATGAGCCTTCATCTACACACTTATGCAAAGTGAACACTCGAAACTGCCATTTGAGTGAATTTTGAGCGATCATCTTGCCGTGTAAATGCACGATTATCACTCTAAAGATGTCTTTTGAGCAACTTTTGAGTGATAATCGTTGGGTCTAAATGGGGCTTTAGTGCTCCACACCACAGATAGCTGTCACCTGGTCTTCCGGAGGGTCCTCCTCTCTCAGGTCTTCCTGTCTTTCTCTACAGATTCATCCTTGATCAAATCACTATTATACAATGTGGAATCCGAGCTGGTCTGGAGCGAGAGCCTTGCTTGATTAGTGCGCGACATTTATGTGTTCCAGCTTCTCTAAGCACAACAATAGTCTAACAATGCCAAGTATGTGTGATATAAAAGGGCTGTAATTACACACCGTGCGTCTTCTAGCAGAACGGAGAACTGCTGAACTCAAGCAGGCTTTTATCTTCCCAAGAAAATAGTTCCATAAAGGCTGGTGAATACGGACATATCCGTCACCGCATGTACGAAGCTTTGCATTATGGTGCTCAGGGGTAAACCAGCCTCTCTGCTGCCTAAGACAAGCTATACGAAGGTGCCCCCCATCAACCTTGGGCACATCCGCCATGAGACAGGTTGGTCCACCTACCTGAGGCAGCGCCACCTTGCAGGAAGTGGGGTTTAGTGTGGCGCCAGAGTTTACATAAAGCTGGTGTCAGTGTGAACTGTTTGTGAGCAACCAGTCAAGATGAGCCGCATCCACAGAGGACTACGTGCAGCACGTGGGTTACAATGACAGCCTGGGGCCTTCTGAAGGTATTCCTGCCCAGTAGGCTGCTGCTACAAATACAATACACTGCAGTACAGAAGTATTGCAGTATACTGTTGAGGAGATCAGAACACAAGTTGAAGTCCCCTATAGGGATTAAAAAACGTAAAGATAAGTTTAACAAATTTTTTTCCTAGTAGCAGCATTAAAAAAAAAAAAAGCAAAGTAAGGCCAGCTTCCCGCGGACGTGACGGGCTCCACCGCGGAATTCCGCGGAGCCCGTCACGGCGCCCCCCAGAGACCTCAATACTTACCTCCGGATCCGACATCTTCTGTCCCACATGACGCTTCAGCGCGCATGCGCAATATAGCGCGTGACGCGCCGGCTGTGTCATATGACACGCCCACAGCGTCACATGATGCGCCGGCCGCGTCACATGATGCGGCTGGCGGTGGGCGGGGAAGCGGTTTCACGCTATCTTCCGCTGTGCTACAGCGGAAGATAGCGTGACGGACGGCTTCCATTGACTGCAATGAAAGCCGTCCGCGCGCACACCCGCGGCAAATAGAGCATGTCGCGGGTGAGGACGGGTGATTTCACGGTGCCGAATTCTGCGATGGAATTACGCACTCTGAGCATTGAGCTATTAGGTTCAATAGAACCTAATAGCTGCGGGCAACGCGGCGGAAATCCGTCCGTGGGAAGGAGCCCTTAAACATAATTGGTATTGTCACATCTGTAAAAGTCTGAACTACTCAAACACCACATTAGATATATTGCACTTTTTTAGCACCCCTTTGCTCCTAAAAAGGAAAAAGACAAAAGTGATTAAAAAATGTTTATGTACCCAAAAATAGTACCTATGAAAACTCCTCTTCATAAAGGAGCCTCACAAGCTCCATCCACGAGAAATAAGAGTTGTAGGTCCCAGAATGCGGCAACAAAAAGCAAGATTCTTAAATAAAGCTTTTTTAATTTTTAGAATTAGTAAAACTTAAACTGTATACAATTGATGTCGTGTTGTTGCCTGGATCAAGTTCTGCATCATTTTCTGGAAGTATCCAGGACTGCAATACCAGCCATTGTAAATGCGAGAAAGCCTTATATAGGGGACATTCATAGATGACCTAATAGGACCAAAGAATGAAACAATGTACTGCGGTGCACCGGCTGCCCTTCACCTCCATCCTCACCTCCTTGTCAATTTGGTTTGACCCCAATATATGACTAGACTTGGAGGCCCCTTTACTGGGAGCTCCATTCCTGATACGCCTTCCTTCCCTCCCATTGTGGCTCAACATCCCCTCCTAGTGGCCGACGCCTGTGTGCAATGTCTGCAAAAGACCTGCTGTAAAAAACGAACGCCCATTAAGGATTTTTCTGTCTTTTTACTTCTAGTTTGTGGTTATAAATCAGGAACTGCCAATAACTTTGTGAAAAAAGACAGAGAGAGAGAAGCGGGGCGAGGGACACGAAAGCTGGAGCCACGGGTATCAATGAGGACTCTGTGACCCTGTGACAGAACAACAGCCCTATAAAAAGAAAGAGAACTTGGCTACTTCTGGCATCCAGCCACAGGAAGAAGTCAGGAGCACTGCTGACTGATAGAAGAAACACCCAGCACACAAGACTGGAACAAGAAGTAGTCAGAAACAGCGCTGGCTGATAAAAGAAACACACAGCACACAGTGGTGGAACAAGAAGTAGTCAGAAACAGCGCTGGCTGACAAAAGAAAGACACAGCACACAGTGGTGGAAGAAGAAGTCAGGAGCATTGATGACTGATGGAAAAATGAAATAAGTTTAGTGCCGTGTCGCCAGTAGAGAAAAATGTGATTGTTTCCAGCAGGAGAAACCAAGTCGTCTTGTAGAGACCTTGTAATGGCTACAAACATACATGATGTTACAGCAGCTTCCAACCTCTCGGGGTTCTTCCTCAGATTTAATAAAAAAACATTTTGTAACAGTTGGACAGCGCCTTGTAGTAACTCAATGCTTCTATACTGAGTGTATACATATGTGTATAAGAGGTAGAGGGCCTACCCGCTGCTGGCAGGGTTCCTGGTATAGGATTACCTGCCAGCACCCCAGAGTCCAGGTTGGCTTGGTATTTAAAGTGGTGATGGTTTGCCCCTGCCCACATGCAGGGGTCCGGAGAGATGCCAAGGGGGATATGCTCAGTGGTCCTCACTGGGCATATATACATATGAAGAATGTGTTTCCAAAAATAGAAAAACAAAAAATTCCTCCGCACTCAGAAGGGATCAGGATGAAATTACCACTGAGCTAATTAGCATAACGGGTTTACTCATCCATACAAAGGTATAAAGTTCTCTATAGCGACACGCTTTGACGCATGCAAATGCCTTTGTCAAGCATTAAAGCACTTGTATGTGCCGAAACGTGTCGCTATAGAGAACTTTATACCTTTGTATGGATGAATAAACCCGTTATGCTAATTAGCTCAGTGGTAATTTGACCCTGATACCTTCTATCCAGCATGGAGAAATTTTTTGTTTTTCTATTTTTGGAAACATATTTCTCAGGCTTAATAGAATAGATCCGAAGAAGTATACATATATACACACACACACACATATATATATATATACACACATACATATGAAAAGGCACAGACATGGTGCGATTAATTTGCACTTAAAACAATACCAGGACAGAATGAGTAGAGGAGTAAATACCTAATTAGTCCACTGATAAGGGATGTGAAAGTTTTATAATCCCTAAATTGGTGTTAGAGGGTCACCAGGCCAGAGTGTTATCTGTACTATTGGTTTCTCATAATCTCCAGTGATGCATGAAGTCTTTGGAGATATTTAGGCCTCTGTTCAAAGTGTCAAAGATGGTTACAAACTTGTACTCCCAAATTGTTCTATGACGTTGAGATTTGAAGTTGCCTTTAAAATAGTAACTTTCATCTGTTCTCCGTGGTGTCCGTGACTCGGCCGCAGGGGATTTTGCCTTTCTTTAATTGTGTGGCAGTGAGTTCTCATCCTCGCTTTCAGTTTTTGTCCTGTTTCTCCAACATAACACTGTTTTTAGTTCCCCCCTCACCTATTAAAGACAGATCTACAATACCGTGGAGCTGCTTGCCTAAACCCCGGTAACTCCAAGCCACGACCTCCATAGGCTCAGCAAGAAGGACGGCCACAAATCCCTGCAGCTATATGAACCGAACTGAAACGTGGTTCTTGTTACAAAATACAGGATTCCTGTCCCTTGCAGCAAAAAGAAAATCATTTCGTTTTGTGTAAATATATATAGATTTATTAAATTGTTGACATTGAGAACAATAGGCGATGATCGGAGGTGCAGAGCGGGGGAGGGGTTAGAGCTAGAATGGGGAGCATTGGATAGAAACTGGTATTTCTGGCTACTCAGGGTAGATATACTGTAATGTGAGATTCCTCACTGGTTGCTGTTATATGTCACATAGCTCCTGATATTAACTATAGGGGCAGCTGTTTTTAACCCCTTCATGATTGCCTAAACACAGTTCTAGGGGTTTTATATGTATGGGAAGTAAACCTCATACATTCATCCCAAGAGTAAAAGATTGTTGATACAGTACACTACCCTAAAACCGGCCTATTGGTGTTGTACTCTATGACATTTATGTATGTTGTTTGTTACGGTATGTTATACTGTATTGTGTTGTAATATACAGTGGTAGTGGCCTAAATTAGGCCCCCCACAGCACTTAGATGACGAAGTGTGCCTGTCCACGGGCGTGATTTCGCCGGCAGTAAACCGCCAGAGAATCATGCCAGCCGACGCGTTCCATAGCACTGGAAAGCAACGGCACCTGTCCATGAGCGGAGAATCATTGCAATTCTCCGCTCGCGGCGGGCAATTCGCAGCATGCTGCAAATTGCCCTGATTCTTCGCGGCCAGCCTATCTGTCAGATAGGGCTGACTGGTGGAGAATCGGTGGCGGCTCTTGCTCCCGGGCGGCGGCTCCCACGGCGGAGATCTGCCGCGGGACTTTGCATTGCCCGTGGATAGGGGTCCTAATTCATTCTTGGTGTCTCTTTGTCAGTTTGTGTGTCTTGTTTCATGTGGACTGTCTGTATGTGTCATTAATAGATCATGGTCTGGTGTTTGTAGGTACGTCCGCTACACTAACCCACACGGGGTCTCGGTCTGTCACTCTCTAGCTGAACCGGGACTGGTTGAGTTGGGGAGAGATTAGATAGCAGAGTGGGAGGAGAGAAGAAGAATGATGGTAAAAAGGGAGAGAGTCAGGAGGGGAGGGAAGAGGAAGGGAGCCTCAGGAAAAGCCAGCCCAGAGGGTGGTTCGGTGGTTCCTGGGCAGATGGCCACTGGAACCCAGTCCTTATCCAGCTGCGCCTAATGGGGAATAAGTAGTGGAACCGGTTGCGTCGAGGGTCTTCTTCCACCCTACTAGACAGTATCTGAGTAAGGTCAGACCCCGCACAACCGGAACGACGAGATGGGCCTGAGTATTGTGAGTGACTTACAACCTTGTCAGTGAGAAGTCAATGTTCCTCCGACAAGCTCCGGCAGTTTCCTCCACAAGTAACCGTTCAGAGCAAGGTTCAGATTACGTAGACTGGCCATTGTAGTTATATAAAAAGGACAAGGAAAAGTAGATGACAAGAAAGGAAGAAGTTAGAGCAATAAGGACTGTTGTTAAACCACTGAGTAATCACTGTTGGATTCTACTGTTTGAAGGAACCGTTTTGTGGATGTTACCGTATGCAATTTGCAAGCTGTAGTAAAACTGTGTACCTTCGGTTTTGCACAAACTGACTTGGCTTGGACTTCTTTATTATCTAATAGCGTTACTTTTAGAGGTACTGGCGTCACGTGACTACTGCTCTATCACTTTTGCCGAGTAATTCATTTGCTGCAGGAGTCATCTCTGATGGTCGCGTGGTCACCACCATGACACAATCCAAGCTGCATACTTGGCCCAACCCTGCCATCTTCAGACCACTGCACAGTTGCCCTGCCATAATCTGTCCACCTTGAGATCCACAATTGTAAGGAGTGGCGGGCAGTGGTATGTATTGCCATTGTCTCTTTTAGTGGCTGATGACAGAAATGTAAGTTTCATGGCTGCCAACTAACAGGAGGAGGTGCCAGCGTTAGCGAGAGCCCAGGAAGAGTCTATCACTAATCTAGGTGCGTGCTTTATGGCACTAAGGCTTTGCATCATAATACTGGTAGATGTAGACAGACCGGACTGTGGCCACCCTTATGTGCTGATAGCTTGCTGCCCCATGTAGAAGGACTTGTACTGTAATATTTATTGCTACCACTAAGCAGATAAGGAAGGATATGTAATGGACTGGTGGCAGGAACTAAGGGTGCTGAGTGGCTAAAGCCACATGGTGTGCTAAGGGAGCTCCTCAACTTGGGAGAATAGATAAGGTCCGGATCAAGGTGGAATGTGTCAATGAGCTGAGAGAAGACCAAGAGACTGCGAGTGTAACAGGATGGTCTATGGGGAAGACCTCCTCTAATTAATCTGCCCAGCTCATGGAAGGAGGCGACTGTGGAGGACCCGCTAACACATAGAACGGCGGTACCTCAAGCAACAAGAACCATCTGGCTAACAAGCAGTCTCATCCTTTTCTGGAGACTGTGCACCAGGGGTTTGTGGTAGACCGGGATGGAGACATAGCCAAAATGTACTTGCTTGGAAACTTTAATAATAGCAGAAGAACTCGTACTATGTTTGCTCACTCTTCGGGGTTTGTGGTCTGTCCATCAGCTGCACTACTTAACAGTATTTGTCCTCCTGGATTAACATTTCCAGGTTCTTCTAGCTGGTACAGTCTGTCGGACTCACTTTTCCCTTTACTTGACATGATGGAACCACGTTCAAGTTCCTGCATGTTTGCACATCTGCACACTTCTGGTTCAACTTATACTTTTTATATGAGCTGGTACTACTTGGGGAGCAAGGGCATGTGCAGTGCAGCCATCCCAATGTCCTTCTCCTCAACCCCTGGAGGCACATATGCATAAAACATGTAACATTACTTGCACAACAAGGAAAATGGATCCCTCTTCACAAGATGTCCCAGAGAGGAAGATAAAAGAATGGTTTTGATGTCAAGGGGATGTGTGTAGACGGTCCTTATGAGGTTCTAAAAAACCTGCAATTGGCCCAAGTAATAGCTTGGTTTAGGCTTGCCCATTGTAAGGCTGTTGGGCGGCTGGGCACTGGAATGGCCAGTCCATTGTGGAAGTGTTGGTGCCCTGAAGGCCAGAGTGGGTGACAAGGAGCCTGTGCAAACACTGCATTGTGGAACACCCACATGCTTTTGGGGACAACAGATGCCATCATGGTGTCTTTACCACGTCAAGCACTGATATGTTTGTGACTCTTATCTGTCGAGTCAACCAGTCCTTGAGTAGTCGCACCAAGCCTTCCATGACAATTAAGATGTTACCACTCTGAGCATTACAACCAAAACCCTGCAGAAGACGCCCCGTGCCCAAGTCTCACAGACAGAAGATGTTGGCTCCCCTTTCTTCTAGTTCTAATTATTTTTTTGTTTAAACATACACAGTAATCCTGCCTAACCGGTCCGATCCTCCAATAAGTGGTGTCATGTGACACGCGGAATCCGACAGAAACAACTTGTATTCCAACCATAAGAGAAGGAGATGTCTCATCTGTATATGTTCTCTAGTAAATATGGCTGACTTCCTCTAGACTAGGAATATGCAGTGTCTTTCGGCTTGTTAGCATCACCAGCATCAGGCATCCAAAGTCATCCGAGTCTCCGTCCAACCAAGTACAGAATGTGGCTGAGAAACACTGCAACAACTATGTATCAGCAGGAGCCGGCCGGTTATCCGAGGAGCCGTAGGAGTTCATTCAGATGAACAAGGATAAATAATCAGGGCAGGAAGAATAGCGCATACACGACCGTTCGCAGTCACTGGTTCGATACGCCACGTGAAAATATAAGTCCCTATCTTTTGACATGATGTTCAACAAGCCAAACACAGAGGATAGAACCCATCGGCTTCAGTAGCTTCGTTCTCATAAGTTGTATCTGCTCTAATTTACTGCGTTATGCGCCACAAAAAGTCTTATAGAAGTCTATGGGAGGGGCGAAAACACGCAAGGGGAGAGTGACACTGCGCAAAACACGGGGAAAGACTTCTGGACCTCATAAGGCTTTAAAAAGCCATTACTACAAGCAGACGCGTCAAACCTTGTTCATGTGCAAATACACTGCGGCGAGCGTATTTGCGAATACGGTGGTGTGAAGCTACCCTGACACTGCAGAGGATACACGATATCACCGGATCTGCGCACATTAATTGTTACATTTGCTCGTACAGTTATTGTAACCAGTCAGCATTGTGCTTTAGTATATGAAGAGATGCGCGTCGGCGCTGCGCTTGTTTTTATTGTGTTTCACCGGCGAGCCTTTATGTCTCCCTTAGGCTTCTTTCACCCGAGCAGATATACGCTACGTTGGAAGAGGAAAATCTGGTGAACGGGCGCACAAATCAAACGATTGTGCGCCCGTTTATATGGCCTGGTGAGGTAGGCGCAAATTCACTGAGCTCACCGGGCCATCGCCGATTTCCCCTCCTTCCCCATTGTAGGCTCACCTCTCATTCCTCCCCGCTTGTTCTGTGCAATGGGAGGGGGCGGAGCTAAGCACCGGTCCGCCCCTGCCTCCTCCCATTGATGGCTATGGACAAGGGGCAGGGAGAGGGCGGGCGCTTAGCTCCACACATATCCCACCCCTTGTCCATAGCCATCAATGGGAGAAAGTGGGGCGGACTGGTGCTTAGCTCCGCCCTCCGTACCCTCCCATTGCACATAACGAGCGGGGAGGAACAAGAGGTGAACCTTCCAGGGGGGGGGGGGGAGAACAGAGGGAGGAGGTTAAACTCTCTCCCTACGGCCGCTGCCATGGGCTCCCATAGGGAGCGATGTTTTCACTTATGTGATGTTGAGAGAACAAAAAACGTACAATGCTCTATCTTTGCGTTTTACCTTTTTTTATCGCCCCCATGTTTCTCTACGAAGCATGCATTGCGATGTGATGCGATTTTACGTTAGAAAGTCCTGTTGATTTGTGCGATAAAAAAGCCTGATTTTATCGCGGGCGGCAGCGATGCGATATTATTCAAGAAAACAACTTCACTGATGCTCAAAAATCGCAAGAGCAAAGATGCGATTTTGCTGCTGATTTCTCGCAATCGCCCGTGTGAAACTAGCCTTAGGGATACTTCACATTATCACAAGAAGTGTCTAATCCACAAACACTTGTGCCACAACTCCAGCAACATACAATCCAACACAAGAGCGAGGGCGCCATCTAGTGGCTCTTTTAAGTTTTTCAAACAGTGGGATTTAGGAAAATTATTGCCCAGACACATGTAATAGCCATAGAGCTCCCACATTTAGATGCTAGAGAGGTTGCCATCTAGTACATCTGGCCCCGAGTGTCGTGATGTCTACTGCACAGCATTAACAGTAAATCTACAGCGCTCTGCACTGGGCTTTAATCCTGGCCGATAGCAATAATACAGTGCGGGATTAAAGCTCCCGCCCCTGCAATGTAGCAGGAGCAGGTCAGGTCCCGTCTGTTAGGGCTCCTGCACATTTGCGTTTTTCTTGCACGTCTTTTCACGCGATATCGCTTTCTAATGTTAAAAACGCGTCACACAAAAATCACAAAGCGCGAACTGCGATGCGTTTTTAACATTACAAAGTCCCACTGACAAATGTGTTTTAAAAAAACGCAGCGATATCGCGTGAAAAAAACGCACAAGAAAAAGGCAAGTGTGCAGGAGCCCTAAGTCTCAGCCAAGGACCCAGAGGAGAAGGCAGAAGCATCTTTTAAGCACTCCTGCTTTCTCTTATACAGGCTACATAGCGCTCAATGAGTGCTATATGGTGCAGAGAGAAAGGGAATGTTACTGGCATCCCTTCATGCTACGCTACATACTTGTTATGGCGCCCCCTACTGTTATATACTTGTTACTGAGCCCCCTACTGTTATATACTTGTTATGGAGCCCCCTACTGTTTATATACTTGTTATGGCGCCTCCTACTGTTATATACTTGTGTATTGAGCCCCCTACTGTTATATACTTGTTATGGCACCCTCTACTGTTTTATACTTGTTATGGCACCGCCTGCTGTTATATACTTTTTATGGCGCCTCCTACTGTTATATACTTGTTATTGAGCCCCCTACTGTTATATACTTGTTGTGGAGCCCCCTACTGTTATATACTTGTTATGGCGCCTCCTACTGTTATATACTTGTTATGGCACCTCCTACTGTTATATACTTGTTATAGCGCCCCCTACTGTTATATACTTGTTATTGAGCCCCATACTGTTATATACTTGTTATGGCGCCCCCTACTGTTATATGCTTGTTATTGAGCCCCTTACTGTTATATACCTGCTATAGCGCCCCCTACTGTTATATACTTGTTATGGAGCCACCTACTGTTATATACTTGTTATGGAGCCCCCGTACTGTTACATACTTGTTGTGGAGCCCCCTACTGTTATATACTTGTTATGGCGCCCCCTACTGTTATATACTTGTTATGGCGCCCCCTACTGTTATATACTTGTTATAGCGCCTCCTACTATTATATACTTGTTATGGAGCCCCCTACTGTTACATACCTGTTATGGAGCCCCCTACTGTTACATATTTGTTATGGTGCCCCCTACTGTTTATATACTTGTTATGGCGCCTCCTACTGTTATATACTTGTTTATTGAGCCCCCTACTGTTATATACTTGTTTATTGAGCCCCCTACTGTTATATACTTGTTATGGCACCCTCTACTGTTTTATACTTGTTATGGCACCGCCTGCTGTTATATACTTTTTATGGCGCCCCCTACTGTTATATACTTGCTGTGGAGCCCCCTACTGTTATATACCTGTTATGGAGCCCCCTACTGTTATATACTTGTTATAGCGCCCCCTACTGTTATATACTTGTTATTGAGCCCCATACTGTTATATACTTGTTATAGCGCCTCCTACTATTATATACTTGTTATGGAGCCCCCTACTGTTACATACCTGTTATGGAGCCCCCTACTGTTACATATTTGTTATGGTGCCCCCTACTGTTTATATACTTGTTATGGCGCCTCCTACTGTTATATACTTGTTTATTGAGCCCCCTACTGTTATATACTTGTTATGGCACCCTCTACTGTTTTATACTTGTTATGGCACTGCCTGCTGTTATATACTTTTTATGGCGCCCCCTACTGTTATATACTTGTTATGGAGTCCCCTACTGTTATATACTTGTTGTGGAGCCCCCTACTGTTATATACTTGTTATGGCATCCCCTACTGTTATATACTTGTTATAGCGCCCCCTACTGTTATATACTTGTTATAGCGCCCCCTACTGTTATATACTTGTTATTGAGCCCCATACTGTTATATACTTGTTATGGCGCCCCCTACTGTTATATGCTTGTTATTGAGCCCCTTACTCTTATATACTTGCTATAGCGCCCCCTACTGTTATATACTTGTTATGGAGACCCCTACTGTTATATAGTTGTTATGGCGCCTCCTACTGTTATATACTTGTTATGGAGCCCCCTACTGTTATATACTTGTTATGGAGCCCCCTACTGTTATATACTTGTTATGGAGCCCCCTACTGTTATATCCTTGTTATAGCGCCCCCTACTGTTATATACTTGTTATGGCACCTCCTACTGTTATATACTTGTTATGGCGCCTCCTACTGTTATATACTTGTTATCGAGCCCCCTACTGTTACATACCTGTTATGGAGCCCCCTACTGTTACATACTTGTTATGGCGCCCCCTACTGTTTATTTACTTGTTATGGCGCCTCCTACTGTTATATACTTGTTTATTGAGCCCCCTACTGTTATATACTTGTTATGGCACCCTCTACTATTTTATACTTGTTATGGCACCGCCTGCTGTTATATACTTGCTGTGGAGCCCCCTACTGTTATATACTTGTTGTGGAGCCCCCTACTGTTATATACTTGTTATAGCGCCCCCTACTGTTGTATACTTGTTATGGCACCTCCTACTGTTATATACTTGTTATGGCGCCCCCTACAGTTATATACTTGTTGTGGAGCCCCATACTGTTGTATACTAGTTATTGAGCCCCCTACTGTTATATACTTGTTGTGGTGCCACCTACTGTTATATACTTGTTATGGCACCCCCTACTGTTATATACTTGTTATGGCACCCCCTACTATTATATACTTGTTATGGCGCCCATTACTGTTATATACTTGTTATGGCGCCCCTTACTGTTATATACTTGTTATGGCGCCTCCTACTGTTATATACTTGTTATGGCGCCTCCTACTGTTATATACTTGTTATGGCACCCCCTACTGTTATATACTTGTTATGGCACCCCCTACTATTATATACTTGTTATGGCGCCCCCTACTGTTATATACTTGTTATGGCGCCCCCTACTGTTATATACTTGTTATGGAGCCTCCTACTGTTATATACTTGTTATGGCGCCTCCTACTGTTATATACTTGTTATTGAGCCCCCTACTGTTACATACTTGTTGTGGAGCCCCCTACTGTTATATACTTGTTATGGCACCCCCTACTATTATATACTTGTTATGGCGCCCCTTACTGTTATATACTTGTTATGGCACCTCCTACTGTTATATACTTGTTATAGCGCCTCCTACTGTTATATACTTGTTATGGCACCCCCTACTATTATATACTTGTTATGGCGCCCCCTACTGTTATATACTTGTTATGGCGCCCCCTACTGTTATATACTTGTTATGGCGCCCTCTACTGTTATATACTTGTAATGGAGCCCCCTACTGTTATATACTTGTTATGGCGCCTCCTACTGTTATATACTTGTTATTGAGCCCCCTACTGTTACATACTTGTTGTGGAGCCCCCTACTGTTATATACTTGTTATGGCACCGCCTACTATTATATACTTGTTATGGCGCCCCTTACTGTTATATACTTGTTATGGCACCTCCTACTGTTATATACTTGTTATGGCACCTCCTACTGTTATATACTTGTTATGGCGCCCCCTACTGCATCGTCTATCCGAATATTACAGCACTGGCCGCGCCCCGCGACCTTTTACTAAACACCGGCGAACCTTCATTGTTAGGATAATGACCAGCATTTCTAATAGTCGCCTGCCCGTCTGCAGGGACAGTCTTACCTTCCGCATCCTCCTTGTGTCGTTGCTTGAGGATATACGGTCGGAGCAGGAGGGCAGTAAGACATGACCGGGGGAACAAAGCTCTTGATGCAAGTGAAGTGTATCATCCATTATTAAAGGTTCTCTCAAAAGTAAGCAGAACCTTCCAGCAGAAAATAAACAAGAGTATGAAAAAGCGAAAAAAGTGATGAACAAAGTGATTCCTTCAAGAACCGGAGGCGGAAAACAAACACAAAAGTGAAAAATAAATGAAAAGCTGAATAATGCCCGAGCAGCGTAAATAATTAATGGCGGAAGACAATGGCAGACGCCGACGAGGGTTCGCTGCCAGTAAACAAGTAGATTAAAAATGATGTCTCTCCCAATGCCATATTGTGCGCGGCTCGCACCAGGCAGGACCACCGCCTTGTCTACACATAAAGGGGATATTTTTGAGTAATGTCATATCCATCATTAACCAGAGCCGACACAAAGTACTCTGGTGCCCTAGACAGATTATGCACATTGTGCCGCCGCTCCTCCCGCCAAAATCAACTCAAGACTACTTTGCTTTCTTATAAGAGAGATGTAAATAATATTTAAAGACTTTACTTTTCTTCTCCATTTGCCCCAAACCGCCATGATGACTTCTGCTACAGACTGCAAACTTTACTGTCGAGACATGTTTGGCCAGGGTTGCAGCGATATGAAGTGTAGAAGTAGCAGTCACACCTGGGCCGTCATCCTGAGGGCCCCTGAGGCCCTTCTGCAACACATTAAGGCACAAATATTATAAATGGCACATAGCAACTGATTTTACCTTGGGAAGATTTGGATCACACGTCTGACTTTGGCTCCTTGCTTCTGCGCCCCTTTCCCACCCTTTGTATTAACACATCCCCCACCCACCCAACCAGATAGTGAAATAGTTTCTGTTTTTATTTTGGGATTGTCAATTGTTTCTATTCAGTCTATGCCTGACTATAGGGCAGTTGTCTTACAGTTACCTGCATTCAGAGATACGCTTTACAGCAGTCTCATGGAAAATATAAGGGAGTACAACGCATAGAACTGAGGTTTGGGTCGAACTTTACTGATAGCTTAATTATGTGCAAACCCAAACTTGTATTAAACACTGTCCAAGAGCCCTGGAACAACAGTGGCGGCCTTTCGAAGTATGGTGGCTCAGTGGTTAGCACTGTTGCCTTGCAGCAGTGAGGTCCTAGGTTCAAATCTAGCCAGAACAACATCTGCATAGACTTTGCTGAACTCCATGTGGTGTTGTCATGTGTCAGATTTGAACCCAGTGTTGCAAGCCAACAATGCTAACCACTGAGCCCCAAAGCTGCATCTTCATTCTCTGGAAGAAAAGAAAAAGAAACAGAAAGAATATACAAACTCCATGCAGATGTTGCCATTGGTCAGATTTGAAGCTTGGACTTCAGCACTGCAAGGCAACATTGCTAACCATTGAGCCACCCTGCTGCTTCTTTCTTCTCTAAAGTAGTAGAAGAGGCACAAACTCACTGAGGCACCGTGCTGCGTCTTCTTTCTTCTTCCTACTCCTAAGAAAGGGAAGAACAAAAAAACCCACAAACACAACAAACTCCATGCAGATGTTGTCATTGCTTAGATTGAACCTAGGACTCCAGCACCACAGGGCACCAGTGCTAACCACTCAGCCAATGTGTTTCTTATTTCTGGGAGATGGGGGAGAAGAAGAAGATTTTCTCCTCTGGAGGAGAAGGAAGAAGGAGCAGCTGGAGTAGATGTTGTTCTTGGTTAGAATTGAACCTATGACCCCAGTGCTGCAGGGCAACAGTATAACCACTGAGCCACCATGCTTCAGGAGACCATCACAAAATTTTGAAAAGTTTCCTCATCTCTTCTTATGAGCTATAAGCAAAATGGACAGTAGGGACTCATTGACTTCTATGGGGGAGTGTTGTGGGTATGATCTGTGATCTGAGAGAGAGGGAAAGGAGGTGAGCTGTGACCATCACATATAGACTTCTATGAGAGAATGTGGTGGGAATGTTCTGTGACCTGTGCAGGGAGGGGAAGGAGGTGAGCTATGACATCACCTATTGTGAATGGTAGATCCTGTGTTATCTATATATCATATATATAGGTGTCTCCTCTCAGTGTAATCCTGCCTGTGATGATAATGAGATGACCGCTGAGAAGTTTTCTTCTGCAGAACAGGAAGAGTCAAACCATCATTAGGCCTAGTGGTCGGTGTGAGAACTGCAGGATTTCAGGATTTTTCTTGAGGCTATTACATCCTGAGGATTGGTCAGCAACATTAGAGTCACGGAAAACCCCTTTAACCCCCATGCAATGGAAAGGGTACAATCTGCAGCACTGAAATCCATGTCACACCACATGCCGCAGTTTTTGTCTCTGTGGGTCTTCGACAGATGTTGTGGATTTTCCATGGCGGACCTCCCTGATGTCACCGTACCTTAAAGGTTCGCGCACACAGCCATATTATGGCTTTGTTCACCCTGAGAATTGTATGGCGCAGTAATATGGGACCTTATGGGACCTTACTTACTACCTCTGCATGCCCGCATGTATGAAGGGGTTAAATGAAGAGAAGCTGTTTACAAGGAGGATATCAAGCTGACAAGTCATGTGATAATATGTCTCTGCGTCTGGCGTTGCGCTCTGCATTTATTACCTCCCCAGGTCTGAGCGCGCCGCTCGCTGTGTCTACGAGGATTACATAGGATTAATGAGCAGGCTGTTTCCATTTTTGCGGCACGCGATGTTTCTGCGCAGCTTCTAACAGTTACAAGTAATGAATCAGTGAACGGCGCACACAACGCTCCGGGACACAGATGGCGAATGAAGACCATGGGCTGCTGGTAATACAGCGAGAATATCACCTGCTCAAGGAAGATCATTGCATCAGAACCATGTCAAGTCCTTCACGGCTGCGCGCGCACAGCTCAGCTACATCCAGCGGCAAGGTCTGCCTTATTTTCACGTGGGTGTTTTATTCTCATGTTGCTTATCTCCAGGAGTGGAACAAATATCAGTTTTATCAACCCGGTGCACATTTGCATTTTTGCTACATGGTTGGACGCCCAAAGACGCACCATACTCATTTTGACGCAATTTTTGGCTGTGGAACCACACCAAAATCCGCTATGTGTGAATGTACCCTTAGGCCTCATGTCCACAGGGAAAATCAGGCCCGCCGTGGATTCTTCATGCAGAATCCTGCAGCGGGTCCCTCCTTCCCCGCGGACATGAGGCCTAAAAGGAAGAATTACTTACCTGTCCGGACGCTGCGGATCTGCCCCCCGTCGCGGCCGAATCTTCTTTCTTTGGCCCGGCAGATGTGCTCAGCACGCCGGCAGCGTGCTGCGCGCATGCGCCGTTCACTCCTTTTTTTTTTTAAGTCCTGCTCTCCTGCGCTCCCATCCCCACGGGAGACCCGCACTAAAATGGAGCATGGTGCGGGTGTTTTCCCGCAGACACAATCTGCGCCTCAAGGGGAAAATGACATCCGCAGGTATTTAACTACCTGCGGGTGTCCAATGCATCCCTGTGGGGTGCGGATCCGCGTGTGGGAGAAACGCTGCGGATTTTAATTCTTATTTTCCCAGTGGACATGAGGCCTTAGGGTATGTTCACATAGTCTATTCTGCTGAGGAATTTTCTGCGTTGAATCTGCCTGCAGAAATCCGTGGCTATTCTGCCACAAATACGCACGTGACCATCTAGCAGTATATACTAGATCTGCAGAGGCACTTTACAGAACAAATGAATGAAAACGGAATTGTTATATCCAGTGATCACAGATGACATCTTCTCTGAATGGAGTCATTCACTTTCCCTTTTTATTCACCTGGCCCAGACCGCTATGATGACTTCTCCCAGTCATAACTTGTCTCTGCAGAATTTGACACACATATATCTTTAAATCCTCAATTCTCCAGGGACCTAGCTTTGTTTTATAAACTTTCACATAATCTTCCCATCCATAGTGCCCCCAGATAGGAGTAATGCCACCTGAGGTGACCCACACAATAATAGTATGCCCCTTTCTGTGTTCCCTGTAGGCCTCACACAGTGCCACTTTTCATGTCCCACACACAGTAAAAGTGCCCTTACTCAGTAATAATGCCCCCAAAAGGCCCCACTCATAAAAATACCCCTCACAGGCACCCACTCAGTGATAATGCCCCACACAGGTGCCCATTCAATAATAATGCTTCATATACACCCCCACTCAGTATTTATTCCCCTCACAGGCCCCCACTGAGTAATAATAGCCCTTACAGATCACCACTCAATAATAATGCAACTCAAAGGCCCCAGTCCTCCGACTCCATAGCGGTGACGCTCATAGGCCTCAGCCCCGCTCCCTAAACATGTACACAAATACTCAGTAGTGGTGCCCTTTGTTTATAGCAAAAAAAAAAAGTTATACTCACCCGCTGTGCTGCCCCTCCCGCTCCCGGTTGTTGCGGTCCACGCTGCCTGCACAGCTCATCCACTCGCATCCGGGTAGAGCGATCATGTGATCACTGAGGACAGTTCCCAGCTGCAGCATTCACGTGTGCGTGTCATATGATCGCTCTACCAGGAACTCAGCAAGTGAGCGGTGTAGGCAGTGTGGACAGCAGAGTGAGTATAACTTTCAGGGTTTTTTTTACATTTCACTAAAAATGTCCTCCCTTCCACCGGCCCCGGGCCTCACGGATTGTAATAGGGGTAATTTGGGCAGCCATGGGCCCCCCTGGAGCCTTGGGCCGCCGCCCCTACTACAATCTGCCATTATGTGCGCCCAATAATAAATAGTTTACTCTGTCCCGGGGCAAATAGCTCCACAGATGCTGGTTGTAAATAGGAATCTCCTCTGAAGTAATTTAGTCTTGCAGGAGCTTCCATTAACCAAATGACTAAATCCACTAACTGAAATACGCAGTCACCATCCCCTGACCAAATTGTTAGCACAGGACCTTTGGGGAGACTATACAGTGATGAGGTCAAAGTAGTCTGTTTAACTGGTGATGAGCCTGGGTGGTAGTACGCACCATTACACAATACTGAGACTAGAATATCCAGATACTGTCTGTCATTCTGTCTGTTCTCATTAGCGGTCTCTCTACCAGTAACAAC
This sequence comes from Eleutherodactylus coqui, assembly GCF_035609145.1. Lineage (NCBI taxonomy): Eukaryota > Metazoa > Chordata > Amphibia > Anura > Eleutherodactylidae > Eleutherodactylus > Eleutherodactylus coqui. Next base: position 118,912,641 of record NC_089848.1, read on the forward strand.
TCAAAACTTGCAGCTGATATTTCCTTAGACAATCAGCAGACCTCCCTCTGGCGCTTGCATTGCAAAAGCTGTATAGCGCCACTCCAGGAATCCAAATTGCACTCTGGTATAGAAAAACCCAGCTCTCCAGAAGTGTTGGGGCAGCTCAGCTCTCTCAAGGCTCTCTGTTCTCTGGAAAGAACTGCCCTAACCTGGCTACAGAATCACACAAGTGCAGCTGCAGGTCAGCTCTCACTAGTAGAGTCTCTCTAAAAAAGTGTTAACACCAAAGCCAGCCGTTTATACCTAGTCCATCAGCCTGTCAGCGGGCAGCTCAGGTCCTGTTACCCCACAGCAGCAAAGTTAGAAAACAAAAAAAACACAGTCATGTGGCCTTTCTGAAGTTCCTGGTGGGAGCATAAAACACAGACGACTCTGTCCCCTCCAGATGACTCTGTCCCCTCCAGACTCTTCTGGTGTAGTGGCCCCAAACACCATCCTGGCCCCCTCCATAAATGTCATACATGTTTGTCCTATGTAGATGCACTGTGCAAAGCCTGTCCTGCCATATCTAGTGTGTGTGTTGCACAGCTGCGGTGCTTGAGAGGTTAACTCTAATAAAATCATTGCCTGCATGTAAATGTATCAGTCTGTCATGTCATGTGGTGTGAGTGAGAGTATAAGTAGGAGTGATTGAGAGCGGGAAGAGGTCTTCACCTTCGCCTTTCATCTTGTCTTCAGAGAGAGTGCTAACACAGAGCCACATGGAAGCACCTTCAGTTTCCATGTAGGTGAAGATGGAGGAAAAGGATAGATATCCTGTAGCGCCTGAAGTTTGGATGTGAGTGGAGTGAGTCCCAAAACCGTAAGGGAGAGCATTCCTAAGTAATTCTGTATAGAGAGACACAGCGTAAAGGTACTAATTAAAATTACAAGTTATTCCTGCGCAGCCATCCAAAGTTAGGATCACCGCGCAGAAGTACACTAACAGTCACACCCACGCATGTCCAGTGCGGGGTGTCAGAGCTAATCCTTTAAGTGAATAATTGCTGCCAGAGTGTCTGTGGAGTGACCCTTACCCCCCTTCCTCCTCTGGAGTGCTTCCTGTCCAGGAGCTGTGCTGTACAGATAACATGGACTGCAGGACTGGTTTCATCCTGTGTATCCTCCCTGACCTCTGACCTCTGTTCTACCTGCTCTGTGAGGAATTGTACCTGCATTACTGTGAAGAATTGTTTACTAAAGTTTAACAAGTAACGTTATACCGGGCCCTAACCGTTCCTGGGACCCGAGGTTCTATACACAAGTGTCTCCGATTATTCTCCGCCATACCAGTGTGTAGGAACGGTGCGTCACCCGTGATAACTACTACCCACATCATCCTGTTTATTGGCATTCCCTATCCTTGGGGTGTGCTCTGGCCTTGGCTGCGTGTCATCCCTCCGGGACCAGAGCCTGGTATGTGCCACTGTGACAAGCCAACACTTAACCCTCCCAGCTCTCCACATTAGTCGGGGTCACCCCTCTGGGGTGTTGCACTGGCAATGGCTTATCTCCAGAGAACAAAGCAATCGGGCATTTGAAATCTAACTGATCTGACATCTTCCATCGAGGGAGATCTAGGAGGTCTGCCTGCATATTAGACGATCAGCTGGTCCCAATGAATCGGTGCGATCGGCTGCTCTACAGATGATGTGATTGGCCATCCTTGGAACCCATAACTGCAGCCAAACACACACGTTTGGGCACTTTTGACACCCAGTTGCTGCAGATGACAAATGGACAACAGTCAGCTGGACAGCAGCAACACCAGCAGCATTGTATGCGGATCCCTGCTGCTCAGCTACTGACTCTTCCTCAGGCTCCCTGGCAGTCAGGACTGACAGGAGGAGCAGCACAATGTTCTGGTTCTCCACTGTTTTAGGCTTATTTGTCTGAGCAGCAGCCCTTACATCAATAGCAAGAATGGAAGAAAAGTCTCTGCAGTCATGGGGTAACAAATCCCCGGTGGATACAATAACCTCTGCAGAACATCAACCACAATCTACATCTGATTTTCCTGTAACAGTTTTTCAGGTCTCTTATATATGACGGATTTTGTCCTCCCTGCAGTTTTTGGTGGTCGCCTCAAAGGATTTTCACTGTATATTAAAAAAAATGCTGCCATTCACAAACTCTACACAACTTTATGAAGCAGAGGATGAGATCTCCCACTAGAGGGCGCAGCGATCCCAGTGTATATTGTGACCATTGGTAAAGTTTTCACCTCTCATCACTCTTGGAAAGAAAATAAAACTCTGAAGGCTCATGTCCGTGACCGTGTTTTCACTGCGTATCACATGTGCGTTGCACGTACACGTGATATTTGGCGAATGGAGTCAATGAAAGTCAATGGACTTTGATTGTTCCATGCACACCTGCATGTGGATACTGCGCATCGATACGCAAGAGAAATAAGTCGCAGCATGCTCTATTTCACTGTGCACCACGCAGGGTGAGCCCCATACACTTCTATGGGCAGCGTATGATATGCTGTCCATATACAATACGTTGCGTATGGGCAGTGTTTCCATACGCATCCCCACTATGAACAGAGTGCGCAATAAAAATATATATATCACACTGCGCGTCCGTGTAATTCGCGGGCATGTGCAGTGCCATACGCAGTCGTACACATTCCCTACCGACAGAGCGTATGGCTGCTGAATGTATAATGCGTGGAGACCCGCAGCCATACAGCTGTTGGCATGAGCCCTTAAGGGGGGTCCAGACTGGGTGGATTGGCTGTGGGATTCTGGTGCAGACCCTCCGCTCGGAAATTCTGCGGCATTTACAGTAGCAGCAAAGTGGATGGGATTTTGAAAATCTTGTCCACACGCTGCCCAAGTAATCTGCACAAAGCCCGTGACTGCACTGCGGAATTCACGGCCGCAACATCTCAATTTTATCGCCGTTTCCGCTGAATAATTCACCCCTTTTCAATGCGGGGAGGAACTCCGCACAGAAATACGCGAGAAAACGGGCTTCAAAATCCGCACCAAAGGATGCACTCTGCTGATGACCTGCCGCTTCGGACATTGTGCTGGACATCACCCCCGTGTGGACCCAGCCTCAGGCCCCTCCCACCAGCGTAGGCGTATTTGCACGTGCCTGGGAGTCGCATACTTTGCAGAAAGAAAACTGCTTTTTGCACCGGCATCGGGGGATTTACTGTACATTTTCCGTGAACAAGGCGGGTACACAAAAATTGTCTTTTTTTTTTTACTGTACAAACTCGTCACTATTGCACGCGAGCAAAACAGAAGTAAGGTGCGTCCTGCCCGATCCAACCACACGTAGAAACGGTCGTGAAAACGAAACCATTGAAATCAATGGCTTCACTTCATCACGTTTTGCGGGTGTGATTTTCATTTTCATGCCCACAAAACATTCCGAAAACGCAGTTTAATCCCTCAGACCTCCAGGACAGTGTTGACTTTACACGGCTCTCTGGAACCCACTCACGCAGTCTTTTACACGCAAATGCTCTAACGCCAGCTCCGTCCGTAACTTTACAGGGCCGTGAACCAGTACCACTCATATTCAAACTCTCACAACACAGCATTAAACTTAAGGGGGTTGTCCAAGTGTGAAGATTAACTGCGGCACTCAGGTGGCCGCTGCTCACAAACCAAGCCTGGGAGCGCTTCCTGGTGATTTTGCCTGATTTGCTGTATTGTCTAATGCACTGATTCACTGAGGCCATTTTGATATCTGCATTTTCTTCTCCATCTGGCCCAGACTGCAATGATGACTTTACCTTATGACTGCAGAGTTTGCTGCCAGGATATCTTTGTTTCCTCACTTCTACAGTCATTTCCAACCTACATAACAACACAAATAAATTTGAACCCAAGAGCAAACTGTAGAATAAATTCAAAGCCCAGATTGGACCCCTAAAATAATCCAGGCCACACGGGGGCCTGATGCCACTGCACATAGGGTCCTAATGCCAGATACAGCATCATGACGTTGTGTATGCCACTTCAAACTATAGCCTGATGCTGGACAGTGTTAGGATGTTGTGTGAATCCATATCAAGACCCTGCATGGCTGCTCATCTGAAGAGGATCAAGGGAATGAAGAGGGCTGGTATATTGGCTGCTATCTATTAGACCAATCTAATAAATAATGGTCAATTACAAAAACGCCACATGATGGGTATTTTGGGTGGCCATAGACCCCGGAGAACCTCGGGCCCTAGGTGGCCTCCCAAAGCCTACGGTAATCTGCTATTGGACATCATATTAGGGTTTGCCCCTGTCAGTACCCCTCTATGAGTCAATGCAGCTCATGTATTACATGTTCATTTGTATCTCTACATAGAGATAAAGCCCAACCCATGCCAATCAGCTGCTTACTGGGCAGCTTCAAGCAAAAAAGGGGCAGTCATGATGAGGCAGCGCCTTTAAGACGGCAAACCAGATAACATCTTCAGTAAACAATACAAAGTGGATTAAAAGCAGAAACGCTTCCTGGTTCATGAGAGGTGAAACGTGCCGCGATCCGTAACGCAGGGAGCTGAACGTCACGACTTTCCATTCACTAACAGATCGGCGAATCCGACGCTGAGTCAACAAGTGGATGCAAAATCATCCGTCGCTTGAAGTCTATAACAGAGGTTGTCAGCGACGCCGGCCATTGTACCTTTAATACTTTACAAGCGCCGACCTTCTCCAATAACATTACAGGGAACTAAGCAGAAAGCGGCAGGAAGAATCGGGAGATTTGGGCTTTTATGTGGTTTTTCTGCGCTGTCTATTTTTTGCAACCAAGTAAACTGTATATCATATAACATCAGTCTAGGTTTGCTGATCCGCCTGATATGGTTGGCCTGGAATAACACAGCTGGACGCGGAGGACATTCCCGCCGTCTTCTCTGCCCGATCTTCTAGTTCTGTAACCTCGGATGTGATCTTAGTCTGACCACATCACACATCTCGTTGTGTCGTCTGCGCTCCGAAACATGCTGAGAAGGGGCCTGAGAATGTCGTCACAGATCGCCAGATTGCACTGACCACCAGGGAAAGGGAGCGAAACTGTCCGTCAGTCCAAGATATCCAAGAGGGCCGATGTGAAAACCTGCTGCTTCATGAGAAACCCCTTCAAAATAGTGCCGTGCCAACAAAAAGGGCACCTAGAGGGGGGGGGGGGGGTGCAAAACTTCTCATCACATTGTATTCCAGCATGAACGAGGTAGATTTGCGCACGTGTCTGCGTATATTACTGCGCTTTTTGAACACACATGGCCAGCTCACATTCGCATGACACAGCCTTTCCATGGATTAAAAGGCTAATTTTTGCGCAGCGTTTCACGTTTCCCCTTGTGTATTTGTGTACATCCCATAGACTTCTATGGGTCTGCGGCACAGAACACAGGTAAATAGAGCAGGTCTTACTTTTTTCCATGCGCACGCAGAACGCCTTCATAAGAACAAACCCGTTAAAATCAATGAGTTCCATTCTTTGCGTTTAGCGTGCGCAAATACCCGTCAAACGCGGTTGTGTGAAGAAGCCCTAAACATGTGCCTGAGGAACCGTGCCATGTATCATGTATTGTTAGGGCTCCTTCACACGGGCGTATTTGCATAGAGCCCATTGATTGTCATTTCGTTTTGTTGCTCTATTTTATGCACATTTGTGCGCAATCCATCATTAAATGTGCAATTCACTTCGGAATTCTGCAAAAAAAGTCACACCTGGACCTCATTAGGCTAGATAGCCACTTAACCCTGGTGTGAGTGAGTGGCGTCCACCTACGACCGGCCCCGGTTCAGTACAATGCTCAGACATTCGCGCAAATCAACCTCGCTCATAGCGCAAATATGTTGCACTGAAACGTGCGCAATTTCACATCCGCCTGTGTGAAGGAGCCCTTAGTTAACAGGGATGTGATAGGAGCTAGGTGGAGGCCGTCATCGTGGCCAGAATCGTTTACACGGAATGATCATTCAGATTCTTGCTGGATTGCGGGAATGGGAATGAATCATTCAGTGTAAATACTGGCAGCGACTGAACGACGGACAGCAGTTTGTGATCGTTCATCATTCAGCTTGTGCCGAGGATCAGCCAGTGTAAACAGGCAGTCGTTCATCTATGACCTGTTTACTGTGAATGAGGGCAGGCGGGTCGTTAGGATCTCCAGCCCACTGCGCCTCCATCCACTGCCAGTCATCGCTCCTGTGTGAATGCACAGGCTTTAGCACCTGACAACTGTCCCATGTGAAAGGACCCTTACCTAGAACATGTGCAACTCGTGTGGCTACACAGGGCACCAGCCACCAGCTTGTAGGGGGCGCCAGGTGGATGTAGGCTGCAGACAATTGTCCCTCTTAGGGCTGCCTGATTAGATTATCCTCTTCCTTCGTGCAGCAGCATCTTGTGGAACTACATGAATCCTCCTCCTCCTGGCTCTGTCTCCTCCCCTCTGATGTTCTAAGGCTCTTCTGTTAACATTCAATGTCCCCCCAACACTATCACTAAGCTCTGCTATTGTATTTATTGTTTCTGGTATTGTATCTATTCTTCTGTGTTTGTGTTATGAACTTGGTTCTGGGGCTGTACTTATATTATGAGCTTGGTTCTGGAGCTGTATAGTTATGTTATGAGCTTAGTTCTGATGCTTACTTTATGTTATGTTTGATTCTGATATTGTATCTAAGTATGGAGGTTGGTTTGAATCTTGTGCTGTATTTGTTATGAGTTTGGTTCTGGTACCACATGTTGCGACGGTTCTGGGATTGCTGCCATGCTAATAGTCTGGTGCAGGGTTTGCAGGTGGTTCTCCATCTTCTGGCCCTGGTGGGTGTGGTATTAGGTGAAACATGCTTAGCCGCACCTGTGGGTAATTGTCAGGGTTATTTAGTCTGGCTGATGCTGGACTGAATTGCCGTTAAATCTTCAGTCTAGCTCTAACTGTGGTCTCAGTCATTGCTTCGTCCTGGATCTATCATTTGTCTGCTGCATCTCTAAGCTAAGTTTATGTTTCTTTTCTATTGTGTTTCTTATGTCATTCCCCTGTCACCCGTAGGGTTAACTAAGAGCCGAGGTATGGGGTCAGGTACGTCCTTGTCAGGGCGAATTGCCTGTGTGTAGGCAGGTCCCCGTCCCTGAGGTTATTTTGATAGGGAAAGAGTTCCCATGTTTTTGTTTATTGTTTTGACGCTCATGTGCAGACCTCCATTGTCTGTAGGGAAAACAATAAATATGCAAACTGCTGACTTTGTGAGGTTGTGTTATTACACAACACTGATAGCATTTGTAAGCTGAATTACTGGAACTGCTGCCACCTCCATGGATCGTGCACGTTGTTGGTCCAAGAATTGGGATTGCTGATAGTACAGTATCAGAGCTGTGTCAGGCGTGGACCCTAGATAATGGGCCACAATATGCTAGACTGGCAACCAAAAAGCAACATGTTTCAGTCTGAACTAGACCCTTCGTCAGGATTGGAATATGAACCTGATGAAGAGTCTTGTTCGGATTGGAAACATGCATTTTGGTTGTTAAATAATTGACTTAAGCCTATTGTGGTCCATTCTGTGGGGTCTATGACTAATACAGCTCCAGTAACTACAGCAGCATTGATGGAAGGAGGGCACCAATTTGGGTTTTTAAAAAAGAAGCTATTTTAGTACATTTTTACCAAATAGTGTCTCCGTGTATAAAAGGAGTATTCTAGGGATTGGTGGAGAGGAGTGCAACATGGGACAATGGAATGGATGATTGTCCATCGGACAGCCATCCTGCTGAACTTCAGTGACTGAGGTGCGAGGGCGCCCCCTCTGAAGCCACCTCCTCTCAGTCACGGTAGGGTTCTCAATGATTGTTAAACCTTCAAGGGTTGCAGAACACTCACTCAGCAGTCCTAGGCTTCCCTCACCACAGTAAATCCCATCCGGGCATTCAGTGATGGCACAAATCAGTAGCAGCTGCACTAACAATGTTGGCTGGTGTCACGTGAACTCTTCGGCACTTCTTCACTTCAGCAAGTTTTCTTGTGTTTAAAGAATTTTAATCACTGTTAATAAAAGACGGCATTAAAAAAGCTTGGCTCCTCTGTAATGCTCTGCCGGTTCATATGAGCGCCAGTTAAAACCGCCCGTCAAAACGATTAAAGCATCCATGTTGACACGTTTAGCAGGTATTACTGGGATTCCTATGGGGAAGCTCACCACTTTCTTTCTTATTAGAGTTGAGTGAACATACTTGATGCTCGTTCCAGTATTAGCGTACTCGATGGTGCTCGTTACTCGAACGAGCATCACGCCGTGTTCGACCCCACCCCAGTTTTGCTCCTCCCCGCTGTGACATGCCTGTTTTGCCCCCCCCCCCCCCCCACCACCACCACCACGACGCAGCGTGGGCGTCAATGGCAAATTTTTTGGCAGGCAGGGAGAGAGAGAGAGGGAGAGGGAGAGAGGAAGAAAGGGAGAGAGGGAGAGAACATGAACCAAGAAGAAAAAAAGCTCGGGACCCGGCGTCCCACATACAAAAATGCTCGAGTCTCCCATTGTAGTCAATGGAGTTCGTTACTCGAGTAGAGCTCTTGAATTTTACGAAAAGCTCGACTTGAATAATGTGGCCCCCAGCATTTGGGTGCTCGCTCATCTCTATTTCTTATACTTTGCAGTAAAACTTCTGCAAGATTTGGAAATTGGTTTGTACTTAGATGTTTATGTGACATCTTCAAAAGCAAAGATCTACACCGCCTCTCAATTTAGTATGTCTCCCCCATATTGCGTCGGTCCACACGCTCCCTGCTCTCCACATTTCTTACCTTCCTCCATATTTGTCTATGCTGCTTACTTTGATTGGCACAAAAAGTGGTGATGCAACAAAGTAAATGAATATTTATATATAAAAGTTAAAATGTGTTTGTATATTTGTTAGTTCTTCATAGGTTGCTACATACCATGATGGATCTCAACCGAACATGGTAGACATGCTCTTCATTATTCCCATATAAGGGGTATTCCGGAGACCAGACAAAATGTTCAAAATTTCCCTAATGTTTCCACTTACCGCCATTGTTACAATTATCCACCTAAGACTCTTCACATCTTCGTTCAGAGCCTCTGGCGCAGATCCGACATGAAATGTTGGATGAAAAAGTTATGCATGTGTGGCGGTCCGGTACCAACCTTAGGCTAGGGAGGATGGTGGGGTAGAAGACGTACTCTGTCATAGGTACCATCCTCTCCTGCAAAACCCAAAGTGTAGTTGGCCCAGCCTCACACAGGACCCGTAAATAACAGCTGTGTAGAGAACCCTTACCTGTTTGTCTTCGTGACGCCAGTGGTCAAAGTAAATAACAGAGTCCACAGTCAAAGACATAGATTTTAAACCAGAGGCACACAGTTTTCTCTTTACGTGGCATTTCCCAGTTTTGGCATTAGTATGCGAGCACCATACTTCTTATTCTCTCTTCTACAAGTTTGTTTCCAAAAGTCACTCTTCCTCTTTTTGTGCATCCACAGTCTAAGTTATCCGTCGGATGCTTGCTGGTTATTCCTGTTACTCACTGAGCACATTCCACAAACGCTTCTCTTCTCCGCTTAATTCACACTCTATGAATCTAGTTACTCTCTCTCTCATGTTACTTGTTATTGGGATGGATGAACGGAGGAACCATGTACTCACCACCGCCTACTCCAGGAAAACAGGATCTGCTCCCCACACTCTTCAGAGGAAGGGCACTCCATTACCATAGGAGTGAGCCCGGGACTGGACATGGGTGAGCTCCAGATCTCCTGTCTCCTCACATGGTTTCCTTCCTCCATTGAATTTCCACCCGCGTACTGGAGCCACTCACTGCCCGTCTCCTCTCCGACAGCTCACACCACCTCTTCTCTCTCCCTCTTCCCGACTACCACCATTACCTCCTCCCCCTAGCACCTGACTCATTCCTCACACATCCCACCCGCAGCATCTTAGGAAGGACAAGACACATAACCAGTCTAGGCTGAAATAACACCAGACATTAACTCTTCAGTAACCTGTCTGTGCCCATACACATAACATCACATAGTCTACAACACTTAACAGTACAAAGAGACGAACACATGCACACCACAGGAGGGAGCTATTAAAGTGCTGTGGGACCCCTAACCCCACACCACTACACATGCAAGACTTGTTCATCCGTTAAAAATGCTGGACAGGTGCAAGAACTGAGCGGACCCCAATATAGTCAATTGAGTCTGTTCAGCACAGTTTGATTCCGTTGTAAGATGGATCAGCTCATCCAGGGGGTTCTGTTTTCCTGCTTCCATAACAGAAGTATCTAGTGCAGATTTGAATGAACTCTAGTACCTTTTTCGACAACTTGCACAGCCTATGCATTTCAGCCAGCTTCAAATTTCCGCATTGTTATTTAAAAGGGCATCAGGGAGTACAAAAACTACATCTCCCACAATGCCCCACTGCCAGTTACTGGCGAGTGCACAATCACAACTGTACAGTGTCATCATTACTGAACATGGAGGCATTGATCATGCCTGACCAGTAAAACAGCGGAGCGTACAGGACGTAACCATTGGATACCAACGGAGAACTGAGCGGGGAAGAGGGAGATCACAGGGAAAATAATATCTCTGCTGCTTTGTAAAACATTATATTGAAAAATTACAGATTATCGCATATGACATACACCTTGTATCGCCAGAATACCCCTTTAGAATACTGGGGGAGGTTTCAACTGCTTTTGGCTCACAGCAATCAATCTCAGCACAGCTTTTGATTTACTAGAGCAGCTAACCCCGCGCCCCGCAGTGTTAGACAAGCTAAGTTTGTTCTGCAAGAAAAGACATTTTGGACCATCTGCGCTTGTTCTACTTCAAACGGCTGTAGCTCCAGTTAAATGCTTGGATTTAGGGTAACTACCGGTTAACGTAAAGTCCATTGTCACTCGTGATGCCACCGGGAAAATAAAGTAGTTCACGCACAGAGATAACTTTCTGAACAAACCGTGAACGGTCGGTAGTGTCCGTTTACTTAACTCCAATAAAGAACCATAACGGTTCAGAAACACTTTACACGCTCAGAAGGTGGTGCGACAGGGAGGATTTCTCAGGGTAATCCAGGCAATCCACAGTCCCAGTTATCTGTGAGATCCTGCTCCCGGCAAACTCTCTTACTCTTTACCAGTCATCACTCACTCTTCTGGTGTTCTTCTCCTTGTCTCTCTCACTCTCAGTGCGGATAGCGGCACTGCCACATCCTGGGTCTGTGGGCCCAAGATCGGCTTCACACCACCACTCGGCCTCTTCCATTCTGTACCACATAGGGCAGACAGTGTCTGTGTGACTAACTTGCAAGACTGACTCCAACAGCCTCCAAACTCAAGTGTCCACTCCCTCTAGCATCCTCACCAACATATATATGAAACACAGTCATGTGACATACAACAAAATACATTTCCCAGACATAACCCAGACGTTAACCCATTCAGTGCTGCAGAGGTGCAATACACATCAAATGCATACAACATAGAAGACACTGACCATACAATTGCACAGGAGAAATATTAACCATTATGGAGGGGCCCCGTTAACTCTGGGCCACTACACACAGTAGTACTCATATCATAAGGCTTGCTGATTTCTTGAGGGCATGGTCTTGGATCTCTCTCCCCATCTATAATCCCCATAACACAATGCTTTAGGGTGAAAGTTGATAGCAGCTCATACATTACAGATCTGGTTGGTCTGTGTAGGTTCTCATCTGGGCGATGATTACATAAGTCAGAGGCGTAACATGAAGCTTCTGGGCCCCAATGCAAAATCTGTAACAGGGTTCCCAACTATAATGCCTTAGTCATACTGCAGCATCCGAGGAGTGGGCCCTCAGCCTAGGAGACAGTGGGGTAGAGTTTGGGCCTTGTCATAGGGCTCTACCATCTCCCACCTTGAGGGTTCGCGTGGGGACCGTCCAAGGAACCGATGGCAGGCTATCAAATGGGTAACCCAACTGTGGTTTACCTTCAGTCTTTGTCACGTGTGACGCCACCGTTCTGTCCTCTGTGGTGAATCCTCAAGATGTTAATAAAGAGTTAACGTTTCAAGGCTGAATCGGGAATGGTCAGTAAAGCCTGTTTACTTGAAGAACAACTTGGAAACAGTCCATAACAATTTACATCCACTGCCAGGGCACTGGTGCAGGAGGGATTAGTGGTGTGACCGGGAGAAATCATGGGATGACAGATGAATCCACAGGCCAAGTTATCTGCGGGGTTCTGTTCCCGGTCACTCTTCTTTTCTCTCTACCGGTACACACTCACTTTTAAGGACAGTCACTCAGTGCTGCACGGTGGGCTCTCGCATACTTGTGGTTCTCCACGTCTTCAGCACAGAGGCCAGGGTAGATTGGGCCCAGGACACATAGCAATCTCTCTGCTGCTTCCATCTTTCCTACACACAGACTGAAGGTGTCTGAGTTCAGGCGGGCTCCTCTCTTGACAACTCCAGGAAGAAGACTGACAGACAGAACTCTCTCATGCACTTTGCAAACACATATATAAAATAAAATAAGGTCACATGACACACAACACGATACATTTTCCAGCCATAACCCAGACAGTAACCCATTAAGTGCTGCAGCTATGCAATACACATCAAAATTACTCACATAGAGGACACTGACAACAAATATACACAAGACATACACAGATCATTCAGAAACATCTAGAAACCTCTGTACTCTACAATACTACTAGGCTTACTATTTGGAGAAGAGAGGCCTTATGGGTCCCCCAAGGCTCCTGGGCCCGGGTGCAACCGCATCCCCTGCATCCCCAATAGTATGCCCCTGAATTAGTTAAAGTGACAAATCACCAAATGATGTCTGCCATTATCTTTGGTCTTTCATCAATGGGATGCAGATCTGTCATTTGGCATGAACTCCTTTGACATACAGCACCAACAATAATTTTTTCGCTTTGCTGTGGAGTTCCCCATGTTTGCAGCTGACAAGAGATAAACCAAGGAAATCTCAGAGTTTTTATTTGAAACAGTAGGAAAAAAACACAAAATCTGTATTTATTGTGTTTATTATGGTGCAATGAAAGGTCTGCAGCTGATGTATGCCGCTCCAATATTAATTGCATCATGCAACTAGTAAAGTTCTATGTGAAGACATAAAAATACTTTATTTGTTGCAGCGTGATAAGTGATCAGTGTGATGGTCCCAGCGGGATATACACTGCAGGAAGCGGGATCTCAGCGTATAAAGGGTAAAGAAGCGCTATTTACTTACAGCTGTGTATGAGATCATACAAGGTGCGCTCCATCGTACAGGGTGGATGGAAGCACAATCAGCCCTGCGGTAGGTTCATCTACTACAAGTACTCAGCCGACGCGGATGTAGAAATCCAACAAAGCAGAAGGTGGAACAAAGATGTCAAGCATATGTACAGTATATACAGTGTATATATATATTCCAAATCATCACAGGCCGGGCACCTCTATTCCAGCTCCCTCGAACTGTCTATTCTGTTTCTACTCTGCCTATCATCTCTCCCTGAGGACTCCTTTACACTAGTGATTTTCTCTCGCGCTGCGAGAGTGGGTGAAAATGCGCGATTATGAAACCAATGATTTTCAAGGGTTTTATTGTCATTTGCGATGTTTTTACTCCTGTGATGCAGCGTTAAAAAAAATTGCAGCATCTCCTTTCTTCTCATGATATCGCCCATTGTGTCGGCCCCATGTAAAACAGTGGGAGAACATTGCGATCCCCTGCTGCGGCTGTGACAGGGGATTCCTTCAGCCCTGCGGGGATGCAAGGCTGTTGCATCCAGGAGTTTCCACATGCTTTCAGAGGGACCAGCGGCAGCTGCGCCGGCCCCATCCAAAACAAGGGGAAAACATCGGGAACCCCTGCAGGGATGCAAGGTGTTCCCATGTGGCAACACCTCACATCCAGGGTTTTTTCAGAAGGATTGCAAAGGGGATATCAGGCTGTGATTCGGACCGCCAGTGTGCAAGAGCCCTTAAAGGGCCACTCCAGCAAAAAAACATTTGTCTATCCCTGTCCCCCTCACCCGACTGCCTGTCACACTCTGGAGGTCTTTAGCTGTATATTTCAGTCATTTCCATGCAGTGCAGCCCCCTGTCTGACGCTGATCAGACACCATCTTGATGGTGAGATTTTTTGCTCTCACTTTCACATGGATCCCATGATGCATCAGCACAGCATTAGCTACAGACTATACTATTTCTGCATGCTGGACAGGCAGTTTAATTTTCATCATCTTCTATAATATTCCAAATAAGCTACAGACCAGAAAGGCAGGAAGATGAGCTGTGAGCTCCTCTATTACAACTGTGTGACAGGAGCTGTGTGATCATCATCAGTAAATGTGATAGGAGTGCCTGTATTCCTCTCTAAACAGTGTGGTAGATTCTATGTAACAACATCACAGAGACTGAGAAATTGACTAGTTTCAGACATTATCTTTGTAAGCTGACCAAAACTGAGATCACATGACCATCTGAGGAAAAAGAGGCCAGGAGTTTCAGATAAAAAAGAAAGAACTGATCCAGGTAACACAAGCCGACATATATATATATATATACTAGGGGGATAGTACATAATGAATAAGAAAAATACATAACCGTAGTGGCCCTTTAATAACCCCTCCGATGAGGTGAGATGCCTCCACATATTTCATATGGTACATGACTGTAACCAGTATAAACTTAGTTCAGGTATATAGAGGCAATGAATAGCTTGTCTGTGTTATATGTCCGGGCTGCTGACCTCCCTCACCTCCTCTCACCTGGAAGTCGTAACTTTCACCCCCCTGCGGTAGATGCTGCATCTCCTTACATCCCACGCTATCTGTTACTGCCTCCTATATGCTGCATGCCTGCACACCTCTTAAACGGCAACAATCTTTCCCATCCCTGGCCAGTTGGGTTAGACTTCTGTCTATTTAAGGGTCTTTCACACAGGCGTTGGCATTTTTACATTTGCCCGCCGGCGACGTAAAAACTCGTCAATGGGCACACAAATTTAACATTTATGCACCCATTCAGATGGCCCCTCGCTGGTTCTCTGCAAGGGTAGGGGGCGCGACGCGGCAGGAGCTAGTACCCGCAGCCAGCAATGGGAGGGGGTGGGAGCTTAGCGACTAGCTCCGCCCCTATCCCACCCCCTCCCATTGCAAACAGCGGAGAGGAGGAGAGAAGGTGGAGGGAGTTTAGCAGTCGCACTGCTAAACTCCCTCCCACCTCCCTTCTCTGGCAGCTGTCATTTGCTCCCATAGAAGTCTATGGTGATGGCCATATTCCTGCCTGGCTTAAAAAGCGCTCATCACTATCTTGGCTGGTTGGGCGCTTTTACGCTGCAGAAATACGCCTGTGTGATCTGTTGCATTGGAAACCAGTGCATCAGCTGGTAGCGTATATCGGCCGACCGTGAAAACGCCTCCAGGCTCCATGGGGCTTGTGTGTGATACCTAAGCCGAGAGAAAACAAACATATCATCAGGCAAGCTATTGGTCAGGATTGTGATGGATTCTCTACATTTTTGTATATAAACGGGTTTTCTCGGTTGAGTATCCAACACGTTCTCCGTTACAAGAGGACATGAGCGCCGTTGCTTCAGGCCTTGTATGCGGATACATTATTTACAAGCATCTAAAGAATGTACTCAGGCAATGAATGCAAAGTTATGAAGGTTTGGATAAAAGCAGATGGATTCCCTAAAGGAGAAGCGTATAGAAGACATTCCACATTTTATGAGATGGCGGTCGTATAGGTTTACTAGAGCCGTGTGATCTGTCAGGTTGTGCAGATGATTACTATGAAAGCCACACAAGAAGGTTGTCACGTCCAGGAACACTCCTAGATTAGACTTCATTAATGGACCAAATAACACAATAAGTATAAAAACATGAGCGCTTCAATCCTTAATGGGTTAAGTGTTCCATAGAGGTGCTTCCTGTTTTAGGCAGCAGATGACATAAATGCTTTGACTATTTAAGCCCTTAAGAGCCAATTAAATATACGGCACTTGGTCCTGGGCTTTAATCCTGGCTGATAGCAAAAATATGGCGCAGGGTTTAAAGCGTCTACTCCTGCAAACAAGCAGCAGCAAGTTGGGTCCTTGGCTGTCAGGCACAGCCGAGGACTCAGAGAAGAGAGAAGCGGTTTTTAACCGCTTCTGCCTTCTCCTTTCCGGGGTACATAGCGCTCAATGAGTGCTATGTACTAAGAAGTGAAAGTGTTAGTCCACTATGCAAACCCATGATCACGTGGCCACTGGGTGCCCCCTGGAACAGCAAAGCTGCAGGGTTCTGATCAGCTCAGTTAGTGATTGATGTCACTACAAAGGGATATTTTCCCCTGTAACTGGGACTCCTACTGATGCTGCCCCAGCTACAGTGAAATGTGAATGACCCTCAGAGGTCTTACATGACGACATGTTTTTTACCATCTGTGACCCCCATAGATGGTAAAAAAAATTGTTGCAAAAATTAGTAAAATAAAATTGCAGAATAAAATAAAAATATATGTATAAAAAAAGAAAATGACCCGACGACAACCAAACCCACGGCCATATGCCTGTAATCCAAAGATACAAATTATATATCAAATCGTCTGAAAGAAAATGAGGAACCCATTCCCATACTTTATGTAAGCGTAAATAAACTAAACATTTTAAAAATCATTTTTGTAACTTTTTATCCCCAATAAAACAAAAAAATGGAAAGAAAAAGTGCAACAAAAATAAAAGGGTCCATACAACCACCACATGGGTAGAATCCTTAGTGTCTGCTCCTTTAGGGACCAAAAAACTCTGGTCTTTAAGAGGTTAAGGGGACACACTGCACCAGGTAAACTATCCGCTGATGAAGCTACACCTGTAGCGATACGCGTGGTGCTATATTTGATGACACCGTTCCATTGTTTTGGGTATCCCTGTGCTTTGCAGTAATAGCTTAGATGTCACACGGCATTTCTTCTTTTTGAAAGGATTTTATTCCTTCAGTGAACATTGTTTCATATAGAGTTCTGAGAGCACTTGGAATGCATCCACTTTATTATATGTTTACCAGAGATGAGCGAGCACACTCGTCCGAGCATTAGGGTACTCGAGATGTTCGTTACTAGAGACGAACACCACGCGGTACTCGAGTCAACTGCATTTCCTTCCCCGCATGTTTAGCACCATTTTCTAGCCAATAGACATGCGGGGAAGGCATTACCACGTCCTGCTGTGAGATGCCACCCCTCTCCCACCCCACAGTAGTGAGTGGCTGGGCCGATCAGGTGACCGCCGAGTACTTAAAGGGGTTGTCCCGAGGCAGCAAGTGGGTCTATACACTTCTGTATGGCCATATTAATGCACTTTGTAATGTACATTGTGCATTAATTATGAGCCATACAGAAGTTATAAAAAGTTTTATACTTACCTGCTCCGTTGCTGGCGTCCTCGTCTCCATGGTGCCGACTAATTTTCGCCCTCCGATGGCCAAATTAGCCGCGCTTGCGCATTCCGGGTCTTCTTCTTTTCTGAATGGGGCTCCGTGTAGCTCCGTGTAGCTCCGCCCCGTCACGTGCCGATTCCAGCCAATCAGGAGGCTGGAATCGGCAATGGACCGCACAGAAGCCCTGCGGTCCATGGAGACAGAGGATCCCGGCGGCCATCTTCAGCAGGTGAGTATGAAGACGCCGGACCGCCGGGATTCAGGTAAGCGCTGTGCGGGTTGTTTTTTTAACCTCTGCAGCGGGGTTGTCTCGCGCCGAACGGGGGGGGGGGGTTAAAAAAAAAAAAACCCGTTTCGGCGCGGGACAACCCCTTTAAAGCGGTCCCGCCCGCGGCTCGCCTCAGATGCAGGCTGGCAGAGGTTAGGGAAAGTACTGCTGCTTATTAAGGGACAGTGTTAGAGTAGGATCCTGTCGTCAAGAACCGCAACTGTCCTTCTTAGGGATACTCCTCATTGTGTGCATTACTGTTGTGGCTGGCAGGGAGCAGTAGTGCACCAATATATTTTTTTAAGCATCTCGGGCTGTGCAGGCCATTTCACCTATAGCGTTCTCAGTCTGCAGTGAATTACGCAGTTTAGGGACAGAGCTGCCTATATAAGGAAAGTTTTACAGGACTCCTGATCCTCTGTGCAAGAACCCCAACGGTCCTTCTTAGGGCTACATCTCACCGTGTGCATTATAGCTGTGGCTTGCTGGGAGCAGTAGTGCATCAACTTTTGTATTACCCATCTAGGCCTGTTCCCAGCCTTTCAGTAATAGCGTTCTCAGCCTGCAGTGCCGTACAACCAGCTCTCACCATGAAACTGCACTCTTCGTATGCTGTGAGCTGCTTAAGAAAACAGCAGGTGACTGGGGACAATAGGTAGGAGAGTGGGAGGGAAAGTAGGTGAGCGAGCCAAGGGGGGGCGGAGCTTAGGACAGGATGTAGAAAGGAGGGAGCGGAAGAAGGGAAGCAGAAGAAGAAAGACACGAGGAGAAGAGGTGATCGGTGAACGGAGAAGACGCCCGCCCGCCCGCCCGGTAAGTAGGGTAGAGAGGTGGAGGGTGCAGAGTAGGTGGTTAGTTAGGAAGTCGTCACAGCTAGTGGTTGGCCCGGAAGTAGTCCATGCTGGGTTAGGGTTAGAGAGGAAGGTTCGCAAGCCCAAGGACCGGGGCTTACGAACGTCCTTGGCAGACGGTTATGGACTGTAATATACCAGCTTTGCAGCATGGATAGGGTTTTTCAGAAAAGTTATGAACATTAATGTTATTTACAAGTTATTCAATAAAGCTGTGGCCTACCCCACGTTTTACAGCAAGAAGTGGTAGATGGTTATTTTGTAATTAGGTAAGCGAGCGGTTTAAGTAAGTTATTTGTCCCCAGTCAACATCTCCTAGTCTACTGCAAACTATTTCAGTTATACCGTTCTGTGTCTGCAGTGCATTATACAGAGGTCTCACCGCTAAACAGTACTGTAATATTACCGGGGCCACTGCAAAGTATTTCAGCTCTGCCGCTGTGCAGAGCGTCTCACAATACCCTTTCCTTGGTGCGGTTGAGATCGCCGCAGTTACCAGCACCATCCACTGGCTTTAGAGTCTTCTCCCACTCCACACAGCCTCTATTATCTACAAGTCTCTGTGAGCGGTAAATTACTCCTAGGTATCAGCGCAATACAGCGGTCACAGCATAGAGCCTCCGCTATCTACAAGTTTCTGTGTGCAGTGAATTAAGGCCCAGTTGTCAGCGCTGTACAGTGGGGTAATTTATTTGGGCCCTGCTCTATTCTTAATCCGCCATGATGAGGAGTAGGGGTAAGGGTCAAGGACGTGGACGTCCAAGTGAGGGTGTGGGCAAAGGCCAAGTTCCTGGTCCAGGTGAATCACAGCCGACTGCTGCAGGATTAGGAGAGAGGCAGGTTTCTGGGCTCCCCAGCTTCATATCACAATTTATGGGTCAGCGTGGTAGACCTTTATTACAAACAGAGCAGTGTGAGCAGGTCCTGTTGTGGATGGCAGAAAATGCATCCAGCAATGTATCGACCACCCAGTCTTCTACGCAGTCCACTACTCCCGGCCTAGGGACTGCAACTCTGAATCCTCTGGCTGCTCCTCCTTCCTCCCAGCCTCCTAACTCCCATGAAAATGACATATTCTGATGAGCAGGCAGATTCACAGGAACTGTTCTCGGGTCCCTGCCCTGAGTGCCCTGAGTGGGAAAAAACGGTTCCTCTCTCACCTGAGGAGTTTGTCATGACCGATGCCCAACCTTTGGATAGTTCCCGGAGTCCAGGTGATGATGCTGTTGACTTCCGGCAACAGTCTCAAGAGCTTTTTATGGATGAGAATGATGAGACACAGTTGTCTGTCAGTGAGGTAGTAGTAAGGGCAGTAAGTCCGAGGGAGGAGCGCACAGAGGATTCGGAGAAAGAGCTGCTGGACGATGAGGTGACTGACCCCACCTGGTTTGCTAAGCCTACTGAGGACAGGCCTTCAGAGGGGGAGGCAAGTGCAGCAGCAGGGCAGGTTGGCCAGGCAAAGAGGCAGGGCCAGATCAAAGAATCCCCCAACTGTTTCCCAAAGCACCCCCTCGCGGCAAGCCTCCGTGCAGAGGGCTAGGTGTTCAAAGGTGTGGATGTTTTTAGCGAGAGAGCGGACGACCGACGAACAGTGGTGTGCAACCTGTGTCGCACCAAGATGAGCCGGGGAGCCACCACTACCAGCCTGACCACCACCAGCATGCGCAGACATATGATGGCCAAGCACCCCACAAGGTGGGACGAAGGCCATTCACCGCCTCTGGTTCACACCACTGCCTCTTCCCCTGTGCCCCAACCTGCTACACAGATCCAATCCTCCTCTCAGGACACAGGCACGAGCGCCTCCCGGCCTGCACCCACACCCTCACCTCCATGGTCCTCCACTCTATCCAGCAATATCTCTCAGTGCAGCGCTCAGCTGTCGCTAACACAAGTGTTGGAGCGAAAGCGGAAGTACGCCGCCACCCACCTGCATGCACAAGCTTCAAACGTGCACATTGCCAAATTAATCAGCCTGGAGATGCTGCCGTATAGGCTTGTGGAAACTGAGGCTTTCAAAAACATGATGGCGGCTGCGGTCCCTCACTACTCGGTCCCCAGTTGCCATTATTTTTCCCGGTGTGCCGTCCCCACCCTACACCAGCATATCTCCCGCAACATAACCAACACGGTTACTGGGAAGGTCCACTTAACCACGGACACGTGGACAAGTACTGGCGGGCAGGGTCCCTATATCTCCCTGACGGCACATTGGGTGAACTTGGTGGAGGCTGGGACAGAGTCAGAGCCTGGGACCGCTCATGTCCTACCCACACCCAGAATAGCAGGTCCTACTTTGGTGCTGGTATCTGCGGCTTTTTATGCCACCTCCTCCAAACCCTCCCCCTCCTCTGCCATGTCTACCTCTCAATTAAGAAGTATGAGCACGTCACCAGCAGTCGGTAGCACGCGGCAGCACAACGTAGGCAAGCGTCAGCAAGCCGTGCTGAATCTAATCAGCTTCGGTGACAAGAGGCACACGGCCCCCGAGCTGCTGCAGGGTCTGACAGAGCAGACCGACCTCTGGCTTTCACCGCTGAGGCTCCAACCGGGCATCGTCGTGTGTGACAACGGCCGTAACCTCGGCCGTCTCACACGTGCCATGCCTGGCCCACATCTTCAATCTGGTGGTTCAGCGGTTTCTGAAAAACTACCCCCACTTGTCTGACCTGTTCGGCAAGGTGCGCCGCGTCTGCGCACATTTCCGCAAGTCCACCACGGACGCTGCCACCCTGAGGACCCTGCAACGTTGGTTTCAACTGCCAGAGCATCAACTGCTGTGCAACGTGCCCACATGCTGGAATTCTACGCTGCACATGTTGGCCAGGCTGTACGAGCAGCATAGAGCAATAGTGGAATACCAGCTGCAACATGGGTGGCGGGGTGGTAGTCAGCCTATGCAATTCTTTACTGAGGAGTGGGCATGGATGGCAGATATCTGCCAGGTCCTCGGAAACTTTGAGGAGTCTATCCAGATGGTGAACAGCGATGCGGCCATCATTAGCGTTACCATCCCGCTGCTTTGCCTGCTGAGAAATTCGCTGATAAGCATAAAGGCTGACGCTTTGCGGTTGAAACAGGAGATGGTGATGACAGTATGTCGCTTGATAGCCAGACCACACTCATGTGTATATCTCAGCGCGTTTTGGAGGAGGAGGAGGAGGAGACAGCTGGCCACACTGCAGAGGGTACCCATGCTGCTTGCCTCTCATCTGTTCAACAGGTATGGGCTGAAGAGGAGAAAGAGGAGGATGAACCTGAAAGTCATCTTCCTAGTGAGGACAGCGATGTGTTGTGTACTGGGACCCTGGCACACATGGCTGACTTCATGTTAGGCTGCCTTTTCCTTGACCCTCACGTTAGATGCATTCTGGCCAACACAGATTACTGGGTGTACACCCTTCTAGACCCACAGTATAAGGAGAACCTTTCCACTCTCATTCCCGAAGAGGAAAGGGGGACAAGAGTGATGCAATACCACAGGGCCCTGGTGGAAAAAGTGATGCTAAAGTTCCCATCTGACAGCGCTAGTGGCAGAAGACGCAGTTCAGAGGGCCAACTAGCAGGGGAGGCGCAGGGATCAGGCAGCATGTCCAGCGCAGACAGGGAAACACTCTCTAAGGTCTTTGCCCGCTTTATGGCTCCGCAGCAGGGCTGTGTCACTACTCTGCAGTCAAGGCGGAGTCGGAGGGAGCACTATAAAAAGATGGTGAGGGAGTATGTAGCCGCTCTGTTACAAAGTAAGCAACAGCGAGCTGTATCTTTAAAAAGTGTTTATGGGTTTCACCTGCCCTCGCGGTTGAGCAATTTTTCAGGGGTGCACTTGTACTCTTGGTACACCAATGTTTCTGGCCCTCACTTATACTGTTATCTATTAATTTTTCTGGCCTTCGCCTACACTCATGGTAACCAAATTTTTCAGGGGTTCGTCTACACTCTTGCTACAGAAGTGTTACAGGGGTCCACCTATACTCTTGCTACATAAATGTTACTAGGGTCCGCCTATACACTTGGTACAGAAATGTTACAGGGGTCTGCATATACTCTTGCTACAGACATGTTACTGGGGTCCACCTATACTCTTGCTACAGACATGTTACAGGGGTCCGCCTATACTCTTGCTACATAAATGTTATTGGGGTCCGCCTATACTCTTGCTACTTAAATGTGATTGGGATCCGCCTATACTCTTGCTGCAGAAATGTTATTGGAGTCCGCCTATACTCTTGCTACAGAAATGTTACAGGGGTCCATCTATACTCTTGCTACATAAATGTTATTGGGGTCCACCTATACTCTTGCTATAGACATGTTACAGGGGTCCGCCTATACTCTTGCTACAGAAATGATATTGGGATCCGCCTATACTCTTGCTACAGAAATGTTACAGGGGTACGCCTATACTCTTGCTACAGACATGGAACAGGGGTCCGCCTATACTCTTGCTACATAAACGTTATTGGGGTCTGCTTATACTCTTGCTACAGATATATTACAGGGGTCCGCCTATACTCTTGCTACAGAAATGTTACTGGGGTCCGCCTATACTCTTGCTACAGACATGGAACAGGAGTCCGCCTATACTCTTGCTACATAAACGTTATTAGGGTCTGCCTATACTCTTGCTACAGATATGTTACAGGGGTCCGCCTATACTCTTTCTACAGAAATGTTACTGGGGTCCGCCTATACTGTGGGTGCACAAAGGTTTCCCATTGCGGTGTTCAGCTGCCTGAAACATACACAGAATGAAGAGTGTGGGGACACATGGATTTCCCATAGCTATTTATCTCACGGCACCTTGGGTCACACAAGGTGGAGGCTGGGACCGAGTCTGACCCAGGACTCACTTACGTACTTCCCTCACAGAGTATTGCGGCTCCTACCTCGGTCATGGTTTCTCGGCCTTATTATGCCACCTCCTCTTCCTGCTTGGGGTCTTGGGATCAGCGGTGGGCAACATGTATTTTCTCTCGTGTTACCACAGTTATCTTAGGGTAGGGCCAAAAAAAGGAGCGTTACTGCATTAATGAGACGTTCACAGCTGTACTAACATCCGAGTCCGCTTGAGGCCCATGATTACTGAGGGCGTGGGCAGAGGCCAGGGTCCTGGGGGGGAAGAATCAACTGCGCCAGGTATGGCCTGTGGAACTTCTTTGTGGTTCATCCAGTCTTTGGAGCGATGAAAGCAACCATTACTGATTTATAGAGACATTCACAGCTGTACTAGCATCCGAGCCCGCTTTATGCCCACGATTAGTGAGGGTGTGAGCCGAGGCCGAGATCCTTGGCGGGCTGAAACTGCCTTGTTTGGGTGTTCTGATTTCTTTAGGTGTAATACCGTCTTTGAGTTTCATGGGCTGTGGGTGCACAAAGACTTCCCATTGCATTGTTTTACCTGTCTGGCAGAAATACACTGACTGACTAGGGTAGAAATGTGGGCCAAGGCCCTTGGCGGGGTGAAACTACCATGTTTGGGTGCTCTGATTTCTTTATGTGTAACACTTTCCTTGGGTTCCAGGGGCTCGCCTGTGCTGTGGGTGCACAAAGACTTCCCATTGCAGTGTTTTACCTGTCTGGCACAAACACACTGACTGACTAGGGTAGAAATGTGGGCTGAGGTCCTTGGCAGGATGAAACTCTGCCATGTTTGGGAACTCTGATTTCTTCCTGTGTAATACCATCTTTGTGCACCGACAGCATAAGCGAGCCCAAGAAACTCAAAGACTTCCCATTGCGGTGTTGAGCTATCTGACACCTACACAGAATGAATTGTGTGGGAACACATGGATTTCCCATTGCTATGTAACTCGCGGCACCTTGCGTTACACAAGGTGGAGGCTGGGACTGAGCCTGACCAAGGGCCCGCGCACGTGCTTCCCACACAGAGTATTGCTGCATTGTGGAGATGTGTAGAAGTGCTGGCACCTGAGTCCCCTTTATGCCCACGTTTGCGGCTTCTGACAATTTTGTGACGGAGGTGGCACGGGATTGGAATGATGATCGTACGTCAATTTATCATCAATTCTCAACAGCATAGTGGGCTATCGCCCACACTTTCAAAGAGGGTCGCTGCCTGGCCCTGCCAACCCTCTGCAGTGTGTGCCTCCAGTTCCTCCTCATGGCAGACGCACTTATAAATAGACATGAGGGTGGTGTGGCTATGCAGCCAGCGTGTGACATGAGGGCAGCTGAACGCTGTGCAGGGAAACTTTTGTGTGCGCTGTGGATGCAGTATCGTGCGGGGGGGGGGGGGGGGCGGGGGTTGGGTAGCAATGCCAGCATGTAACACAGGAGAAGAGGCAGCGGTGTCACCCGCAGGCAATGATTGTCCTTGGTTGCAGGTAGTGTGGTGCTAAGCTAAGATGTGCCAGTGCGTGTGCCTTGCTAATGAGGTTTTCTCCCAAGTAAATTGTTAGGAGGGTGACCGCCAGACTCTTGCCCCCATTTTGGCTTAATAGTGGGACCTGGGAGCCTCAGATGCAGCCCTGCATGCTGCCCCTGCCCTTCCCTATCCGTTTCTGTGGTTCCTCCATGACTTTCTGATGTTTTCTGGTGTTTCACAAGTCATCACCTATGCGGAGCATCGGTCCCATACAAAAATGCTCAAGTCGCCCATTGACTTCAATGGGGTTCATTACTCGAAACGAGCTCACGAGCATTACGAAAAGTTCAACTCGAGCAACGAGCACCCGAGCATTTTGGTGCTCGCTCATCCCTAATGTTTACCCTTTGGATGTTCTGACTTTTTCCATCTTATAGGGGAGCTCCCTGGATATATATGCATAGACCGCTGGCTGTTTCTAACTTTATACAATTTTGTACGCATTTTATGATTTTTACACTTAAGTTCCATATACAAAGGTATCTCACCTTGTTGTTGCCGATTGATACTCGTTTGTGTTCTGTGTGTCTTGCAGACATATACTCACGTCCCATTCGGTCCGAATGGTTACACTTCACTATGTAAACAACGTTGAGGGAATATAGAAGTACTGCGAATATATATCTTAAACGGCTTTATTAGAAAGTTGCGCTCATGAGACGAAGAAGGACGAATTTTGATTCAATCGAATCTTGTTCACCTCTTCTGATTTTTAGCTGTTCTTCTAATTGTTGTGTTCCTAATAAAGCATAATAGAGATTTTTCTGGGCGCGCGACAGCTTCTTTTGTGGCTTTTTTTTCTTTTCTATGATGTTGGTCTTGGAAACACAAGTGTAGCACCCTGTGAATATATCCTTTTTTTGGATTGGTGTTTATAGCAAAGGCTTCTAGAGATTTCACAGAACTTTACATGTAATCTGGAAAACACCAAAGATGTACAGTATAGCACTGACTGCAACATGTTGTGAACGTCGTCTATTGACCCAATTCTGAAAAGTCATTCACTAGTTTTGCAGTCTGATTGTGGGCCTGGACTCAATAATCGTCCAATTTAATTACTAGGAGATATTGAGAATTATAAACTTTATTGATAAACTATTAAAACAAGGGCTAACTCTAGTAGAGCAAACAGGTATACAAAAGGTGAGACAATATAAACACGGCCGTATGGAATGAGGCAATGAGCCCTATGAATTTGTATAGGCAGTGTATGAAATGCTGTCCATATGTAATACATTGTATATGGGCCGCGTTTTCATTTGCAACCCTGCTATAAAACAGAGAGGGAATTTTTTTTTTAAATCACACTGCGCATGACCATGTGTGTGTCATACGTGGGCATGTGCGGTACTCACGCAGCCATACGCAGATCCGGTATTTACAAACACTGGTAAAACACTGCAGGGAGACCCCCAAGCGTTTTGCCAATATGGCCGTGGATATGAGGCCTAAAGCTGGCCATAAACTGAACAATGGATAGAAGTACACTACCGGTCAAAGTTTTAGAACACCTCAATTTTTCCAATTTTTATTGATATTGACAGAGGTTGATGTCTTTGAAATGAAAGCATAGAGCAAATGAATTAAGATGAATAAAACTAGTGGATTTACTTTGTTTCACCAAATTAAATGAAGATTTGTGACTCTTCTGTCGCCCCTCCAACTGATATAACAGCTTTTCACAATCGAGGCATTCTTTCTACAATTGCATTCACATATTGTTCACAAATTTCTTGCCAGCATTGTTGCAGAAGTTCCCACAAATCTGCTGCACTTGTAGGTTGTTTTGCTTTCACCCTTTTGTCCAGTTTATCCCAAACAAGCTCAATGGTGTTAAGTGTGGAGTGTCAGGACCGGCGGCTCTTGGGGTCTCCGTGCCAGCACTGCCGGTCCTATCACCTGGGCTGCGGCGCAGGGGAGCCCCAGTCTTTGTGACCTCCCCTGGCCGCCAGCTTCGAGCGCACGCTCCCATGCTCAGGGAGCGGGCGTCTAGGTAGCCAGGTTGCTGGGGACGCCACGGGTGCCGTCCCGCGCTGCGTCCCCGTTGTCATAACACTCGGGTGCGCTTGCTCTGTCTCTGCCTGTTTTTAGCAGGCACCAGGGGCTGTGATTGGGTCCTGCTGCTGTCAGGTTCCCCGCCCCAATCAGCTGCTGGGGCTGGAGTTCTGACAGCATTTAAACTGCTTAGTTTCCTTCTGACCATGCCAGTGTATGTTTGGTCTCCAGCTACACCCGTGTTACCTTGAATTGATGCCCTGTTTTGACTCGGTTGCTTTGGACCTGGCTTTGACTTCGCCTGACCTCTTGTACAGCGTTGTGATCCTAGGAACTGTCGCCCAGTTGTCCCTCCCTAGGGCCTAGCCTACAGGGGCAAGTAAGTAGGGACAGGGGTTGCGGGAAGGACTATGGACTTCCACCTGCCTGGACTTTAGTTTTGACATGGAGACTGTGCATGCCATCCCATTCTTTGAAGCCTACCAGCTTCTTCTGGTCTTCTTAAGTAGTTTTTTTTCCAATACATTTTTTTATTGAAATACATAATACATTAGGTCTTCATTACATACACAAGAGTATTAACATTCCTTCTTTGGTCTTATAACATTACCATAGGCATAATATTGTATTCCATATTTCAAACAAGGGACAGGATTCTAGGGGTCTTCTTAAGAAGTTCTAACATAACCTAGAAGTTTCGGATCATTGTATTGCTGTAATATGAACCCCTGACCAACTAGGCGTACACCAGAGGGTATTGTATGGTGTACCAAAATGTTGTGCTAGCCGTTTCTGTCCAGTGTGCCAGTCACGCTGTACAAGTTGCCAACTCTGAAATCTAGCAAAAGAGCTGCAAACCATCACACTTCCTCATCCATGTTTGATAGTTGGCATAACACTAAGGAACCATTCTTTTACCTACTCGATGGCATACAAAAACCCTTAGGCCTCATGTCCACGGGGAAAATCAGGCTCGCTACGGATTCTCCATGGACCTGCGGGTGTCCAATGCATCCCTATGGGGCGCGGATCCGCGTGCAGGAAAAACGCTCCGGATTTAAATTGTTAATTTGCCCGTGGACATGAGGCCTAAAGCTTTTGACCGGTAGTGTAGGTCGATCGTTGAAGAAGCAGTCATCTGGTGAAAGCGAGCTTCACATGCGCAGCCGTAGACATTTTAGGCCTCATGTCCACGGGCAAATTAACATTTACAATCCGCAGGGTTTTTCCTGCACGCGGATCCGCGCCCCATAGGGATGCATTAGGTAGTTAAATACCCGCGGATGTCATTTTTCCCTGCAAGAAAAAATCCGGACCTGCTCCATTTTCGTGCGGGTCTCCCGCGGGGACGGCTTCCGCAGGCTTCTATTAGAGCCTATGGAAGCCGTCCGGATCCACGGGAGACCCGCACCAGAATTAAACTCACCTGCTTTGGATGCTCCGGATCTTCCCTTCTTCGCGGCTTAATCTTCTCTCCGTCGCGGCTGGATCTCCTTTCTTCAGGCCGGTGGATGTGCCCGGTGCATGCGCGCGGCACACAGCCGGCGTGCCGAGCACATCCGCCGGGCCGAAGAAAGAAGATCCGGCCGTGACGGAGAGAAGATCAAGCTGCGAAGAAGGGAAGATCCAGAGCGGGCGAGAGGTGAGTAATTGTTATTTTCAGCCCTCATGTCCGCGGGGCAGGAGGGACCCGCTGCAGATTCTACATGGAGAATCCGTAGCGGGCCTGATTTTCCCCGTGGACATGAGGCCTTAGTCAATATTGGCCGTCAGAGTTGTTCAAACTGGTTGTACACCGAGTGCTGGACGAAAATCTTTTGGCTGACAGATGGCTGAAACCTTCAGTGGTGGCCGACTTCTTTCCAGGTGATGACAGTCCGTGTCAAACTGCGGCTGCACCTTTGAAGTGAACTTTCAGAGACATCTCACGCTCTCCAGGCACAAAAGACGGCAACACAAAGCAGTTCTCCTGG
Organism: Eleutherodactylus coqui; assembly: GCF_035609145.1. Taxonomy (NCBI): domain Eukaryota; kingdom Metazoa; phylum Chordata; class Amphibia; order Anura; family Eleutherodactylidae; genus Eleutherodactylus; species Eleutherodactylus coqui. The sequence goes on from NC_089848.1 coordinate 118,941,565, forward strand.
GCGGAGCAACGTCTCTAAAGTTAGCTTCACAAACTGTTTTCCCTTTTATCTTGCTCCCAGATCGTGTGATCGTGTGATTGGCCGGATGCTGCATCAATTTGCATAACTTATTTGTCTGGATATAACCTGAAAACTGCATAATGCCGCGACAAAACCTGCGAGGCCGCGTACCTGTACGGTGGGTTGGGTTTCAGTTCCCAATCAGTGTGTAGACCTGCATAAATCCAGTAGGTGGCGCTGCAGAGGTATTATTCCATCTTCCTTATTTGCATGTACAGTACTGTAGAACACGCCTGTATAGACACTACCGGTAAGTACTCCTATATAGACATTACTGTAAGGGAACTCTCACACGAACGTATGCTACCGCGGATTATACGCACGGGTTTTGCGCACATAATACGCAGCACCAATCTTTACAATCCATTCAGATGTGCCTCTCACACACAGCGCGCAAAATGCATGCAAAAAAACGTACGCCGCATGCACCATCTCGGTGTGTATTACGTATGCATGCACACCAGGATAGTGTATGGGGATTGTCGGCACGCAGCAAGTATGCAGCAGGGGGCGCTGCCAAAGAAAATGAACCCTAAGACCGCTCTGCTATAAAATGGGCATGGCAAATTCTGCACGGGTTTGTATGGATTATTTCTGCAGCTTGTGGATGAGATTTTCTAAATCTCATCCCCTTTGCTGCTACTGTGAATGCCGTAGAATTGCCGTACGGAGGGTCTACACGGAAAGTCTGTGGCAAATCCACCTGGTGTGAACCCCCCCGAAGTGATCCTATATATATATTTTCATGTGGGGGATGGAGGTTTCCCTACAAAAAGTCCAAGTCCGATGGAAGACAGCTCTGCCGTCAGGCCGCCTGCACACGGGTGTATCTGCATTGCGGAATGCGGAGCGGGCGTCTGCAATTGCATTCCGCAGCAAATACCTGCGTTATCATGTTATGTAAAACCACTTTTTTCTGCCCACGAGTGCAAATCAATTGTGATTTTCCGCTTGGGAGGAAAAAAGAATCGCAGCATGCTCTAATTTAAGATGGATTCCACGCAAACGGCTTCCATTAAAGTTAATGGAAGCCGTCTGACCTGCAGCCCTTTTGCAATCATCATTGCGGAAAAGTCGCGGCGTCCGCGTCATCGCCTAGTGACGGCACGGCATTATCTGCTCTGCGGCCGGCGCATCCGCAGCACAGTAAAGAAGAATGCGGACAGGTACGTGGGGTCACCGGCCAGGCGCTGGGTCGAATCCTGCTGCGGGATCCCACATGCAGAATCCGACCCGGTCGTGTGCAGGCGGCCTTACCAAAGTGTGGAACGCGAACGGCCGTCGCCATGCATGCGGAGTAAAAATGACACCGCTCGAGGCGTACAAATGCCCAGTCATGCAGAAGTTCTAGACTTTAGTGCGCCGGAGTCAAATCTTACTTGAATGATTGTCTGCGCAAAAATGAAGAATGTCCTTGTGCGCCGACAGGAGAAGGTATGGCTCATAAAGACGGCAATAAACCTTCTTCTGGTTACATTCCGCCTCGTATCCTCAGCGTTCTCCCAGAACAAATGTAATGGGACATCTGCAAAGTCATTCGTGAAAACGGATCGATGATTCCCCTCTGCATGTTTATACGCTACAAATCTGGCTTCATGTAAAGACAATGTGCGTGAAATGGCGTAAAACACAGAAAACAATGCCCCGGCCGTGGCAGTCAGTGTTTGCTCTGCAGCAGCGCCCGCCGCCTGTTTACATCCTGTTCTGCGATGAGTCAGGACGCTCAGCCATTCCTTTTAACCCCAATCATTCTTTGCATCGCGGCTTCCAAGGACTTGAGGTTTATAATATCTGGATGTATCTTAGGGAGTTGGGACTTGTTTTTGAGGACACGTGTGACATCACGGGAAAGGCGTACGGGATTGTTGGGGGACAGCATGTTATTACGTACATCATTCGCACGTCTAGAAGTCCATTCCCAGATTGCATCGTCTGACCTTCCGCTGCCGCTCAGCTATTGTGTTCAGCGATATGAGTGAATGAGGCTGAAGAAATCACGTGAGCGCCTATAGAAGCGCACTGCGATGGGGACAGTGGAAAGCCGGGATCATGGGATTTCCGGCACCTGTTCAAATGACTTCATCTCACTAAATAAACATGACCCCACCCCGATCTCCATACAGCGCTGCGGCTTCCGGAATTCACTTGAGCTGGAAGCTTCCTAATCCCATTTGCAAGATTTGCAAGATATATTTGTATATGTTAGAACAGGAAATATCAAAGTAAGGCGAACGGCGCAAGAGTGCGAAAAACTCATCTGGGTTGCATCTGCAAGGAAAAATGAACTTTTTCCATACACCTGCAGTCCGTGTGTTTCCTTTTTTTTCAGTACACTAGCATTTTTTTCCATCTGTGTTTAGACTGGCGTCACACGGGCGTGTTTGCACACGTAATATTTGGGCGCATCGTTCACAGAGAATAGAAAAACGCAGCAGGATTTATTTTCTTGCACATTGGAGCACCACAAGTCCTCATAGAAGTCTACGAAGATGCACAAATTCGCGCAAAATACGCTAGGGGATGCGTGAAACACTGTGTACACGTCTGGAAGTTGGACTGATTTGCCATTTCAGACTTGCGTGCGGAAAAAGGAATACAGAAATAAAATAGAGAATCTTGTAAAACTAAAATTGTTCATATCGCAAATATGCTGCCCTCTTTCGCACAAGCATGCGCATTCGCCCCTTGGCAGTCCAGCCTTAGTCCATTTAATAACTGGACGACATACAGACACATTTTACTCAATGTGGCAATACACACTAGCGAGTTTTTTGTATGCGAATACGGAGTACTTGAAAAAACGTATTGCGCCGAGCGTGCCAAAGTGATGGAGACCAAGAGGTTTGCAGAAGGGTTGTCACGGGTGGCTCTATGGTCTCTCCCGACAGTGACGCTAAAAGTGCTCTGCTCAGGGGTTCTGCAGCGACCCAAAGAACGTACCGTGGTATGCTTAAAAGGAAGTCCTGTTTTGTCACGGGTGACGCCAGTACTCCAATCGGACCCTCGGGATGGAATGCCGATGTAATAACTGGGATGAGTCGAGTAGCTTGTGGTAGTAATCTGGGAGTACGCAGATTCACTAAGCTGATATTTGAAACAGTAGAAACTACAGACTCTCCAATTCAGTACTTGGTAATGGCACAAATAGATACAGCAGTATGCAGTGAATTGAGCACGGTGAAGAACACAGCTATATTGACTTGAACAGAAACTGACTTCAACGCTCTCTCCTTTCCTTTCTCTGAAGCTGATTTGTAAGACAATTTCCCCACTAGTTGCGTTAGCTGAATTGATGAGTGGATATAACAAAGTGTAGATGAAGCAGAGGGTCGGTGGGTCACTAGACGAGTCCTGGCTTTGATTTCACCGGGTAAACTTTAGACTCTCTGTTTTGTAGAAGACCAACCTCAGAAAGGCTCTCCTCCTCTCTACTTTGAATCGCCAAGGGAGCCGAATGAGACCTCGCTCAACCCGGGGTAGAAACGTGCTTATGACTGCTTTCCTCTCTTGTGAAAATACCTTCTCCTCCCCCTCCGACACGGCTACAACCCCTCCGCTCTCTCTTGGCTGCAACTACTAACTGCTCACTGACTCCTCCTTTTAACACCTCTTCTCCTTCCCGCACTTTCTCTACTCCTCCCACTCTGCACAGGGATTTATGTTGCTGCTTTCCCGCCCTTGGACTCTGCACCAGTGAGTTTGAAGCCGACTATCAGCCAATAGGACACCAGCTGACACCAAAGCTAAGCTCTAGGCTTAGTGGAGAGAGGGGGAGAAATAGGGTCTCTCCTACGGATGGCACCTTCTATGTCCACGGACGGCACATACACAGGTGTGACAGGACAGGTGTTGCTGTGAGTGTTCTGTAGGACCCGCTGGGCCACTACACATGGACCAAATATGGAGGCCATGCGGAGCTGCACACATATGAAAAACTTCCATTTCTCGTGGAGGTAACACAGACTTTTCTTTAACATATGGGTGCTCCTAGCCTACGTCTTCCAAGATCAAAAAAATGCTGAATGGGCACAATTCCTTTTTCTGCATCTGTTATGAAATATGAACACAGAAAAGCAGGCAGCAATCTGATACCTTCTATCACCCATTGACTTGAATGGTTAAGTCTTGTTTGCAAATTGCATAAGAATAGTGCATCCCTCCATATTCCGACCAGGGGGAAGAGTCGGCCTGGGAGGAATCCGAGAAGGCTGGGCTCAGTGGTTGCTGGTAGTCCCCGTTCTGAGGTGGGGGCGGGGCCTATCACTTATCAGGCTAAAAATGGATACAACCCAGTGGTAAGTTTTCCCGGTGAGGTTCCGGTCAGGTTACATTCCTGTCAACCGGTAGAGAGATGGAAGAAGAAGTGATGGGTTTACGCAGTAGTACGGTCAGCGGCCTGGCGGGTCAGTCGAAACGAGTGGCAGGCGGCTGGCCATTCAGCACAGAGGACAGCACATCCAAAGCAGCGGTTTCAGTGTCTGCAACAGCTTCCTCGTCATGGACAGTCGAAACACCAGAAGATTCTCCAGATGCAGAAGATGAGGATATGGCGACATCTCAACAGGTTTCCGTGGTAGCGGCTGGTGGGCCCACAGCTCCTTATCGCGGTGAAGGAAAAAAATTGTGGAATACTGTATCTTATTGCATTTTTCGGAATGCATTGACTTCAATGCGAACCTTAAATATATCGCATGACTTTCGTGTTCCGGGCGATCCTCTATCGCGCATGAAACTTGTGCAAGAGGACCGGAATCTCACCGATATGATGCGAGGTGTTTTTGCATAAAAAAAACCAGCTTGCCTCCGCAGGTACTTGGTACATTCATGAGCGCGATATCGGCTGAATTTCTTGACCCAGTGTTGCGCTTGTCTGTGTGTAGGTAGCCTTAGGGCGTATTTTCGGTCTGTATGCTGTCTATGACATAGACACCAATATCACATGGGTCCATTTAGCTGGGTAGCGCTATCCACAAAGAAATCTGGTCCAGAATCACCCGTACAAGTCACTGAGAGCGCAGAAAAATGGAGCTCCTAGAACGACATTCGGGCGCACTCCGTTCTTACTGATCACTGGTAAGAGATTCGAGAAAAAAAATGGCGATGACACATGGATGTAAGAAGCGGACAGTTGTGCAGCATAAAGAAGGCGTACTGGTGTATACATGCACTGCAATTGATAGTTGTTTCATGCACCAGCACTGGACACGCTCGTGTGATCGACGCCGTAGGATAGCTGCATACTACTCTGTGTTGCAAATAACGGACACTTTGCCATCACTGAGCGGTTCTGTATGCCATCCACATGCAGTCTGTGTCTGTTTTTCTACCAACATGCCAAAAACTCAAACAGACCCAATACAGTTTTTGTGTTGCTTAAGAAGTACGAACATGGCCCGGATGGCATCTGAGTGCTGCGCATTTTTTCTACCCTGATTGTCTTGAATGGACGAGTCTCGTCCCCAAATTACATAATAGTGCTTGCCATGAGATTTCCATGCAATCGGTGTGTCTCATCACATTGATTATTATGGGGCCGCATGCTGTCCGTGCGTGGTCCGTTTTATTATTCAGATGCCACACGGATGATAAAACAATATAGTGCGCCAGACCGTGTGCTGTCCGTGTAATTCCATGAGCCTATGAGGTTATGCAAATAGATGGGCTGTGTGAAAAAAACTGTGCTGTTCCTGTCTGTTGAAAAGTAGTACATGCTACACCAATGAATGTGCTGTGCTCATGTATGTAGAACAGGCGTCCGTGTGCTGTCTGCGCCCAGGACCCTCGGGGGCAACTGGCGGTCGTGTGCCGCTAACCTGTCTGTGTAAGAGCCATTTCTATAACCTTATGTGGTAGGATACAGAGAAGGATCTTACAAATACATAAGAATGATTATTGCGCTTCCCGATACTGAAGAGGTGATAATTGACAGATCTGGAACAGTCCTATAATAAGCTCACCGGCGAATACCAGCAAAATATAGGCCACCTGCCTATAACGGGAGAAGGGGTGATTGTGTCAGCTGTAGATTACATGTAAACAAGAACCACCACAAAGTGAGGAGCGGAGCTGTGTAACACAATAAATGTACTGGGACGGAGGAAGGGCATTGTAAAAATACAGTCTACAGGCAGACTTACTGGGCGGCCTACGCCACAAACCGGGTGTAAAAAAAGTGGCACATTTTGGTGTATTTCATTTTGTGTGCAAAATGGGCTTTTTTCTCTTGTATTTTGCCCTTACCATTAGAAAAAAGGGGGAAAAAGGTGGTGCTTAGTGTTAGTAGGCGTGGTCATCTATCACAGACAGACGGACAGACAGATAGATGGATAAATGAGCATTAGTACCAAGTTTGGTTGAGGTCCATTAGGGCATGTAGGAGACTATGAAGAGCAATCATTGGTCCCCCACTCTTGGCATCAGTGGGGTTCCCAGAGGTCAGACCCCCACCGATCTATCAGTTTTCACCCATGCAATGGATGGGTGAAAAGCGAAAGAAATGCGCCATCCTGGAACATCATGAAGCTCAAATTCAAACAGAGAAGGGAAGAACCAGAGGATTAATGGCAGCATAAACTGGGTATATAAACTAGTTTGCCATAATTTACACTGGATTAACTCAAAAGTGCTGTGGAATAAGGTGATCAGACTTCCCCATTTAGGCGGGACAGTCCCACTTTGGGACCCTATATCCCGCTTTCTCCAGGGTCCCTAACCGGGATTGCTTTTCGGGACGTCTGGTCCCTGCCGCTTCCCGTGTGGTAATCACTCAGCAATTCCGAGTAATCGCTGCAACGTCCCTACGGCCACCACGACACGAGGCCCACAGTGAGGAATTGGCGGGGTAGAGTTGGCACTTGTAACGGTGACTCTACCAGACTCCACCCTGGAGGGACGCATACAACCTCGGCCCAAGTACCGCTAGGCCCCTTCCAGGCAGCGCTGGGACAGCGGTTACCTGTATAAGTGTGGTAGACTGTAGAGTTGTCACGTGTGACGCCACCGTTCCTTCTCACCGTAGCTTGTACCCGGTGGTTAAATGAGTCCACAGGCAGTTGAAACTTGATAACTCGGTCACTGGGAACGGGCAATGACCAGTGAACTTAACTTCAAAGTACAGCTTTACACACTAGGGCAGGAAAGACAGAGACTGTGAGGTCAGGGAGGAGACACAGGATGACACCCGCACTACAGTCCACGTTATCTGTAAGGTGCCGCTCCTGGAAGGGGACACTCCGGAGGAGGATGGGGGTAGGATCACTCCACAGACACTCACTCAGTACTTGAAGACAGCTCTGCACGGCGGACTCCTCACTTTACTCGTTCTACAGAGGTGGTTCCTGGCATAGAGGACTTCAGGATACCTCTCCTCCTCTTCCATCACTTCACCACATGAGGGTTGACGGTACCCCCATGTGGCCGGCACTCCACTCCAACCGTAGAAGATGATGAAAGACTCACACCACACCCCAATCTCTCACATTTGTAGGGTACAGACATCACATGATTAGACGGATATTGGAACTTTACCAGACATCCCCCAGCCACTTTCAGACATTAATCTCTCACATGCTGCAGCTGTGCAATACACATAACAGCAGGCAAGACACTTTGCACAGTGCAACCACATTGAAGATATGACATGTATGACAATTCTGGAGGGGCCAGAAATAGGTGCCTCAGACCACTATAGGTGCACATACTAATGTCAGTGTGTGCACTCAGGATCCTCCTCCCCTGACCTCTCCACCTTGGTTCCACAGGAGAAGGGAGGAGGTATCTGGGCACATGCACTTTCGCCCAAAGCAGTGCCGAGTAAGGGCGCCCACCCACTGGCGTTTGCGATTTTCGTGTGTGAAAAACGCAGCGTTTTTGGCGCGTTTTCCGCGCGTTTTTTGCGGCTTTTTCGCGCCTTTTCCGTTAATTTACATTGACATTCATGGGTGCATTAAGAGAAAATAAGGACACATATGCAACTGACAGTTCCTATGTTAAAAATTGCAACGGACCGGAAAAAAAACCGCCAGTGGACAGGAACACATTCAAAACTCATTGCTCTTGAGAAAAAACGCAAAACGCAAAGGAAAAAAAATTGCCAGTGGGTGGGCGCCCTTAAGGAGCAGCAGCGCTTTGAAGATAAGGAGGAGGTAAGTATATCAGCCTCAGAGGGGCTACTGTGGAGGTTACCATTAATACTGGGGGCAATATAGAGGACAAAATTAGTAATATTGTCCCCTATATCAGCCCCAATAGTAATAGTATTACTGCTAGGGCCGATATAGGGGTCACTATAACTACCGGAGCTACTGTGGGGGTCACTATTACTACTGGAGCTACTGTGGGGGTCATTATTACTGGCCGATATAGGGGCCACTGTTACTACTAGGGCCACTATTGAGGGCACTATTACTACTGGGGCCACTCTGCACGTGACAGTGTACCTCAAGCTGACATAGGGTATGTTTACATGTGGCAGAAATTTCCGCTCCTATTTCCACCTGCAAAATCTCTACCATTGGCGTACCCGCAGCTGATGTCATACCATGCGGCGCTCCCCCTCACCTCTTCCGTAGGCTTCCCGCTGTCAGCGCTCACCGGCTTCAGGTTCCCAGTGGCAGGGTCAGGTGCAGCGCGCACTAATCAGGGGAGGCCACTCCAGTGACAGTGGGAAGGCTTCGGAGGAGGTGAGGGGGAGCGCTGCATAGTATGAAATCAGCTGCGGATATGTGGCTGATTTCCAGTCAAAATCCGCACCAATGGTACGGATTTTTACTGTTTTTTGCTCCCTGCCTTTTTTGAAACCGCGGTCCTGTACTTTTTATAACGACAGAGGTAAAATCATACGTTGTGGTAAGCCCCGCCCCTGACCACACCCCTTGGTCCTGCTTTGACTCTGAGAAAATCTGGTATTCTCTAAATCTAGTATATCCGCACATTGTTTTTTAGTATTTTACATACAGAGGTTTCCCAGTTGTTTCATTTGTTGTATGACGTGACACAACAACCCCGACCCCACACTGTTCCCATTGGCAATGAATTGGCAATGCACTGCGCTGTAATTCAGTAAACCAGCACAAGCATATCATTGTGAATTCCCCGCTGTGGGCAGAATAGTCAACTTCATTCTGCGCATGCACCAAATACCATTTGGAGAGGCCTGTGGATGGCAAAGGAGGAGTCAATCAAAGATGGGTTGTGTTACCACTGATACAGACGGGCACTTGGGAATCCTGCATACGCCCAGCTGACACTTTAGACTTAGCTACCATGCAGGTATGCGGCTGTACTCTGGGAACAAAGCCCAAAAAAGGAGTTTAAACCTTTTTATAGTGAGGTAGCAGCAGTTTATAGTGGTAACATCTGGCCACAGGTTCCCTTTAAAGGGGCATTCCAGGATTTTGCTATTGATGACCTATCCTCAGGAAAGGGGTCCGCCACTTGAGATCCCTGCCAATCAGCTGATCCTCCGGCCCACTCTCAGTGCTGGTCTGGGACAGAGGTGTAATAGATGGCTTCAATGCAAGCAACTAAATGCCTCCTATCGCGGAGCAGCGGCACGAGATGGAGGCACGAGCGGGGAGCTGAAGGGGACAGCGGAGCAGCTCAGCAGCCGAAGCAGGTGCGGGGACAGCGGCAGCCGAAGCAGGTGCGGGGGCAGGAGTGACCAGTGAGACCGGCGCGCAGCAGCCGGCGCCAAGAGGCCACCAGGAGTTCAGCGGAGCAGCTGAGACAGGAGGGCAAAGTGAGCGGCCGCCGGGAGAGCGGGTGACATCACCAGGAGGAGCGGAGGAGCTGATAAGTATCTTCTGTGTGTGTTTGTGAGCTAAGTGTGTGTCTTCTGTGTATCTGGTTAGTTGTGTCTTCTGTGTGTGTGTGTCTGGGGGTCTAAGTGTTTGTGAGGGGGGAATAAAAAAAAAATAAAACATTTTTTGACTGGTTGCGCATAAGTGTCAGCGGGTAAGAGGTTGCGCGAGAGCGGCAGCGTGTGAGTGGTTGCACAGAGGTAGCAGCAGGAGAGGGGTTGCAGCAGCGGGTGAGGGGTTGCAGCAGCGGGTGAGGGGTTGCGACAGCGGGTCAGCGGTTGCGACAGCGGGTCAGCGGTTGCGACAGCGGGTCAGCGGTTGCGGCAGCGGGTCAGCGGTTGCGGCAGCGGGTCAGCGGTTGCGACAGCGGGTCAGCGGTTGCGACAGCGGGTCAGCGGTTGCGACAGCGGGTCAGCGGTTGCGGCAGCGTGTGAGCGGAGTGTGAACAAGTCTATCTTCACTACTTCCACAAGTAAATTGTAGATCCCCATTAGGATGAGCTCCATGCCTGGCAATGCCATCCAGTGTGCTACTTGTGCAATGTATGCGGTCCTTGATCAGCAGATCGAGGGTGCATACTGTTGCGCAAGATGCGTGCACGTCGTACATTTAGAAGCCCAAATTCTGGATCTAAATGGGCAACTGGCAACACTGAGAGCCATTGACATCATGGAAAGGAGTTTGGTGCTCACTGAGCAGGCGCTCGCTGGGGTAGAGGCGGGGGCGGATGGTGGTACAGAAGAGCAGGGGGAGCAGGCAAGAAGCTGGGTGACAGAAAGAAGGAGGGATAGAGGGAAGAGAACCAGGGAGGCTGGTCCTGAACTGGCACAACCCAACAAGTTTGCACGATTGGCAGATGAGGGGGATGCCATTACAGAGCCAGCACCGCTGCAGCACGACACGCCCTTTGAACGCCAGGGGGATGACTGCTCCAGTGAGACGGGGACGGGGAGCGCAGGGCAGGCTAGACAGGTTCTAGTGGTGGGGGACTCAATTATTAGGGGGACAGAGAGGGCAATCTGCCATAAAGACCGGGATCGTCGAACGGTGTGTTGTCTTCCTGGCGCTCGAGTTCGACACATCGCGGATCGGATTGACAGATTACTGGGAGGGGCTGGTGAGGATCCAGCAGTCATGGTGTACATCGGCACCAATGAACAAGTTAGAGGTCAATGGAGGGCCCTCAAAAATGATTTCAGGGACTTAAGGTCCAAGCTCAGGGCAAGGACCTCCAGGGTAGTTTTCTCGGAAATACTACCTGTACCTAAAGCCACACTAGAAAGGCAGCAGGATCTTAGGGAGGTAAACAAGTGGCTCTGGAGTTGGTGTAAGAAGGAGGGATTTGGGTTCCTGGAGAACTGGGCTGACTTTGCGGTCGGCTACAGGCTCTACCGTAGGGACGGGCTGCATCTTAATGGGGAGGGTGCAGCTGTGCTGGGGGATAAGATGGCTAGAAGGCTGGAGGAGTGTTTAAATTAGGGACTGGGGGGGAGGGTAAAATGAGAAATAGTGGGGTAGCCAGTGTAATTAGCGATCCGGGTCCAAGCAAAGGGAATGAGGGACGAGCAGGGGGTTGGGTTAGTACAGTTAGAACTGATAGATCAGCCATAAGTACGAATAGCAACAAAACAAATTTAAAAAACAAAAAAAATGATATAAATTGTATGACCACGAATGCACGAAGTCTGATCGGTAAAGTGGGTGAGCTTGAAGCGAGAATGACTGATGAAAGCTATGATATAGTCGGAATTACTGAAACATGGCTTGATGATAAGTGCGATTGGGCGGTGAATTTTCAGGGTTACAATCTCTTCAGAAGAGACCGAAGGAACCAGAAAGGGGGAGGGGTATGTCTGTACGTCAAATCGAACTTGAAGCCGAGGCTACGGGAGGATATAGGGGTAGGAGACGAACAGGTGGAATCTCTGTGGGTAGAAATACAGGGAGGAAAAAATAACAAAATCCTGATAGGGGTCTTCTATCGACCACCAAAAGCAACAGAAGAAACTGAAGACTTACTACTAAGGCAGATAGAAGAGGTGTCAAAACGAAACGAAGTAATTATCATGGGGGACTTTAATTACCAAGATATAACATGGGAGAACGAAACCTGCAAATCTCACAGGGGTGATAAGTTCTTGAGAGTAATTAAAGACAATTACCTGAACCAACTTGTGCAGGAACCAACAAGAGGGAGGGCCATTCTGGACCTAGTACTAACCAACAAACCGGAACGTATAAAGGGGGTGCAGGTTGAGGGGCACTTGGGGAACAGCGACCACAATATAATCAACTTCCAGCTGTCAATCAATAGGAAGCCTTATCAGGGAGCAACAAAGAAACTAAACTTTAGTAAAGCAAAATTTGATGAGCTTAGAACTACTATCGGTAACATTAATTGGGACAACATCCTCAAAAATATCAGTACGGAGGACAAATGGCAAAAGTTCAAAAGGATCCTAATCCCCTCATGTGAGCAGTTCATTCCCTTTAAAAATAAAAGAAACTCAACTAAAAGGAAACCAATGTGGCTCGACAAGACGGTAAGAGGGGCAATAAACGAAAAGAAGAAAGCGTTCAAACTACTAAAGCAACAAGGCAGCGAAGAAGCCCTAACATCATACAGGGAAAAAAACAAAATATGCAAAGATACGATCAAAACTGCCAAGGAGGAAGCAGAAAGATTGATCGCAAAAGAGAGCAGAAACAACCCGAAGCTATTTTTCAACTACATAAACAGCAAAAGGATTTGCAGGGAGAGAGCACTGGCCCTTTAAAAAATAATGCAGGAGAAATCATTGATGATGACAAAGGGAAAGCAAATCTACTAAACAGTTTCTTCTCAAGTGTGTTCACCAAAGAAAAGGAAATGCCACACGAGATGCAGGGGAATAAAACGAACCCCTCACAAAATATCTCATACCTAACGCAGGAGGAGGTGCGGAAGCGTCTAAAGAAAACTAAAATTGATAAATCACCGGGCACAGATGGATTACACCCAAGGATACTAAAGGAACTAAGTGACGAGATAGCTAGGCCGCTATACCTAATATTTCTAGACACTATCAAGACCGGTGTTGTACCATTGGACTGGCGCACTGCCAACGTGGTTCCAATTTACAAAAAAGGGAGCAAAAGTGAGCCTGGTAACTACAGGCCGGTAAGTCTCACTTCAGTAACGGGAAAAATTTTCGAGGGGATTCTGAGAGACGCCATCGATGAGTACCTTAAGGAGAATAAGGGAATAACTCCTCACCAGCATGGATTCATGAAGGGTCGCTCATGTCAGACAAATCTGATCAGTTTCTACGATGAAGTAAGCTCTAAGCTGGACCTGGGAGAGTCTATTGATCTTGTATATATGGACTTCTCTAAAGCCTTTGACACCGTGCCACATAATAGGCTAATATACAAAATGAGGCAGCTCGGACTGGGCGAAAACGTGTGTACGTGGGCAAAAAATTGGCTCAACGATAGAAAGCAGAGGGTGGTAATAAAGGGTTCGTACTCTGATTGGACCACAGTCGCTAGCGGGATGCCACAGGGTTCAGTATTAGGCCCCACTCTGTTCAACATATTTATCAGCGACCTGATAGAGGGACTGCACAGCAAAATATCAATATTTGCAGATGACACAAAATTATACAATATAATTAATGCAACGGAGGACAATGTGCGGCTACAAACGGACCTGGACAAGCTGGGGGCTTGGGCAGAAAAATGGCAAATGAAGTTCAATGTTGAAAAATGTAAGACTATGCACATGGGCAGGAGAAACGGATGTTACAAATATTCACTTAAAGGGGTTGTCCCGAGGCAGCAAGTGGGTCTATACACTTCTGTATGGCCATAATAATGCACTTTGTAATATACATTGTGCATTAATTATGAGCCATACAGAAGTTATAAAAAGTCTTTTACTTACCTGCTCCGTTGTTAGCGTCCTCGTTCCCATGGAGCCCGACTAATTTTCGCCCTCCGATGGCCAAATTAGCCGCGCTTGCGCAGTCCGGGTCTTCTGTAGTCTTCTATGGAGCCGCTCGTGCCAGAGAGCGGCTCCGTGTAGCTCCGCCCCGTCACGTGCCGATTCCAGCCAATCAGGAGGCTGGAATCGGCAGTGGACCGCACAGAAGAGCTGCGGTCCACGAAGCAAGAGGTTCCCGGCGGCCATCTTCACAGGTAAGTATAGAAGTCACCGGAGCGCGGGGATCAAGGTAAGCGCTCCAGTAAGCTGTCTGTACGTCCCTGCATCGGGGTTGTCTCGCGCCGAACGGGGGGGGGGTTGAAAAAAAAAAAAACCCGTTTCGGCGCGGGACAACCCCTTTAATGGGGTACCACTAGGGAAAAGTGATATGGAAAAGGATCTGGGGGTATTAGTGGATAATAGACTAAACTGGAGTAACCAATGCCAGTCCGCTGCTGCAAAGGCAAATAAAGTCTTGGGGTGCATTAAAAGAGGTATAGGGGCGAAGGACGAGAACATCATCCTTCCATTATATAAGGCACTTGTCAGGCCTCACATGGAATACTGCGTACAATTCTGGTCACCGGTGCTCAGGAAAGATGTCACAGTTCTTGAGGGGGTTCAAAGATGGGCAACCAAACTAATACATGGAATGACGGGACTGGAATACCCAGAGAGGCACCAAAACTGGGATTATTTACTCTAGAAAAAAGAAGGTTAAGAGGCGACCAAATAACCATGTATAAGTACATGAGGGGACAACACATGGATCTCTCACGTGATCTGTTTACACCCAGGACCACGACGGTAACAAGAGGACATCCGCTACGATTAGAGGAAAGCAGGTTTCATCACCAACATAGAAGGGGATTCTTTACTGTAAGAGCAGTGAGACTGTGGAACTCTCTGCCTGAGGATGTGGTGATGGCAAAATCCATAGAAGAGTTTAAGGGGGACTAGATGTCTTTCTGGAGAGGAAGGATATTACAGGATATAAATATTAGGTTAAGTGTCAATCCTGGTATACAGGCAGGTAGGAACCATTAGAGGTTGATCCAGGGAACAGTCTGATTGCCATTAGGGAGTCGGGAAGGAATTTTTCCCCCAAAAGGGCTAATTGGCTTCTGGCCTTGGGGTTTTTTGCCTTCTTCTGGATCAACACAGGAGGATAGACAGGCTGGACTAGATGGACAATGTCTTCATTCGGCCTTACATACTATGTTACTATGTTACTATGTTATCACACTTCCAACTTCTCACTGTGGCCATTGCTGGAAGTTTAATAGGTGACATCACTCCCATTGATTCAAATGTGAGTGAAGTTGTTTATAACACTTCCAGCCCTGACCACCAATGACGACGTCCAATCCTGCTGCACTGACCGCGGGCCGGAGGATCAGCTGATAGGCCATCAATAGAAAAGTACCCGAGTCCCCATTAACTTTAGTGCAGTGTAAAAACCAGCAGACTCGATAGTTGTATCAGAAGCAGCGTCCCCATAGATATGAACCAACACAAGACCTTGCATCTACTTAGCTGTAACCACACCAGCTGGATGCTAAACGGCAGAACTTGGCCTCACTTTTAGCAGTTGCCTTTCCTGGGTACTAACAGCGCCTCGCAGTACTCGGATCCCCCCAGGACTTACAGTAGATAGAAAGCAGAGCAGGATGTGTAAGAAGAGTAAATATGTAGAATATATTAACACGGTGAAAACACAAATACAACTAGAGACGCCCCATGAGATAACAGGAGCAGAGGGTGACGATAGCCGGATGATGAATATAATGAGATTGGCAGTGGAAACTGGAGCAGGTGATATGAAACCAAAATAACAACCGTAGAAATGCTGACCTTAAAACCGGCCTTCCCTGCATCCCTCTCCAGGGCTATATCACTAAAAAGAGTTATTAATCAAAGAAACATTCAATTCTTCTAATCTGTTTTTATCTTCTGATCATATTTTTTAAGTCCGTTGTTGGTACACGACTATAGAGGCGGCCATCTTTCCTGAGCTGCATTTAACAGCGTTTAGAAGATATGCCTTACAGCAACTTCATGGGTCATTCAAGCAATGGACTGGAGAGAAGCCAATGACTTGTATGGGAGAATGTTGTAGGCATGATCTGCAGGGAGTAGAACTCCTACAATGAATATCAGTGTACCCATAGACACATACACAAGCAGAGATAGACAGACAGACAGACAGACAGACATAGATATGAGATAGATAGATATGAGATAGATAGATAGATAGGAGAGATAGATAGGAGAGATGTGAGATAGATAGATAGATATGAGATAGATAGATATGAGATAGATAGATAGATGTGAGATAGATAGATAGATAGATAGATAGATAGGAGATGTGACCCAGCACAGCTCTCTCTCACACTTGGCAAAGCTCTCTCTGTCACACACAGTGACACATGGCACAGCTCTCTCTCTTTCACCCACAATGACACACGGCACAGCTCTCTCTCTCTCTCTCACAGACGACACAGCTCTCTCACACACAGTGACACTCGGCACAGCTCTCTCACACCCAGCACAGCTCTCTCTCTCTCATACACAGTGACACACGGCACAGCCCTCTCTCTCTCTCACACAGTGACACTCGGCACAGCTCTCTCTCACACCCGCCACAGCTCTCTCTCTCTCTCATACAGAGTGACACACGGCCCAGCTCTCTCTCATACACAGTGACACACGGCACAGCCCTCTCTCTCTCACACACAGTGACACCCGGCACAGCTCTCTCTCACACCCAGCACAGCTCTCTCTCTCTCATACACAGTGACACACGGCACAGCCCTCTCTCTCTCACACACAGTGACACCCGGCACAGCTCTCTCTCACACCCAGCACAGCTCTCTCCCTCTCACACACAGTGACACACGGCACAGCTCTCTCTCTCACACTCAGCACAGCTCTCTCTCTCTCACACACAGTGACATACGGCGCAGCTCTCTCTCTCTCACACATTTGGCACAGCTCTCTCACTCTCACACACAGTGACACCCGGCACAGCTCTCTCTCACACACAGTGATACGTGGCACAGCTCTCTTTCTCTCACACACAGTGACACAAGGCACAGTTCTCTCTCTCTCACACTTGGCACAACTCTCTCACAGTGACACACGGCACAGCTCTCTTTTCACACACAGTAACATATGGCGCAGCTCTCTCTCTCTCACTCGGTATAGCTCTCTCTCACACCCAGCACAGCTTTCTCAAACCCAGCACAGCTCTTTTCTCTCACACACAGTGACATACGGCACAGCTCTTTCTCTCTCACACACAGTGACACATGGCACAGCTCTCTCTCACACAGTGACACATGGCACAGCTCTCTCTCTCTCACACAAAGTGACACATGGCACAGCTCTCTCTCTCTCACACAAAGTGACACATGGCACAGCTCCCTCTCTCTCACACACAGTGACACATGGCACAGCTCTCTCTCTCTCATACACAGTGACACACGGCACAGCTCTCTTTTTCTTTCTCTCACACACAGTGACACACGGCACAGCTCTCTCTCATACACAGTGACACAGGGCACAGCTCTCTCTCATACACAGTGGCAAACGGCACAGCCCTCTCTCTCTCATACACAGTGACGCATGGCACAGCTCTCTCTCATACACATTGACACACGGCACAGCTCTCTCAGGGTGACATACGGCACAGCTCTCTCTCTCTTTCACATGCAGTGACATATGGCGCAGCTCTCTCTCTCACACTCGGCACAGCTCTCTCTCTCTCACACACAGTGACAATTGGCACAGCTCTCTCTCACACCCAGCACAGCTCTCTCTCACTCGGCACAGCTCTATCTCACAGCCAGCACAGCTCTTTTCTCTCACACACAGTGACATACAACACAGCTCTCTCTCTCTCACACTCGGCACAGCTCTTTCTCTCACACACAGTGACACATGGTACAGCTCTCTCTCTCACACAGTGACAAACGGCACAGCTCTCTCTCTCTTACACCCAGTACAGCTCTCTCTCTCTCTCACACAGTGACACACAGCTCTCTCTCTCTCATACACAGTGACACACAGCACTGCTCTCTCTCTCTCCCACACAGTGACACATGGCACAGTTCTCTCACACAGTGACACATGGCACAGCTCTCTCTTTCATACACTGTGACACACGGCACAGCTCTCTTTCTCACACACCCAGCACAGCTCTCTCTCACACACAGTGACACATGGCACAGCTCTCTCTCTCTCAAACAGTGACACATGGCACAGCTCTCTCATATACAGTGACACACAGCACAGCTCTCTCTTTCACACACCCAGAACAGCTCTCTCACACACACAGTGACACATGGCACAGCTCTATCTCTCTCATACACAGTGACTCACGGCACAGCTCTCTCTCACACACACAGTGACACATGGTACAGCTCTCTCTCTCACACAGTGACACATGGCACAGCTCTCTCTCACACAGTGACACATGGCTCAGCTCTCTCTTTCATAGACAGTGATACACGGCACAGCTCTCTTTCTCACACACCCAGCACAGATCTCTCTCACACACAGTGACACATGGCACAGCTCTCTCTCTCTCATACACAGTGACACATGGCACAGCTCTCTGTCTCTCACACAGTGACACATGGCACAGCTCTCTCATACGCAGTGACACACAGCACAGCTCTCTCACACACACAGTGACACACGGCACAGCTCTCTCTCACACACACAGTGACACATGGTACAGCTCTCTCACACAGTGACACATGACACAGCTCTCTCACACACAGTGACAAATGGCACAGCTCTCTCTCTCTCACACACAGTGACACACGGTACAGCTCACTCTCTCTCTCTCACACCCAGCACAGCTCTCTCTCTCACACACAGTGACACACAGCACAGCTCTCTCTCTCTCATACACAGTGACACACAGCACAGCTCTCTCTCTCTCTCACACACAGTGACACATGGCACAGCTCTCTCTCTCACAGTGACACATGGCACAGCTCTCTCTCTCACACAGTGACACACGGCACAGCTCTCTCTCTCACACACCCAGTACAGCTCTCTCTCACACACAGTCACACATGGCACAGCTCTCTCTCTCTCATACACAGTGACACACGGCACAGCTCTCTCTCTCTCATACACAGTGACACACGGCACAGCTCTCTCTCTTTCTCACACCCAGCACAGCTCTCTCTCTCTCACACAGTGACACGCAGCACAGCTCTCTCTCTCTCACAGACGGCACAGCTCTCTCTCACACACACACAGTGACACACGGCACATCTCTCTCTCTCTCGCAGACGGCACAGCTCTCTCACACAGTTACACACAGCACAGCTCTCTCTCACCACAGCACAGCTCTCTCTTTCTCTCTCACACACACCCACACAGTAAAACTCGGCACAGCTCTCTCTCTCTCTCACACACACACACACGGCACAGCTCTCTCTCTCACAGACGGCACAGCTCTTTCTCTCTCACACACAGCGACACTCGGCACAGCTCTCTCTCACACACAGTGACACATGGCACAGCTCTCTCTCTCTCCCACAGACAGCACAGCTCTCTCTCTCACACTCGGAACAGCTCACTCACACACAGTGACACACGGCACAGCTCTCTCTCTCTCTCCCACAGATGGCACAGCTCTCTCTCTCTCACTCGAAATAGCTCTCTCACACACAGTGACACTCGGCACAGCTCTCTCTCTGACACACAGTGACACTCGGCACGTCTCTCTCTCTCTCACACAGTGACACACGGCACAACTCTCTCACACACAGTGACACACGGCACAGCTCTCTCTCCCACAGACTGCACAGCTCTCTCTGACACTCGGAACAGCTCTCTCACACACAGTGACACACGGCACAGGTCTCTCTCACACACACAGTGTCACATGGCACAGCTCTCTCTCACACACAGTGACATAAGGCACAGCTCTTTCACAGTGACACTTGGCACAGCTGTCTCTCACAGACGGCACAGCTCTCTCTCTCTCACACTCGAACAGCTGTCTTACACACAGTCACACACAGCACAGCTCTCTCTCACACACAGTGACACATGGCACAGTGCTCTCTCTCACACACAGTGACATACGGCGCAGCTCTCTCTCTCACACATTTGGCACAGCTCTCTCACTCTCACACACAGTGACACTCGGCACAGCTCTCTCTCACACACAGTGACACACGGCACAGCTCTCTCTCTCACACAGTGACACAAGGCACAGTTCTCTCTCTCTCACACTCGGCACAACTCTCTCACAGTGACACACGGCATAGCTCTCTCTTTCACACGCAGTGACATACGGCGCAGCTCTCTCTCTCACACTCGGAACAGCTCTCTCTCACACCCAGCACAGCTCTCTCTCACTCAGCACAGCTCTCTCTCACACCCAGCATAGCTCTTTTCTCACACACAGTGACATACGGCACAGCTCTCTCTCTCTCTCACACAGTGACACATGGCACAGCTCTCTCTCTCTCATACACAGTGACAAACAGCACAGCTCTCTCTCTCTCTTACACAGTCACACATAGCACAGCTCTCTCTCACAGACGGCACAGCTCTCTCTCTCACACACGGCACAGCTCTCTCTCACACACAGTGACACTCGGCACAGCTCTCTCTCTCACACACGGCACAGCTCTCTCTCTCACACACAGTGACATACCGCACAGCTCTCTCACAGTGACACTCGGCACAGCTGTCTCTCACACACGGCACAGCTCTCTCTCTCTCTCTCACAGACTGCACAGCTCTCTCTCTCACAGACTGCACAGCTCTCTCATTCTCACACACCCAGCACAGCTCTCTCTCTCACAGACGGTACAGCTCTCACACACGGCACAGCTCTCTCTCTCTCACAGACGGCACAGCTTTCTCTCTCTCACACCCAGCACAGCTCTCTCTCTAACAGACGGCACAGCTCTCTCACACACAGCACAGCTCTCTCTCTCACACTCACAGCTCTCTCTCTCTCACAGACTCCACTGCTCTCTCTCCCACACAGTGACACTCCGCACAGCTCTCTCTCTCACACACGGCACAGCTCTCTCTCTCACACACGGCACAGCTCTCTCTCTCACACACGGCACAGCTCTCTCTCACACACGGCACAGCTCTCTCTCTCTCACACTCGAACAGCTGTCTTACACACAGTCACACACAGCACAGCTCTCTCTCACACACAGTGACACATGGCACAGTGCTCTCTCTCACACACAGTGACATACGGCGCAGCTCTCTCTCTCACACATTTGGCACAGCTCTCTCACTCTCACACACAGTGACACTCGGCACAGCTCTCTCTCACACACAGTGACACACGGCACAGCTCTCTCTCTCACACAGTGACACAAGGCACAGTTCTCTCTCTCTCACACTCGGCACAACTCTCTCACAGTGACACACGGCATAGCTCTCTCTTTCACACGCAGTGACATACGGCGCAGCTCTCTCTCTCACACTCGGAACAGCTCTCTCTCACACCCAGCACAGCTCTCTCTCACTCAGCACAGCTCTCTCTCACACCCAGCATAGCTCTTTTCTCACACACAGTGACATACGGCACAGCTCTCTCTCTCTCACACACAGTGACACATGGCACAGCTCTCTCTCTCTCATACACAGTGACAAACAGCACAGCTCTCTCTCTCTCTTACACAGTCACACATAGCACAGCTCTCTCTCACAGACGGCACAGCTCTCTCTCTCACACACGGCACAGCTCTCTCTCACACACAGTGACACTCGGCACAGCTCTCTCTCTCACACACGGCACAGCTCTCTCTCTCACACACAGTGACATACCGCACAGCTCTCTCACAGTGACACTCGGCACAGCTGTCTCTCACACACGGCACAGCTCTCTCTCTCTCTCTCACAGACTGCACAGCTCTCTCTCTCACAGACTGCACAGCTCTCTCATTCTCACACACCCAGCACAGCTCTCTCTCTCACAGACGGTACAGCTCTCACACACGGCACAGCTCTCTCTCTCTCACAGACGGCACAGCTTTCTCTCTCTCACACCCAGCACAGCTCTCTCTCTAACAGACGGCACAGCTCTCTCACACACAGCACAGCTCTCTCTCTCACACTCACAGCTCTCTCTCTCACAGACTCCACTGCTCTCTCTCCCACACAGTGACACTCCGCACAGCTCTCTCTCTCACACACGGCACAGCTCTCTCTCTCACACACGGCACAGCTCTCTCTCTCACACACGGCACAGCTCTCTCTCACACACGGCACAGCTCTCTCTCTCACACACGGCACAGCTCTCTCTCACAGACGGCACAGGTCTCTCTCTCTCACACACGGCACAGCTCTCTCTCTCACACACGGCACAGCTCTCTCTCTCACACACGGCACAGCTCTCTCTCTCTCACAGACGGCACAGCTCTCTCTCTCTCTCACACACGGCACAGCTCTCTCTCTCACAGACGGCACAGCTCTCTCTCTCTCACACATGGCACAGCTCTCTCTCTCACACACGGCACAGCTCTCTCTCACAGACGGCACAGGTCTCTCTCTCACACAGTGACACTCGGCACAGCTCTCTCTCTCACAGACTGCACAGCTCTCTCTCACAGATGGCACAGCTCTCTCTCACAGACGGCACAGCTCTCTCTCACAGACGGCACAGCTCTCTCTCACAGACGGCACAGCTCTCTCTTACAGACGGCACAGCTCTCTCACAGTGACACTCGGCACAGCTGTCTCTCACACACGGCACAGCTCTCTCTCTCTCACAGACTGCACAGCTCTCTCTCTCTCACACACCCAGCACAGCTCTCTCTCTCTCACAGATGGTACAGCTCTCTCACACACGGCACAGCTCTCTCACACTCGGCACAGCTCTCTCTCTCTCTCACACACGGCACAGCTCTCTCTCTCACAGACGGCACAGCTCTCTCTCTCTCACACATGGCACAGCTCTCTCTCTCACACACGGCACAGCTCTCTCTCACAGACGGCACAGGTCTCTCTCTCTCACACAGTGACACTCGGCACAGCTCTCTCTCTCACAGACTGCACAGCTCTCTCTCACAGACGGCACAGCTCTCTCTCACAGACGGCACAGCTCTCTCTCACAGACGGCACAGCTCTCTCTCACAGACGGCACAGCTCTCTCACAGTGACACTCGGCACAGCTGTCTCTCACACACGGCACAGCTCTCTCTCTCTCACAGACTGCACAGCTCTCTCTCTCTCACACACCCAGCACAGCTCTCTCTTTCACACACCCAGCACAGCTCTCTCACACACACAGTGACACATGGCACAGCTCTATCTCTCTCATACACAGTGACTCACGGCACAGCTCTCTCTCACACACACAGTGACACATGGTACAGCTCTCTCTCTCACACAGTGACACATGGCACAGCTCTCTCTCACACAGTGACACATGGCTCAGCTCTCTCTTTCATAGACAGTGATACACGGCACAGCTCTCTTTCTCACACACCCAGCACAGATCTCTCTCACACACAGTGACACATGGCACAGCTCTCTCTCTCTCATACACAGTGACACATGGCACAGCTCTCTGTCTCTCACACAGTGACACATGGCACAGCTCTCTCATACGCAGTGACACACAGCACAGCTCTCTCACACACACAGTGACACACGGCACAGCTCTCTCTCACACACACAGTGACACATGGTACAGCTCTCTCACACAGTGACACATGACACAGCTCTCTCACACACAGTGACAAATGGCACAGCTCTCTCTCTCTCACACACAGTGACACACGGTACAGCTCACTCTCTCTCTCTCACACCCAGCACAGCTCTCTCTCTCACACACAGTGACACACAGCACAGCTCTCTCTCTCTCATACACAGTGACACACAGCACAGCTCTCTCTCTCTCACACACACAGTGACACATGGCACAGCTCTCTCTCTCACAGTGACACATGGCACAGCTCTCTCTCTCACACAGTGACACACGGCACAGCTCTCTCTCTCACACAACCAGTACAGCTCTCTCTCACACACAGTCACACATGGCACAGCTCTCTCTCTCTCATACACAGTGACACACGGCACAGCTCTCTCTCTCTCTCATACACAGTGACACATGGCACAGCTCTCTCTCATACACAGTGACACACGGCACAGCTCTCTCTCTTTCTCACACCCAGCACAGCTCTCTCTCTCACACACAGTGACACGCAGCACAGCTCTCTCTCTCTCACAGACGGCACAGCTCTCTCTCACACACACACAGTGACACACGGCACATCTCTCTCTCTCTCGCAGACGGCACAGCTCTCTCACACAGTTACACACAGCACAGCTCTCTCTCGCACAGATGGCACAGCTCTCTCTCACACACAGTGACACATGGCACAGTGCTCTCTCTCACACACAGTGACATACGGCGCAGCTCTCTCTCTCACACATTTGGCACAGCTCTCTCACTCTCACACACAGTGACACTCGGCACAGCTCTCTCTCACACACAGTGACACACGGCACAGCTCTCTCTCTCACACAGTGACACAAGGCACAGTTCTCTCTCTCTCACACTCGGCACAACTCTCTCACAGTGACACACGGCATAGCTCTCTCTTTCACACGCAGTGACATACGGCGCAGCTCTCTCTCTCACACTCGGAACAGCTCTCTCTCACACCCAGCACAGCTCTCTCTCACTCAGCACAGCTCTCTCTCACACCCAGCATAGCTCTTTTCTCACACACAGTGACATACGGCACAGCTCTCTCTCTCTCACACACAGTGACACATGGCACAGCTCTCTCTCTCTCATACACAGTGACAAACAGCACAGCTCTCTCTCTCTCTCTTACACAGTCACACATAGCACAGCTCTCTCTCACAGACGGCACAGCTCTCTCTCTCACACACGGCACAGCTCTCTCTTACACACAGTGACACTCGGCACAGCTCTCTCTCTCACACACGGCACAGCTCTCTCTCTCACACACAGTGACATACCGCACAGCTCTCTCACAGTGACACTCGGCACAGCTGTCTCTCACACACGGCACAGCTCTCTCTCTCTCACAGACTGCACAGCTCTCTCTCTCACAGACTGCACAGCTCTCTCATTCTCACACACCCAGCACAGCTCTCTCTCTCACAGACGGTACAGCTCTCACACACGGCACAGCTCTCTCTCTCTCACAGACGGCACAGCTTTCTCTCTCTCACACCCAGCACAGCTCTCTCTCTAACAGACGGCACAGCTCTCTCACACACAGCACAGCTCTCTCTCTCACACTCACAGCTCTCTCTCTCACAGACTCCACTGCTCTCTCTCCCACACAGTGACACTCCGCACAGCTCTCTCTCTCACACACGGCACAGCTCTCTCTCTCACACACGGCACAGCTCTCTCTCACACACGGCACAGCTCTCTCTCTCACACACGGCACAGCTCTCTCTCACAGACGGCACAGGTCTCTCTCTCTCACACACGGCACAGCTCTCTCTCTCACACACGGCACAGCTCTCTCTCTCACACACGGCACAGCTCTCTCTCTCACAGACGGCACAGCTCTCTCTCTCTCTCTCACACACGGCACAGCTCTCTCTCTCACAGACGGCACAGCTCTCTCTCTCTCACACATGGCACAGCTCTCTCTCTCACACACGGCACAGCTCTCTCTCACAGACGGCACAGGTCTCTCTCTCACACAGTGACACTCGGCACAGCTCTCTCTCTCACAGACTGCACAGCTCTCTCTCACAGACGGCACAGCTCTCTCTCACAGACGGCACAGCTCTCTCTCACAGACGGCACAGCTCTCTCACAGTGACACTCGGCACAGCTGTCTCTCACACACGGCACAGCTCTCTCTCTCTCACAGACTGCACAGCTCTCTCTCTCTCACACACCCAGCACAGCTCTCTCTCTCACAGACGGCACAGCTCTCTCACACACGGCACAGCTCTCTCACACTCGGCACAGCTCTCTCTCTCTCTCACAGACGGCACAGCTCTCTCTCTCACACTCACAGCTCTCTCTCAGACTCCACAGCTCTCTCTCCCACACAGTGACACTCCGCACAGCTCTCTCTCTCACAGACGGCACAGCTCTCTCTCTCACAGACGGCACAGCTCTCTCTCTCTCACACACGGCACAGCTCTCTCTCTCACACACGGCACAGCTCTCTCTCTCACACACGGCACAGGTCTCTCTCTCTCTCACACACGGCACAGCTCTCTCTCACAGACGGCACAGGTCTCTCTCACACACGGCACAGGTCTCTCTCTTTCACACACGGCACAGCTCTCTCTCTCACAGACGGCACAGCTCTCTCTCTCTCACACGGCACAGCTCTCTCTCTCTCTCACACACGGCACAGCTCTCTCTCTCTCACACACGGCACAGCTCTCTCTCTCTCACACACGGCACAGCTCTCTCTCTCTCACACACGGCACAGCTCTCTCTCTCTCACACACGGCACAGCTCTCTCTCTCACACACAGTGACACTCGGCACAGCTCTCTCTCTCACAGACTGCACAGCTCTCTCTCACAGACTGCACAGCTCTCTCTTACAGACGGCACAGCTCTCTCTCACAGACGGCACAGCTCTCTCTTACAGACGGCACAGCTCTCTCACAGTGACACTCAGCACAGCTCTCTCTCTCTCTCTCACAGTGACACTCGGCACAGCGCTCTCTCTCTCTTACAGACGGCACAGCTCTCTCACAGTGACACTCGGCACAGCTGTCTCTCACACACGGCACAGCTCTCTCTCTCTCACAGACTGCACAGCTCTCTCTCTCTCACAGACTGCACAGCTCTCTCTCTCTCTCACACACCCAGCACAGCTCTCTCTCTCACAGACGGTACAGCTCTCTCACACACGGCACAGCTCTCTCTCTCACACTCGGCACAGCTCTCTCTCTCTCTCTCTCTCTCACAGACGGCACAGCTCTCTCTCTCTCACAGACGGCACAGCTCTCTCTCACAGACGGCACAGCTCTCTCACAGTGACACTCGGCACAGCTGTCTCTCACACACGGCACAGCTCTCTCTCTCTCACAGACTGCACAGCTCTCTCTCTCTCACAGACTGCACAGCTCTCTCTCTTACACACCCAGCACAGCACTCTCTCTCACAGACGGTACAGCTCTCACACACGGCACAGCTCTCTCTCTCACACTCGGCACAGCTCTCTCTCACAGACGGCACAGCTCTCACAGACGGCACAGCTCTCACACACGGCACAGCTCTCACACACGGCACAGCTCTCTCTCACACTCGGCACAGCTCTCTCTCACAGACGGCACAGCTCTCACACACGGCACAGCTCTCACACACGGCACAGCTCTCTCTCACACTCGGCACAGCTCTCTCTCACAGACGGCACAGCTCTCACACAGTGACACTCGGCACAGCTCTCTCTCTTACAGACGGCACAGCTCTCACACAGTGACACTCGGCACAGCTCTCTCTCTCTCACACTTGGCACAGCTCTCTCTCTTACAGACGGTACAGCTCTCACACACGGCACAGCTCTCTCTCACACTCGGCACAGCTCTCTCTCACAGACGGCACAGCTCTCACACACGGCACAGCTCTCACACACGGCACAGCTCTCTCTCACAGACGGCACAGCTCTCTCTCACACTCGGCACAGCTCTCTCTCACACTCGGCACAGCTCTCTCTCACAGACGGCACAGCTCTCACACAGTGACACTCGGCACAGCTCTCTCTCTCTCTCACACTCGGCACAGGTCTCTCTCTCTCACACTTGGCACAGCTCTCTCTCTTACAGACGGTACAGCTCTCACACAGGGCACAGCTCTCTCTCACACTCGGCACAGCTCTCTTTCACAGACGGCACAGCTCTCACACACGGCACAGCTCTCTCTCACACTCGGCACAGCTCTCTCTCACACTCGGCACAGCTCTCTCTCACAGACGGCACAGCTCTCACACAGTGACACTCGGCACAGCTCTCTCTCTTACAGACGGCACAGCTCTCACACAGTGACACTCGGCACAGCTCTCTCTCTCTCACACTCGGCACAGCTCTCTCTTTTACAGACGGCACAGCTCTCACACAGTGACACTCGGCACAGCTCTCTCTCACACACTCGGCACAGCTCTCTCTCTCTCTCTCTCTCTCTCTCTCTCTCACACACAGTGACACCCGACAGCCGCGCTGCTGCCGCCTCCTCCTGTCACTGCGGAGCTCCGAGCTGCCGGGGAGCCCGTGTATGGCACCTTCCTCACACCCTCGGCA
This sequence comes from Eleutherodactylus coqui, assembly GCF_035609145.1. Classification (NCBI taxonomy): domain Eukaryota; kingdom Metazoa; phylum Chordata; class Amphibia; order Anura; family Eleutherodactylidae; genus Eleutherodactylus; species Eleutherodactylus coqui. The sequence continues at coordinate 118,969,649 of NC_089848.1, forward strand.
GTGCGGTCATGTAATGTGCCACCTCTGCCATGCTGTGCCCTCTCACCACACTCTGCCCTCCCCGCCGTTTACATTGAGTAACCCTTAGTCGCCCGGCCGCCTCTGCTGTGGGAGGAGCCGCCGTCAGCCCTCCGGCAGTGACAGGGTGACACGGAGCCTCGGCTCTCACTAGACGCAGTCCGGGGCTCCTCACACCGAGCTGCTGCCTGCAGAGGAGGACCATGCCGGCCCTGCGGCGCCCGGGGGCAGCACCATGACTGTGGGGCAGGTGAGGAGGAAGATGCAGCCCACCTCAGAGAGCAGCAGCGGGGGGAGCACGGCCGGCCTGAGCCGCAGCAAGAGCGTCCGAGAGCAGCAGGTGCAGCTGAAGCACAAGCTGAGGGAGCTGCCGGCCCTGCTGAGGAGCGGCCTGACCCTGCGGAGACGGAGCTCCGTGTACGGACCGTCACCCTCCCTGTCCGACACCGAGGAGACTGCGGCGGCCACCGCCAACCCGGTGAGTGGGACACATGGCTGCCTGCAGAGTCATCACTGCGCCGGGGTATTACACTGCAGGTCACATACCGGCCACTGCACGCCATATACCGGGTACTGAATGCTGTATACCGGCCACTGCATGTCATATACCGGCCACTGCACGCCATATACCGGGTACTGAATGCTGTATGCCAGTCACTGCGCCGGGGTATTACACTGCAGGTCACAGAGCCCGGTCACTGCATGTCACATACCGGCCACTGCAGGTCACATACCGGCCACTGCAGGTCACATACCGGCCACTGCATGTCGTATACCGGCCACTGCATGTCACATACCGGCCACTGCATGTCACATACCGGCCACTGAATGCTGTATACCGGCCACTGCATGTCACATACCGGCCACTGCATGTCACATACCGGCCACTGAATGCTGTATACCGGTCACTGCATGTCATATACCGGTCACTGCATGTCATATACCGGTCACTGCATGTCATATACCGGTCACTGCATGTCATATACCGGCCACTGCATGTCACATACCGGCCACTGAATGCTGTATACTGGTCACTGCACGCCATATACCGGCCACTGCATGCTGTATGCCAGTCACTGCACGCAATGTACCTGCCACTGCACGCCATATACCGGTCACTGAATGCTGTATACCGGTCACTGCACGCCGTATACCGGCCACTGCATGCCATATACCAGTCATTCACTGCACTTCATATACCTATCATCTTCTGCACGCCATATCCCAGTCACTGCATGCTATATCCCAGTCATCTGCTGCACGCCACAGCGGTCATTTACTGCATAACATACCAGAACACAGCGGGTATTTTCTCCATGACCTATACCAATCACTGCCTTATACCAGTGCACACGGGTCACCTGCATGCCACATACCAGTGCATTTACAGAAGGTGCTGCACCCAGTTCATCCACACTGCACGTGCCCGGGCACCAGTGTTTATATTAGAAGCCTTTTGCCCAGACATCCAGGCCGTGCACTGCATTTACAAGTCATATAGTATCCATCTGTGAGCGCCGCCATATATCCGCCATCTACCAAGAATTACACTGCAAGCAATAACCAGTCCAGTTATTTAGGAGTCGTCTCTGCTTGTGGCGACACGCCAGTGTGCGCAAATCATATCCACTACAAGCAGTGTCTCAGCGCGCTGTGCAGTGCCACTACATGCCATATCTGGTTTGTTTAGGATCGGGGCATCTGTCTATTGTACCCCTTGCTTCCCACCAGCAGCGGTCTCACTCCGGCACTCAGTTTACAAGTCCCATTCCAGTATCCTCCGCGCACTGGGGTCACTGTACAATACATCCATGTTATATACCTGCCGCCAGTATATTTACACTGCATGCAGTGTGCCAAGCTGGCCATGCCACCAATAATTACCCATAGTCATTGTTACCAGAGGGTAACTGAAAAGTTATTGCTGAGCCCCCTAAGGGGGTCTTGTGTACGGCCATAAAGGATTGTGAGGGTCTTAGAATATTCTGGCTGTGTTTTTCCATGGAACCTCAGTTGTTACAATGTATCTTCTTGTGTTACTAGTTAATAAATAACTGTATGTGAGAAAACTGCAGTGACCTTCCCATGTTCCTGCGGCCCCCCATAACTGTACGTACGGAGTACCCCAACACTCCACAATCCGACACACGCAAACGCCGTACAGATCATCACTTGCAGAACGTATCGCTGTGCCCGAGCCGTTCATTTCCTGCTGCTGCAAACCTGGGAACGCACGTACATTAGAACAATGACACCGCGCCATTCATAGCGCTAAAGCTGGCCGCCCAAGGACGACAGCACTGGGTTAAAAAAAACTAAACGCTTTTACATTTTTCTGGACACAAATGTTGTGTTTCTTACAGTTTTGGGTGCCGATTCCAACTTGTGCTCAGAGTTTAAGGCCCCGTGTCCACTTGCAGGCACAGATTCCACTGCTGAATCCCACAGCGTGCCCGCGGACACGGAGAGGAAAATGCATTTTCTCACCTCTCCGGATGCAGCGTGGATGTCCTGTGTTGCGGCCGGATCTTTTTTCTTCAGCACAGCGGAAGTGTCCGGGGCGCCGGCTGATGTGCCCAGTGCATGCGCAGTGCTCTTTTTTTTTTTTCTCTCGAAATCTCCTGCTTTCCCCAAGGATCAGACGGCCACCCCTGCAGGAAGATGGAGCATGCTCTTTGTTGTCCTGCGGACGCTAATGCATCCCTATGGGCGGCAAAAATAAAAATCGCAAAATGCAAAAAGATAGAACATACTATGATTTTATTTTTTTACATCGCATGAATGAAAATGTTGCAAATGGGAATGAAAGCATTGAAAATGATTGATTTCATAATTCTGCGCTCCCACGCACTCTTGCATTGCACTCTTGCATCGCCTTTACGGTAGAATTAAGAAGTGCAGATATAATCGCAGTTAAATAGGCTTTATAAATCTGCTTCTAAGCAGTACATCCTGAGTAGGGTTGCATACTTTGGCGCAGGTCATCATTCAATGCTTTAACAGCTGATCTGGTAGTATAGCACTTTGTGAGAGCGTTACAAACTCGCCCATGGCCGGCTGCACACGACGGTCGGATTCCGCATGTGGGAGCCTGCCGCTGAATCCCACTCTGTGCCCGGCCGGCGTCCGCGCCTTTATGTATCTTCATCTGTACTTCCGATTGTTCACACGGCTTGCCGTCGGACATGCGTAGTACAGATTTTTTTCCCTAAATCCCTGCTTTTCACGCTTTGTCGCTAGGTGATGACGCGGGTACCCGCTACTTTTCCACAATGTCATTGTGGAAGGGCCGTGAGTTGGACGGCTTCCATTGAGTTTAATGGAAGCCGTTCGTGCGGAGCGCGCACAAAAATAGAGCATGCTGTGATTTTTCCTCTGCGAGCAATTGGTTTCTGCCCGTGTTGTAGAGGAAAAAGCGCTTTTCCAATGCATGCTATGGGGAGTATTTGCTGCAGAGACAGATGTCTGCTCCGAACTCCGTGTGCAGCCGGCCTATCTCAAAGCATTTCGTGGTGCACAACACTACGCTCTGACAAACAATCACCCCCCTTCCACTCTCTGAATGACGGGACGGCGGTCGTTTAGACGGAACAAAATTTAAATGGCGTAAATCTTTATGCCTGCCCAAAATGAACAGTGTGTGATGTATTATCGTTCATTTTCGCTTATTTCAATGATTTTTTGAATCGTTTCGTGTAAAAGGGCCTTTATAAGCAGAACGTGAGATCGTCAGGTGGCAGAAGTGTAATAACCTCCATAAATGGCATGACAATCACTTCCTCCTTTTCCGCCCGTCAGGGTTTTTCCTTGGAATATTCCGACAGTAATCACCCGGGATCGCAGGGATCTTCATAGTTACATAGTATGGTAGGCCTAAAAAAGGCATACGTCCACCCGGTTCAGCCTATCACCCCCCCACCCCCTCTCCAAGTGTTAATCCAGAGGAAGGCAAGAAACCCCTAATAAGGTAGAGGCCAAATTTCCTTATTTAAGGGAAGAATTCCTTTGTGACTCCAATCTGTCAGAATAATCCCGGATGACCGATCTCTCATACTGGTTTTTTAGTTGCATGTATGTCCTGGGAAAATCTGTCGCCGTGCCCATCTGATGAGTCCCCTCCCCCTCCGGGAGGTACTGGTGGACAATTCTGATAAATGAGGCTTTAATGGTCAATATACTACAATATTGAATATCCTTTCTTATGAGGTCTATAACTTAATTATGTTGCCTGACAGACAATTTTGGTTGCCGTATTTCGATTCAACGCCCTGAATATAGGCAAGAACACGGATATATATATATATATATATATATGTGTGTTACACAGATAAACCGATCCTTGTAGCATCGCCCGGCTGCACCATTAACAATCGCCCAATAACTGCTGGGCATTCTTGTGCACAAAAACAGGATTGGTGACTTTGTACAGGGCGACTATTGTCTGACTAGCCTCTCCGAATAGTCGCCACGGCTTACAGATGACTGTTGTTTGTCTGCTTTTACTTGTTCCATTTTGCAGTGACTGAACAAATTGTTTACAAAGGGCAAACTATAATTTGCCGGCTAGTTCGGGGAGATTTCGGCCTGTCCTCAGTCTGTCCTCATTATGTCCTCATTATGTCCTCAGTCTGTCCTCATTATGTCCTCATTGGTTGCCCAGTCCATTGAATGCACATAAATACATGTGAGTGCTCTTCGAGTGAACACTCGCTTCTGTGGTCTGTTGCTTGACCAAAACCAGCCAGAGGCGGCAGTAGTGAGTTACCTTTTGAAGACTGTCAGGGACTGCTGAGTCGACGATCACTCGCACGCATTTGTCTTTTCAGGAACCAATGAGCGTTACCTGGGAGGGCAAACTTCCAAAGAGGGTGGGCACCAATTGGTTTTGTTGGGAGGCGCAAGGCAAATAAGTGCAAACCTCCCTGCAAAGTGGTTGGCTAATTGATGAAAGAAAACGCTTGCCTGTTTACACCAGACGATAATTAATCACCCAGGTGCGCCTCCCATGGTGCGGGTCAGAGACCTCCATAGAAGTGTTAGTATATATCTTGGTGTCTTTGGTGTAAAATGTTCTGACTCTTCTCTATCCTCCGCTTGTCTCCGCCCCGGGCAGTATATACACACGCTGTATACACATCTCAAGGTTCTGGGCCAAACAGCTTTATTAACATTATACATTGGGAAACTCCGTTAATAGACACAGTATTGTATTGATCGTCTTCTTCCTGGTCGCTTTCTTCCTCCTTTCGCTTCAGCTCTTCTGAGGATAATGGTCTTTTGACATTAGCTTTATCTTCTAATACGTCCGGGTTAACTGTCGATCAAACACTCCTTTGACCTTCAGCTATTTCACCTGAAATCACCATGAACATATCCTGTACACCTGGAAATGCGGGAATAATTTGCAACCAGACACCTGATAGCGCTTTACCTCCCTGGAAAAAAAAGGATCGTCATTGTAATCCAACATGGCCAATCCTTCTTAACTGTGACATCTGCTGCATATTCTGCTGTTACTATGTGTAGCACAAAGAGACATAACATCATCATGTAGGACAACGTACAGCCAGACTGAGCAGTGGAGATGTCATTTCAGTAGCTCTCCTCTACTCCTGATGTCTTTTGTCATACACATCAGACAGTGGGCAGGGAATTTTAAAGGAAGAGAGTCCCTCATTGAAATCCAACATGTCCAAGCCTTCTTTATTCTGCTCTCAAGTCGACAGTCGGGGTCTCTGGTACACATTATTCTGCCATAGCTAGCAGGTTCAGCCAACTTTAATCAAGTTTGCTGCACACCTACGGGCAGCCACTGAACAAGACATTGTTCACCATCTTCAGGGAGCGTGTGAGAGAATGCCTCAAACAGCAGCGTTTTGCGAGGGAAGGATGAGGATTGGACAATGACCGTCAGTCTCTGGCAAGAAGGGCTGTTATTTATATATGCAGACCCCAGGTGATTGGCTGGCGGGAGAACTCCACAGCTACATCAACCACACCTGCAGCCGTTTGCTTCTGGAAACCCATGGAACTACAGGTCCCAGGAGCACAACGTGACACACGGCTTTACCCACAGTACGTGCAAAAGAGACTACCTGTATAATATGCCTTCCAATAGACCTAGCCATCTGTGAGACCGTAGACGTATGAAGGTCCAGAATAACCCGGCTGGCATTCATGGGCACCGTGTGATGGCAACGTGCGGTATGGAGCTAAGTGCAGGAGCGCCTGCTAGTATTTGCCTTTTTGGTGTATAAGGTCGGCATTTTTCATGATTCTGAGACGTGTGTGACGTTTTTGCTTTGCTGTGTATATAGGTGCCCACCGTATGGATAGAGATGTCCTGTCCTCCTGAGCTGTAATCTGACCCCATCTAATCCCATAGGAGCTGTGACATATTACCGGGGTCTGATGCTACACCGATAACCAGACCAGCATCGTCTTGTAGTAAGGGACGCATTTGTCCGTATCGCTCGCTTACCTTTATTTACTCTTTTTTAAAAAACCGTAAACGGTTTGCAGCTGACGGCGAGCGGTCGGCTTCCTTCTCAGTGCTGTTTTATTGCTGCGCCGGGGCCAGCGTGTGCCTGGGCTGTGAATGTGCCGGCCGTACATACTCCATACTACTCATAGGGCTGGATTCTCGGAGGTCTGCGGTAACATGATGGTTGTAACGTGACCACATTGAGTTCTGTTACATTGGGAGGTTGCAGGGCTGCACTGCCTTCGTTGGCCACAAAGTAACATATTTCATAATGTTAGGCTGAAAAAAGACACCTCCAGTTCAGCCTATTACCCCCCAGTGCTGAACCAGAGGAAGGCAAAACCCCCAAAAAACATGAGGTAGAGGCCAATTTTCCTCATTTTAGGGGACACAATTCCTCTAGCGACTCCAACCTGGCAATCAGAATAATCCCCGGATCACCGACCCTTCTGAAGTGATCAGTGATATAACATGGAATATTGTATCGCCCAAGAGAGGTGTTGAGGTCCCTCTTGTACTCTCTTATCGGGTTCACCATCACCACATCCTCAGGCAGAGAGTTCAATAGTTTCACTGCTCTTACAGTAAAGAATCCCCTTCTATGTTGTGTAGAAACCTTCTTTCCTCTCGACATAAAGGGCACCCCCTTTTTACTGTCGCAGCCCTGCGTATAAATAGATGATGGGGGAGATCTCTATATTGACCCCTGATATATCTATACATAGTTATTAGAGCGCCCCCTTGTTACAGTCCTGGGTATAATAGATGATGGAAAGATCTCTATATTGACCCCTAATATATCTTTACATAGTTATTAGAGCACCCCCTTTTTACAGTCCCGGGTATAATAGATGATGGAAGAGATCTCTGCACTGACCCCTGATATATCTATACATAGTTATTAGAGCGCCCCCTTGTTACAGTCCTGGGTATAATAGATGATGGGAGAGATCTCTGTACTGACCCTGATATATCTATACATAGTTATTAGAGCGCCCCCTTGTTACAGTCCTGGGTATAATAGATGATGGGAGAGATCTCTGTACTGACCCTGATATATCTATACATAGTTATTAGAGCGCCCCCTTGTTACAGTCCTGGGTATAATAGATGATGGGAGAGATCTCTGTACCGACCTCTGATATACATAGCTATTGGAGCGCCCCCTTGTTACAGTCCTGGGTATAATAGATGATGGGAGAGATCTCTGTACTGACCCTGATATATCTATACATAGTTATTAGAGCGCCCCCTTGTTACAGTCCTGGGTATAATAGATGATGGGAGAGATCTCTGGACTAACCCTGATATATCTATACATAGTTATTAGAGCGCCCCCTTGTTACAGTCCTGGGTATATATAGATGATGGGAGAGATCTTTGTACTGCCCCTGATATATCTATACATAGTTATTAGAGCGCCCCCTTGTTACAATCCTGGGTATAATAAATGATGGGAGAGATCTCTGTACTGACCCTGATATATCTGTACATAGTTATTAGAGCGCCCCCTTGTTACAATCCTGGGTATAATAGATGATGGGAGAGATCTCTGTACTGTCCCCTGCTATATCTATACATAGTTATTAGAGCGCCCCCTTGTTACAGTCCTGGGTATAATAGATGATGGGAGAGATCTCTGGACTAACCCTGATATATCTATACATAGTTATTAGAGCGCCCCCTTGTTATAGTCCTGGGTATAATAGATGATGGGAGAGATCTCTGTACTGACCCCTGATATATCTATACATAGTTATTAGAGCGCCCCCTTGTTACAATCCTGGGTATAATAGATGATGGGAGAGATCTCTGTACTGACCCCTGATATATCTATACATAGTTATTAGAGCACCCCCTTGTTACAGTCCTGGGTATAATAGATGATGGGAGAGATCTCTGTACTGACCCCTGATATATCTATACATAGTTATTAGAGCGCCCCCTTGTTACAATCCTGGGTATAATAAATGATGGGAGAGATCTCTGTACTGACCCTGATATATCTGTACATAGTTATTAGAGCGCCCCCTTGTTACAATCCTGGGTATAATAGATGATGGGAGAGATCTCTGTACTGTCCCCTGCTATATCTATACATAGTTATTAGAGCGCCCCCTTGTTACAGTCCTGGGTATAATAGATGATGGGAGAGATCTCTGGACTAACCCTGATATATCTATACATAGTTATTAGAGCGCCCCCTTGTTATAGTCCTGGGTATATATAGATGATGGGAGAGATCTTTGTACTGCCCCTGATATATCTATACATAGTTATTAGAGCGCCCCCTTGTTACAATCCTGGGTATAATAAATGATGGGAGAGATCTCTGTACTGACCCCTGATATATCTATACATAGTTATTAGAGCGCCCCCTTGTTACAATCCTGGGTATAATAGATGATGGGAGAGATCTCTGTACTGATCCTGATACATTATACATAGTTATTAGGTCGCCACTAGCCGGTTTTTTTTCTAAGCTAAATAACCTTTCTGGGTTTTGTAGTCCGCCTATTCCATTTATTGCTTTAGTTGCCCCCTTTGTACCTGCTCTAGCTCTGATATGTCCTTCCAGAGTACCGGTGCCCCAAACTGTCCCCAATATTCCATGTGTGGTCTGACCAGTGACTTGTTGAGGGGAAGAACAATGTTCTGAACATTCGCCCCTAGACCTCTTCTGATGCCCCCATGATCCTATTTGCCTTGGCAGCAGCTGCCTGATGCTGGTTGCTCCAGTTAAAGGGGTTGTCCCGCGCCGAAACGGGTTTTTTTTTTCAACCCCCCCCGCTCGGCGCGAGACAACCCCGATGCAGGGACTGAAAAAAAGAACAGCACAGCGCTTACCTGAATCCCGGCGCTCCGGTGACTTCTATACTTACCGGTGAAGATGGCCGCCGGGATCCTCTACCTCCGTGGACCGCAGCTCTTCTGTGCGGTCCATTGCCGATTCCAGCCTCCTGATTGGCTGGAATCGGCACGTGACGGGGCGGAGCTACACGGAGCCCTATAGAGAACAGCAGAAGACCCGGACTGCGCAAGCGCGGCTAATTTGGCCATCGGAGGGCGAAAATTAGTCGGCTCCATAGGAACGAGGACGCCAGCAACGGAGCAGGTAAGTAAAAAACTTTTTATAACTTCTGTATGGCTCATAATTAATGCACGATGTACATTACAAAGTGCATTAATATGGCCATACAGAAGTGTATAGACCCACTTGCTGCCGCGGGACAACCCCTTTAAGCTTATAGTTGGCTAAAACCTCAAGTCCTTTTCCATGACGGACTGACTTCAGTCTCCGTGTAGCCTTAGTCTCAAGCATGCTGCATTACTAGCTAAATACCATGGATGCAAATCTATATTACCGCCACTTGGATGTGATTTTCTGACTACTTAGATTGTGCAAGAGATGAGAATTATCAAATTCATTTTGGTCAGAACCTGTTAATGAATGTTGAGTTCTGGTTGTTGTGTGATATGATGTTAGCGGCAGTAGGTCATATGATATGTAATGGCCCATATATGTACACACGTGGCAGATGAGTCGTTTGCTACTACTAGTTTTTGTTGGCAATCACAGCAGAAAGTTGGCAGTGCCCACAGTGACGACTAGTCAGGTAAATATGGGATTACGCGGCTCATCACTGCATCCTTATGCACGTGTGGTTCAGTTTATACCCTGTTGTGGTATATACAGGGGCAGATGAAGTAAGTGAACCCTTACGGAACATCCTGTGAGACCCCCACCGACCCTTGAAAATGGTGGTCCCATGACATCTGTCCTCTTAACTGCACCCCTATGTGAGGAGGAATGAAGCGCTGGTTACACAATCGCACTGGCGCTCCATTCATTTTCAATGTGACTGCTGGAGATAGGCGACTGGCAAGCGCTTGGGTATTTCCGTCAGCCCCATTGTAATTACTGGAGCGCCGACCGTGCATGCTCAGCTAGCGCTCCATTCCTTCTGATGTCACCATGGCTGGGAGAAGCCACACAGGTCCCTTGTTCTTGAGATCGGCGGGTGTTTCAGTTGTGAGACCCCCACCAATCAGGAAGTTATCCCCTATGATGTGGATGGGGATTAACTTGCATCTCCTGTTACAACCGCCTTAAAGGGGTTGTCCGAGACCTTGGAGGCTGCAATCACATGAGCGCTAACAGCGTCCGCTATCGCTCTCGTTTTCCCAGCAATTGCTGGGCTGACCCTGCAAGTAGAGCTGCAGCCCAGCAATTGGCGCTATTACATGAGTGTTAACGGCACTTGAGTAATGACAGCCTTAATATTGACGACCTATCAACAGGCCCTCTAACTCCTGAGTTCTGGGGCAACGACTTTGGTAAATGCCTCTGTTTAGTGTTTGAGAAAGATTTAGGTATAGCGGGTCTCGTCATAATCTGTTGTGGGCGATGCCGCTAATGATGATGAAACATGGCGCTTATTTAGTGGGATTTCAGTACTGAACTTGCCTGTCGTTATATTAAGCCGCTAATATGACAGTTCTACGAATCACATTAGCGCTAATTACCATCTGTAAAGGCCGTCTTTTACGTCCCCCTCTGAGCGGAGCAGAGAATGAGCGCTTCACGTTCAGATCATTAGAGCAAAAACATGCGGCTGACTTCCCGCGGCGTGGAAGTTCGGCTGCAGATTTCATGCCGAAATTTCGAAGCGATGTACAATAAGAAAGCGAATGGGTTTAAAAAAAGAAAAAAAACCACCATTCTTGTGGTTGTTCATACGGGCGTTTTCAGTCCATGTAATATGCAGCGTTATTACGGGACAAAATTGCATAAAGGGCGGACTACATACAAGGCATTGTATTGTAAATGACAGTCTGCGTGTCGTGCGTCATGTGAAGGAGACCCTCGACTACATGGATACGGGTGGGCCTTAGGCCTGTCTCACAACACCGGGTTACCATTGCGGAATCAGCGGCCGGCGTCTGCACGGAGAATCCGCAACAAATGGCATGCATTGGAAGGTGTGTACTTTGCCTTTCCTTCACACTCGCGGAAACAAATTGTGAAAAATCGCAGCATGCTCTATTTTGCTGCGGACTCTGCGCGGACGACCTCCATTAAAATCAGTGGGGGCCGTCCGACCCGCAGCCCGTCTGCAATTGACATTGTGAATAGGTCTCAGGTTCCTGCTTCATCGCCTAGCGATAGCGAGCGTCCGCGGTCACCAGCAGTACAGGGAAGGAAGGTACGCAGGGATGCTAGTCGGGGTCACAGCCGGATCCGCTGCGGGCTCCCGCGCGATACAGCGGAATCTAGAACCCCTTTTATACTAAACGATAAATGGTTCTCACGAGCGACCGATGACCGAGTTCGCTTGCGCAGCCTGTTTATACAGGCAGGTAAATTGTTCAAAATTGCGTTTGCCGTTCGTTTAGTCGTTTGCATCCGCTGTACCAGTCAGTGTTAATGAGTAACCGATCGCCGTTCACACGCAACGATTATCCTGTGCCTGTATAGAATGAATGAGGAGTGAATGAATTCTTGTTCGTCGTTCAATCGTTGGCCGCATTAATACTAAACATTCTCGCCATCCAACAATTGAACATGAATCATTTTGTGTATGAGGGCCCCACGACGTGCGCGGCGGACCCCCGGGGAATACGTATGTCAGTCAGTGAGACCGTCCCTATAGTCCTTACAGGGATCAAAGGGAAATCCAGGAAGGAAGTCTTATTAATCTGTGCAGGTGCCCGCCGCGCACAGGACGACCCTGCGAGAGGAAGTCAACATGGCTGTTCTGCTTCAGACCTATTGTTTTCCTCTTTGAATGGTGTCCAAAAGTCAAGTAATCACTGATGTCTCTTACCAGAATTACACATTGGACCTCATTTATCAAAACTATCTAAAACAGTAACTCTCTGTGTTGCCCATAGCAACCAATCAGCGCTTGGCTTTTATTTCTGATACTGGTGAGGTAAAATAAAAGCTGCGCTCCGATTGGTTGTTATGGGCAGCAAAGATGGTGTCTCTTTTAGGCAGTTTTGGTGAATCTGCCCCACTGTCTTTTTCTGCTTTTTTCTGCTTTTTCTGGTTTTATTAACGGTGAAACCTTTCGGTCCAAATCTTTGCATTTTTCCTTTACTGTTTTTTTGGTCAGCGGAGAAGCGTCTGCGACGTTCTGACACATTTATGGCGCTAATTATTTGCTATGAATGTACTAAGTGTATTTATTGTACTCGTTTATGTAGCGCATACATAAGGGGCACGGACCGGTCTGTGCTGCCCATAACAACCAATCACAGCGCAGCTTTCATTTCTTTAAATGCTGTGGTGAAGTGAAAGCTGCGCTGTGATTGGCTGCTAAAGGCAACCAGCACAGATTTTCTTTCAGGGCTCAGTCCCATGGTCGCCGATCCGCCTGTGTTTCTGGCCGATAAAACAGCCGCACTGCAGGTGAGGACGTATCTCCGCACCGGCCGGAAAAAAGAACATATGGCCGGCAATGCAGAATCGTCCGCACGCGGTGCAGCCATTTTATCGTCCAGGAACGCGGGTGGAGCGGCGCCCGTGTGACTGAGGGTGTATTTACACTGGTGATTTTTATCACTTCGCGAGGCGCACAAATTTGAAAATGGCACCCATTATTCACAGTGGGCCGTTCATACGGATGACGCAGCGAATCGCCGCAGCAGGTCCCATTTCTTGGGGAGATATTGCCCATTATTTCCCGTGAGAGGAGGAAAAATAAAATAAATCGTATTCGCACGCAGAGGCGACTTTCATCCAAGTGGGATTATTTTTTTTCTTCTATTGAAAACACGTGCACTTTTCACAGGCCTAACAATCCTGTGCGGAAATTAATGGGTTATTCTAGCAAAGGGCGTCGCAGTCGCAGGGGAAGCCGCAGGCCCGCGATATCGGTCTCAGTTCCTCGGTGTGATGTTGCGCTCGCCCGTGTAACTACACCCGTGCGCTGCGCTCTCATGATGGAGTTTGCCATGGAATTTTTTGTTTGACCTCTGCCTCTAAAAACTGCATCAAAATCGCCCTGCAATAGTTTTTGGCGCGGATCTGCACACGGATTTAGCCCTGGCGATGGGTAAAATCCATATGTGGAAATGTGAGGTGGAAAATGGCATGTTCCGTCAATAAGTGACGCCACCGCTTGACACGGAAATGAGCGAAACGCATCAGGATTCCACATGCGGATTTTGCTTGGAGGACTAAGTCTGCATGTACGTCCGCGCCAAAAACCGCTTCACAAGACGTGGGGTCTACAGCTGGACTTCCTACAAACACCGCAGTAACGCCCCGAGGGTCACGGTTTCACAACAGAATTTTCTGTGGCAAATTCCACCTTTAAAAGAAAAAAAAATCTAAATCCGCGTCTTTCAGCTTCGGTTCTCGGCGCGGATTGCATGTGGAATTTACCCGGTCAGTGGGGGCAAACTGCATGCGAGATTCCGATACTGAAAACTGTGTTTCCTCATCAAGAAGTGACGCTCGGAAGTGATGCACAAGGCACCCCCGCGTTGTCGTGGCGCTCCCCACCCCCTCCACCTATCAGTATATGAGGGTCCGGTCTTCACTCCCCTCTCTTTATTTACAGAACACGTTTCCTTCCATTCATGAATCCCCCCCCACTGACATTATCAGAGATTATTCCCCATGAAAGTCCTCATATTGTAGCACCGCAGAGGGCAGAAGTCGGCGCCTCTTGTTCGCCGCCGCTGCATTTCCTATTCTGCGCACTGCAGCATATACAGACAGTATGATAAACGAGCGCCGGTCGGCCGTATACACAAGGGTTAAAAGACGGCCGCACGAGGAAGTATGGATATTGGTAGTCATGTCAAAGATTACAGCTTGCTGGAAGGAACCAAAAGAGGCAAACTTCTAGAACTGTCCACACATTTATATTACTCTGTTATTCCTCCTGGAAATGTGTAAATGAACTGACAACTACGTGTTCCCATTCTTCGAGGTAAAGACGCCTTTCTCTGTGCGCTGTGGGAGGGATTGATCAAGGGAAAATTGGCATACAAAAGCTGCCAATTTGGATGCAAGCCCTGCTTGTCGGAAAAAAAGGGCGACTTTTTGAATTTGCACTAATGTACACCAGTTTTCAAGTGTAGGGGTCTTATTGGGAGGGGGAGGGGCTTGTAAGGGGGGCAGCTCTCATTCAACTCAAATTGAGCCGCGCCTGCAGTTACAAGCGCCGGCCACTACTACTGCTTATGCTACGACCCCTGTGTATCTGCGGCACTATCAGCGGCCGCACAATCAGCTGATTAGTCGGTGTTCTGAACGTGGACCCCGTGGACCCCCGGCCAATCAACTATTAACGACCTCTCCTAAGGATATGACGTCAATAGTATTTTCCCCGGAAACCCCTTTAAGTATAATTTATGCCACAAACTGCCCTAAATTATTTTAGAGATCTGCTCCGGCTCCTGGATGGTGTAGATTTCTTTTCTGCCACGCAGAGGGCCTGCGATGCGCCTGATGTGCGGAGAGGAGGGTTTCTCATCATATATTAATGCACATCTTGTGCCCGCTGAAATCCTATTAAGACTTGGCTTTCAGCCGCTGGTCCTAAAGGGTTGTCCATGCATGGACTAGCCTCACGATCGGCCATCAGCAGTAGAGCAGTGTGGGTCTGTGACCCTGGACCGCTACCAAATCAGCTGTTTGTCAGGCCAGTGTGCTTGTGCATTGATCTAATTTTTGTAGGAAGCAGACAGCTCCATTACTGCTACAGTGGCCAGGCGTGATATTACATGCTTCTATTCACTTCAATAGGAACTTGGCCTGCAATACCAAGCCTGGCCACTGCAGTGACCATGGAGCTGTCTGCTTCCTATAGAAATCAGCTCAGTACAGAGACCCAACAAACAGTTGATCTGTCTGGGTCATGAAGCCACGCTGATCTACTATTGATGGCCTATCATGAGGCTAGGCCCTCAATGGTTTCAGGCTGGACATCTCCTTCCCCTATGACTGTCCAGTCAATGCTGACGCTGTTAGAACATTATGAACAGGCTGAACCAGATGGACATTGTCTTCATTCAGCCTCACATACTATGTTACTATGTATCTTAATACACCTTAATACGCCTTACACCTTATACAAGAGATGGGAGTTGTAACGCCCAATTATCAATTTATTCCTACATTTCCAGGAGTAATAACTGAGGGATTGCATCAAGCAAAGTCCTAGGAACTTCTGCAGAGTAGTTGTTACATGAGGAATGGAAGTGTTTAGCAATACTGACCTGTCCGGACATACGAATGGGGATGGCCATGATGAGGTCCGAATGGAGGGACTCCTCTGTATTCTGATATAACTGCTGTTACATTCTGTTATCTGCTATACGGATTGGATGGGAAGGAGCAGGGCCAATCTGATTTCCATTACTGACAGATCCAAACCTCGTTAGTGTTTTATTAGTCTCTCTACATCTGGTCTGTGGCTAGAATGGGCCGTATCCCCTGCGCCCAGCTATATACACCTGTATGATGCACAGTGGGGTCCTCTTTCGGTTTGGGGTCATTGTGGTTGTCTGCCGCCCTCCATACATTATTGTATCCCCTCTGTCAGTCATGAGCTCATCCAGACTTTATCCCGTCGTCTGTGGAGGATGACTGTCACTTATCAGTAATTTCACGCTATCGGAAACTCATTGCCTTTTGACGTTCAGATGGAACAATGAGCCGAGATTAGTGCGGGCTGAATGCACTTATTGTGATTACGATCAGCGCAGAGATCGGATGTGGAAAGGGTTACAGTGCTGCCCGGACGGCACATACTGGTATTAATTTAGGGGTTTTGTGGTGTATGATAAGATTCGCTTACGACCTACGGCCAGCTTCACACGGGCGTTCCGTTTGTGGGATCCGCAGCAATGTACGAACATTGCAAAGCGTGTAAATTCGCTTTTTCGGTAAGAGAGCGGAGGAAAAATCGCAGCATGCTCTATTGTGCTGCGGACTTCGCTCGGACGGCCTCCATTGCACATGGGCTGTGGTTACCCACATTATCGCTAAGCGATGGTGCGGCAAATACTAACATTGGAAGAAAAAAAAATTGACGCCTGCAAGCCGCCGCGGCCATCCGCATTACAAGACACCACAGGTACGCCGGGTCAACGGCCGGGCTCCCAGGCGGATGCCGCTGTGGGCCTCCTGAATGTGGAATCCGGCCCGCCTGTGTGAAGCCGGCCTAATACATCGTTCCTGACTAAAATGAAACTGATGTTCTTGTTACAGGAAAGATACAAGTAGTGAAAATACACTTATTGTCAAAACAATCCCTCCCCTAGCAGGCGTTGTCGGACTGGAATGTGTGATTGTAAGGCTGGGCTCACATGACCATAATTCACGACGTGCCACCCGTAAGAGGCACGCGTGCGGCATGCAGCGATGACATTGTACCCCTTAGTGATCCTCCTTTTAGGAGGATCACTGAGGGGCTCTACTACTATCTGTAGTAGTGCCCCTCAGCGACTCACCCCCCCCATGCAATAATAGTATACCTTTAAATAATACCAGTCAGATACCAGCTGTACGCAGTGATAGTGATCACAGAGGAAACGCTACTTGCCATCACTGGAGCTAACAGCACTGACTGGCATCATGCCTTTTCTTCTCTATCCAAGCCCAGATCGCCATGAATACTTGACAGCTGTGGGTTTTCTCAGCCTTCTCTCTGTATTCTGTCACTACCCTCAATGAAACTCTAAGTGCCCTCCCATAGCACTAGTGTCCCCTCTGTAGCCCCCCAAAGTAGTAATGTCCTCTCTATGGCTCAGACTTACTAGCAGTACCCCCATTTAAGTATAGTGCCTCTTCTGTAATCCCACAAAGTTATAGTGCTTCCCTCTGTGGCCCTAATTACATTGCCCCAACACGTTCCCTGCTATAGAAATGCTGTTCATCCGCTGCCGCAGTGACTACTCTATACAAGGCTGGCTGCTTCCCTCCAGCTCTGGACACACTGTACTCAGGTCGGAGCCGGAAGGAGAAGTCAACCTGTATACAGAGCAGGACATACGTCTGGCCTCTCAGACAACCTCCAAAATCCGGGACAATTGGAGGCCTTCCACAAGTTCCCATTAAAACCAGAAAAGAGGATAGGATGGGTCATCAATAGAAACAGCCCCTGGAAACCCCCCTTAACCACAATGTACTACAATAATGGATATTGAGTTGTGTGCCAGTCATGATAACGATTGCTACCTCTGTACATCACTATCTGGATCCGGTGAAGTGATCTCCGGTCATCGGTTACTTTCCAGCCTTCAGATTGGTTGAGGGCATCGTCATATCCCCAGTCGGCGGTTTGAGACGGTATTTTGGGAACGGTAGTAAGCGTTGGCATTTCACATTGCCGATAAATGGTGTGTGCGTGTCGCATGTAACACGCGTGTCATAAATCAACACGTACCTGTTAGTTGAGTCGTCTTAGACCGGCAGTAAGTGAAATGTCATTATCTGAAAAAGAGGGGAAAAGTTACAAAAAAGGAAATTTGGTATCACCATGTTGGTGCTGACGCGGTGAATTAATGGAACATGTGACTTATACCACACGGGGAACTGCGCTAAAACAAAGAATAAAACATGCCGGAAATGCAGATTTTGTTAATTTTGCCTTTATAAAAAAAAACGCAATAAAAAGTGATAAAATTGTAAGGCTGGGGGGGGGGGGGGGTCACACGGGACCGAAATCCCGCGGAATGACCAAACGGAAATCCCACGAGATCCCCGCCGGAGAAATGCAGCTTCAAAACGCGTGACTTCGCCGTCGGCATTCCACTGCAGCTATGTCTCCCCATAGAGAGGAAAGAGGCCGCTGCGGAAAAGGGGAAGGAATTGTCATGCTGCGGACTCGAATTCCGCGCTGCATCTCAATTTCAGAGCGGTTTGGCCGCAACGGATCAGCCGCAGCGGCTGGATGAGATTTTGCAAATCCTGTCCACTTTGTTGGCTAATCTCGGGATTAGAAACGTGGGCGGAATTTCCGTACAGAAAGTCTCCATGGACAATCCGCGCAATTCAGCCTTATATGTTCCCAAAAATGGGACAATAGAGACCAGCGCTCATCCTGCAAAAACCAGGTCCTCATAGGAGGCATAAAGTAACAACATTCCGGCTCTTGGGACGCCACGGCACAAAAACATAATGGTTTTACTGTACAAAAATAGGAAAAAAACCCTGTCTAAACTTGGCATGGCCGGAATCGCGCCGATCCAGGGGGTCGCAATATCACATTATTCTACATATTGAACATCATTGCAATGAAACGGCACAAATTCTTTTGGAATCCCCCTAAAAATAATAATAAATGTTACACAATGCATTATATACCTAAAATGATGCCATTAAAAATACACCTTGCCCCGCAAAAAATAGGCCCTCACGGCCATGGATGGAAAAATTAGAAACCTACGGCTCTGGGAATGCGATAATGAGGGAAAGTGAGAAATTAGTGGATTAAGGCGAAAAACAGGCTTTAGTACTAAGGGGTTAAATGGACAATACGTAGCGTTTCCGTTCCTCTGTTATTGGGGACGTCCCAGTTTGGTACCCGGTGGGGACGCACCTCTGTGAACAGCAGATTATTTGGACGGGTGTTCAGCTTCTGAATAAAGAAGGTTTCCAATCATTGCAAGCAGAGATCTTACAAATTGGAAGGAATTAAAATCTTTAGCAGAAAGTTCAAGAAGTGAAGAAGGTTTTAATGAAACGGTGAATAGCAAATATTAAGTCAGGATATCTGTAGATGGATGAGGGCATCAGAATCACATAGCGGGGCACACAGTTGTATGCCAGCCCTGGAGTAATGCCAACCACACAGAAGACATACAGCATAGAGTCTGGTTGCCAGCTGTAACCTGCGGAATGACAATTGAGACTTGGGTAAGACGGCGGTGACCCTTCATCAGTCCCCATTCTTTAAGACGCTTGTTGCTGCTCTTCATTGGCCGTGTGATCTGCTGCTGGAATAGACTTAGAAACTACTGTGATAGTAATAGCTTTACAGACGTGAACACGGGGCAGGACTGTCAGAGAGTGTTTCCTATATCTAATCTGTGTCTCCTCCCTTTAAGCTTCATCCCAGACAGATATTTGTCCAGCCTTTGATTGAACACTTCCATTGAAGGAGAACTCCCCACCTCCTGTGGTAACCTGTTCCACTCATCGATCTCCATCACTGTCTAATATCTAATCTGTGTCTCCTCCCTCTCAGTTTCCTCCCATTGCTTCTAGTCTTTCCTTGTGCAGATGAGAATAGGGCTGATCCCTCTGCACTGTGACAGCCCTTCAGATATTTGTAGACCGCTATTAAGTCTCCTCTCAGCCTTCTCTTCTGCTAAACATTCCCAGATCCTTTAACTGTTCCTGATAGGACATGATTTGCAGACCGCTCACCATCTTGGTAACTCTTCTCTGAACTTGCTCCAGTTTGTCTGTCTCTTGTTTAAAGTGGGGTGCCCAGAACTGGACCCAGTATTCCAGATGAGGTCTGACTAAGGAAGAGTAGAGGGAGATAATCACCTCACGGGCTCTAGACTCTGTGCTTCTCTTAATACATCCCAGAATTGGGTTTGCCTTTTTTCAGTTTTTTTTTTTGCTGCTGCTGCTGCATCACATTGTTGACACATGTTCAGTCATGTTCTGCTGCTCAGCTTAATTCCTTCCAATCTGTATGTACTTTTTTTTGCTCACATGATTTTCTT
The DNA here is from genome assembly GCF_035609145.1 of Eleutherodactylus coqui. NCBI lineage: Eukaryota > Metazoa > Chordata > Amphibia > Anura > Eleutherodactylidae > Eleutherodactylus > Eleutherodactylus coqui. The sequence goes on from NC_089848.1 coordinate 118,989,852, forward strand.
TCCCTCTGTATGTTAGTGAAGGAAACAATACATTACCTAACAAGTGCTGTCCGCTACGCTGCACTTCTTTGTAGTCTTCAACCACAGCTTCCTGGTCAAGGGTTAAGAAATCCCGCCTCTAGGTAGGTCTGGCTCCCATTGGTTCTGGAGCACCGTGGTTAAGCCAATCACTGCAGCGTTCGATGACCAAATCACAGCCATCACTGTGGTTTATATGCTGCTATAGTAGTGCATACTGTTCTTGCTGTGGTTTATGTGGTGTTATAGTAGTGCATACTGTTCTTGCTGTGGTTTATGTGGTGTTATAGTAGTGCATACTGTTCTTGCTGTGGTTTATGTGGTGTTAAAGTAGTGCATACTGTTCTTGTTGTGGTTTATATGGTGTTATAGTAGTGCATACTGTTCTTGTTGTGGTTTATATGGTGTTATAGTAGTGCATACTGTACTTGCTGTGGTTTATATGGTGTTATAGTAGTGCATACTGTTCTTGTTGTGGTTTATATGGTGTTATAGTAGAGCATACTGTTCTTGTTGTGGTTTATATGGTGTTATAGTAGTGCATACTGTTCTTGCTGTGGTTTATATGGTGTTATAGTAGTGCATACTGTACTTGCTGTGGTTTATATGGTGTTATAGTAGTGCACACTGTTCTTGCTGTGGTTTATATGGTGTTATAGTAGTGCATACTGTTCTTGTTGTGGTTTATATGGTGTTATAGTAGTGCATACTGTTCTTGTTGTGGTTTATATGGTGTTATAGTAGTGCATACTGTACTTGCTGTGGTTTATATGGTGTTATAGTAGTGCACACTGTTCTTGCTGTGGTTTATATGGTGTTATAGTAGTGCATACTGTTCTTGTTGTGGTTTATATGGTGTTATAGTAGTGCATACTGTTCTTGTTGTGGTTTATGTGGTGTTATAGTAGTGCATACTGTTCTTGTTGTGGTTTATGTGGTGTTATAGTAGTGCATACTGTTCTTGCTGTGGTTTATATGGTGTTATAGTAGTGCATACTGTTCTTGCTGTGGTTTATGTGGTGTTATAGTAGTGCATACTGTTCTTGTTGTGGTTTATATGGTGTTATAGTAGTGCATACTGTTCTTGCTGTGGTTTATGTGGTGTTATAGTAGTGCATACTGTTCTTGTTGTGGAGTATGTGGTGTTATAGTAGTGCATACTGTTCTTGCTGTGGTTTATATGGTGTTATAGTAGTGCATACTGTTCTTGTTGTGGAGTATGTGGTGTTATAGTAGTGCATACTGTTCTTGCTGTGGTTTATATAGTGTTATAGTAGTACATACTGTTCTTGTTGTGGTTTATATGGTGTTATAGTAGTGCATACTGTTCTTGTTGTGGTTTATATGGTGTTATAGTAGTGCATACTGTTCTTGTTGTGGTTTATATGGTGTTATAGTAGTGCATACTGTTCTTGCTGTGGTTTATATGGTGTTATAGTAGTGCATACTGTTCTTGCTGTGGTTTATATGGTGTTATAGTAGTGCATACTGTTCTTGTTGTGGTTTATATGGTGTTATAGTAGTGCATACTGTTCTTGCTGTGGTTTATATGGTGTTATAGTAGTGCATACTGTTCTTGCTGTGGTTTATATGGTGTTATAGTAGTACATACTGTTCTTGTTGTGGTTTATATGGTGTTATAGTAGTGCATATTGTTCTTGTTGTGGTTTATATGGTGTTATAGTAGTGCATATTGTTCTTGTTGTGGTTTATGTGGTGTTATAGTAGTACATACTGTTCTTGTTGTGGTTTATATGGTGTTATAGTAGTGCATACTGTTCTTGCTGTGGTTTATATGGTGTTATAGTAGTGCATACTGTTCTTGCTGTGGTTTACATGGTGTTATAGTAGTGCATACTGTACTTGCTGTGGTTTATATGGTGTTATAGTAGTGCATACTGTTCTTCCTGTGGTTTATATGGTGTTATAGTAGTACATACTGTTCTTGTTGTGGTTTATATGGTGTTATAGTAGTGCATACTGTTCTTGTTGTGGTTTATATGGTGTTATAGTAGTACATACTGTTCTTGTTGTGGTTTATGTGGTGTTATAGTAGTGCATACTGTTCTTGTTGTGGTTTATATGGTGTTATAGTAGTGCATATTGTTCTTGTTGTGGTTTATATGGTGTTATAGTAGTGCATATTGTTCTTGTTGTGGTTTATATGGTGTTATAGTAGTACATACTGTTCTTGTTGTGGTTTATATGGTGTTATAGTAGTGCATACTGTTCTTGCTGTGGTTTATATGGTGTTATAGTACTGCATATTGTTCTTGTTGTGGTTTATATGGTGTTATAGTAGTGCATACTGTACTTGCTGTGGTTTATGTGGTGTTATAGTAGTGCATACTGTTCTTGCTGTGGTTTATATGGTGTTATAGTAGTGCATACTGTTCTTGCTGTGGTTTATATGGTGTTATAGTAGTGCATAGTGTTCTTGTTGTGGTTTATATGGTGTTATAGTAGTACATACTGTTCTTGTTGTGGTTTATGTGGTGTTATAGTAGTGCATACTGTTCTTGCTGTGGTTTATGTGGTGTTATAGTAGTGCATAGTGTTCTTGTTGTGGTTTATATGGTGTTATAGTAGTGCATACTGTTCTTGTTGTGGTTTATGTGGTGTTATAGTAGTGCATACTGTTCTTGCTGTGGTTTATATGGTGTTATAGTAGTGCATACTGTTCTTGCTGTGGTTTATGTGGTGTTATAGTAGTGCATACTGTTCTTGCTGTGGTTTATATGGTGTTATAGTAGTGCATACTGTTCTTGCTGTGGTTTATATGCTGTTATAGTAGTGCATACTGTTCTTGTTGTGGTTTATATGGTGTTATAGTAGTGCATACTGTTCTTGTTGTGGTTTATATGGTGTTATAGTAGTGCATACTGTACTTGCTGTGGTTTATATGGTGTTATAGTAGTGCATACTGTTCTTGTTGTGGTTTATATGGTGTTATAGTAGTGCATACTGTTCTTGTTGTGGTTTATGTGGTGTTATAGTAGTGCATACTGTTCTTGCTGTGGTTTATATGGTGTTATAGTAGTGCATACTGTTCTTGCTGTGGTTTATATGGTGTTATAGTAGTGCATACTGTTCTTGTTGTGGTTTATGTGGTATTATAGTAGTGCATAGTGTTCTTGTTGTGGTTTATATGGTGTTATAGTAGTGCATACTGTTCTTGTTGTGGTTTATGTGGTGTTATAGTAGTGCATACTGTTCTTGCTGTGGTTTATATGGTGTTATAGTAGTGCATACTGTTCTTGCTGTGGTTTATGTGGTGTTATAGTAGTGCATACTGTTCTTGCTGTGGTTTATATGGTGTTATAGTAGTGCATACTGTTCTTGCTGTGGTTTATATGCTGTTATAGTAGTGCATACTGTTCTTGTTGTGGTTTATATGGTGTTATAGTAGTGCATACTGTTCTTGTTGTGGTTTATATGGTGTTATAGTAGTGCATACTGTACTTGCTGTGGTTTATATGGTGTTATAGTAGTGCATACTGTTCTTGTTGTGGTTTATATGGTGTTATAGTAGTGCATACTGTTCTTGTTGTGGTTTATGTGGTGTTATAGTAGTGCATACTGTTCTTGCTGTGGTTTATATGGTGTTATAGTAGTGCATACTGTTCTTGCTGTGGTTTATATGGTGTTATAGTAGTGCATACTGTTCTTGTTGTGGTTTATATGGTGTTATAGTAGTGCATACTGTTCTTGCTGTGGTTTATATGGTGTTATAGTAGTGCATACTGTTCTTGCTGTGGTTTATATGGTGTTATAGTAGTGCATACTGTTCTTGTTGTGGTTTATATGGTGTTATAGTAGTACATACTGTTCTTGTTGTGGTTTATATGGTGTTATAGTAGTGCATACTGTTCTTGTTGTGGTTTATATGGTGTTATAGTAGTACATACTGTTCTTGTTGTGGTTTATATGGTGTTATAGTAGTACATACTGTTCTTGTTGTGGTTTATATGGTGTTATAGTAGTGCATATTGTTCTTGTTGTGGTTTATATGGTGTTATAGTAGTGCATACTGTTCTTGCTGTGGTTTATATGGTGTTATAGTAGTGCATACTGTTCTTGCTGTGGTTTATATGGTGTTATAGTAGTACATACTGTTCTTGTTGTGGTTTATATGGTGTTATAGTAGTGCATATTGTTCTTGTTGTGGTTTATATGGTGTTATAGTAGTGCATACTGTTCTTGCTGTGGTTTATGTGGTGTTATAGTAGTGCATACTGTTCTTCCTGTGGTTTATATGGTGTTATAGTAGTACATACTGTTCTTGTTGTGGTTTATATGGTGTTATAGTAGTACATACTGTTCTTGTTGTGGTTTATATAGTGTTATAGTAGTACATACTGTTCTTGTTGTGGTTTATGTGGTGTTATAGTAGTGCATACTGTTCTTGTTGTGGTTTATATGGTGTTATAGTAGTGCATACTGTTCTTGCTGTGGTTTATATGGTGTTATAGTAGTGCATACTGTTCTTGTTGTGGTTTATGTGGTGTTATAGTAGTGCATACTGTTCTTGTTGTGGTTTATATGGTGTTATAGTAGTGCATACTGTTCTTGTTGTGGTTTATGTGGTGTTATAGTAGTGCATACTGTTCTTGTTGTGGTTTATATGGTGTTATAGTAGTGCATACTGTTCTTGTTGTGGTTTATGTGGTGTTATAGTAGTGCATACTGTTCTTGTTGTGGTTTATATGGTGTTATAGTAGTACATACTGTTCTTGCTGTGGTTTATATGGTGTTATAGTAGTGCATACTGTTCTTGTTGTGGTTTATATGGTGTTATAGTAGTACAAACTGTTCTTGTTGTGGTTTATATGGTGTTATAGTAGTACATACTGTTCTTGTTGTGGTTTATATGGTGTTATAGTAGTGCATATTGTTCTTGTTGTGGTTTATATGGTGTTATAGTAGTGCATACTGTTCTTGCTGTGGTTTATATGGTGTTATAGTAGTGCATACTGTTCTTGCTGTGGTTTATATGGTGTTATAGTAGTACATACTGTTCTTGTTGTGGTTTATATGGTGTTATAGTAGTGCATATTGTTCTTGTTGTGGTTTATATGGTGTTATAGTAGTGCATACTGTTCTTGCTGTGGTTTATGTGGTGTTATAGTAGTGCATACTGTTCTTCCTGTGGTTTATATGGTGTTATAGTAGTACATACTGTTCTTGTTGTGGTTTATATGGTGTTATAGTAGTACATACTGTTCTTGTTGTGGTTTATATAGTGTTATAGTAGTACATACTGTTCTTGTTGTGGTTTATGTGGTGTTATAGTAGTGCATACTGTTCTTGTTGTGGTTTATATGGTGTTATAGTAGTGCATACTGTTCTTGCTGTGGTTTATATGGTGTTATAGTAGTGCATACTGTTCTTGTTGTGGTTTATGTGGTGTTATAGTAGTGCATACTGTTCTTGTTGTGGTTTATATGGTGTTATAGTAGTGCATACTGTTCTTGTTGTGGTTTATGTGGTGTTATAGTAGTGCATACTGTTCTTGTTGTGGTTTATGTGGTGTTATAGTAGTGCATACTGTTCTTGTTGTGGTTTATGTGGTGTTATAGTAGTGCATACTGTTCTTGTTGTGGTTTATATGGTGTTATAGTAGTACATACTGTTCTTGTTGTGGTTTATATGGTGTTATAGTAGTGCATACTGTTCTTGTTGTGGTTTATATGGTGTTATAGTAGTGCATACTGTTCTTGTTGTGGTTTATGTGTTATAGTAGTGCATACTGTTCTTGTTGTGGTTTATATAGTGTTATAGTAGTACATACTGTTCTTGTTGTGGTTTATATGGTGTTATAGTAGTGCATACTGTTCTTGTTGTGGTTTATATGGTGTTATAGTAGTGCATACTGTTCTTGTTGTGGTTTATATGGTGTTATAGTAGTGCATACTGTTCTTGTTGTGGTTTATGTGGTGTTATAGTAGTGCATACTGTTCTTGCTGTGGTTTATATGGTGTTATAGTAGTGCATACTGTTCTTGCTGTGGTTTATATGGTGTTATAGTAGTGCATACTGTTCTTGTTGTGGTTTATGTGGTGTTATAGTAGTGCATACTGTTCTTGTTGTGGTTTATGTGGTATAGTAGTGCATACTGTTCTTGTTGTGGTTTATGTAGTGTTATAGTAGTGCATACTGTTCTTGCTGTGGTTTATATGGTGTTATAGTAGTACATACTGTTCTTGTTGTGGTTTATGTGGTGTTATAGTAGTGCATACTGTTCTTGTTGTGGTTTATGTGGTGTTATAGTAGTGCATACTGTTCTTGTTGTGGTTTATATGGTGTTATAGTAGTGCATACTGTTCTTGCTGTGGTTTATATGGTGTTATAGTAGTGCATACTGTTCTTGTTGTGGTTTATATGGTGTTATAGTAGTGCATACTGTTCTTGCTGTGGTTTATATGGTGTTATAGTAGTACATACTGTTCTTGTTGTGGTTTATATGGTGTTATAGTAGTGCATACTGTTCTTGTTGTGGTTTATATGGTGTTATAGTAGTGCATACTGTTCTTGTTGTGGTTTATATGGTGTTATAGTAGTGCATACTGTTCTTGCTGTGGATTATATGGTGTTATAGTAGTGCATACTGTTCTTGTTGTGGTTTATGTGGTGTTATAGTAGTGCATACTGTTCTTGTTGTGGTTTATGTGGTGTTATAGTAGTGCATACTGTTCTTGTTGTGGTTTATGTGGTGTTATAGTAGTGCATACTGTTCTTGTTGTGGTTTATGTGGTGTTATAGTAGTGCATACTGTTCTTGTTGTGGTTTATGTGGTGTTATAGTAGTGCATACTGTTCTTGTTGTGGTTTATGTGGTGTTATAGTAGTGCATACTGTTCTTGCTGTGGTTTATATGGTGTTATAGTAGTGCATACTGTTCTTGTTGTGGTTTATGTGGTGTTATAGTAGTGCATACTGTTCTTGTTGTGGTTTATGTGGTGTTATAGTAGTGCATACTGTTCTTGTTGTGGTTTATGTGGTGTTATAGTAGTACATACTGTTCTTGTTGTGGTTTATATGGTGTTATAGTAGTGCATACTGTTCTTGCTGTGGTTTATATGGTGTTATAGTAGTACATACTGTTCTTGTTGTGGTTTATATGGTGTTATAGTAGTGCATACTGTTCTTGTTGTGGTTTATATGGTGTTATAGTAGTGCATACTGTTCTTGTTGTGGTTTATATGGTGTTATAGTAGTGCATATTGTTCTTGTTGTGGTTTATATGGTGTTATAGTAGTACATACTGTTCTTGTTGTGGTTTATGTGGTGTTATAGTAGTGCATACTGTTCTTGTTGTGGTTTATATGGTGTTATAGTAGTACATACTGTTCTTGTTGTGGTTTATATGGTGTTATAGTAGTGCATACTGTTCTTGCTGTGGTTTATATGGTGTTATAGTAGTACATACTGTTCTTGTTGTGGTTTATATGGTGTTATAGTAGTGCATACTGTTCTTGTTGTGGTTTATATGGTGTTATAGTAGTGCATACTGTTCTTGTTGTGGTTTATATGGTGTTATAGTAGTGCATACTGTTCTTGCTGTGGATTATATGGTGTTATAGTAGTGCATACTGTTCTTGTTGTGGTTTATGTGGTGTTATAGTAGTGCATACTGTTCTTGTTGTGGTTTATGTGGTGTTATAGTAGTGCATACTGTTCTTGTTGTGGTTTATGTGGTGTTATAGTAGTGCATACTGTTCTTGTTGTGGTTTATGTGGTGTTATAGTAGTGCATACTGTTCTTGTTGTGGTTTATATGGTGTTACAGTAGTGCATACTGTTCTTGCTGTGGTTTATATGGTGTTATAGTAGTGCATACTGTTCTTGTTGTGGTTTATGTGGTGTTATAGTAGTGCATACTGTTCTTGTTGTGGTTTATGTGGTGTTATAGTAGTACATACTGTTCTTGTTGTGGTTTATATGGTGTTATAGTAGTGCATACTGTTCTTGCTGTGGTTTATATGGTGTTATAGTAGTACATACTGTTCTTGTTGTGGTTTATATGGTGTTATAGTAGTGCATACTGTTCTTGTTGTGGTTTATATGGTGTTATAGTAGTACATACTGTTCTTGTTGTGGTTTATATGGTGTTACAGTAGTGCATACTGTTCTTGCTGTGGTTTATATGGTGTTATAGTAGTGCATACTGTTCTTGTTGTGGTTTATGTGGTGTTATAGTAGTGCATACTGTTCTTGTTGTGGTTTATATGGTGTTATAGTAGTACATACTGTTCTTGTTGTGGTTTATATGGTGTTATAGTAGTGCATACTGTTCTTGCTGTGGTTTATATGGTGTTATAGTAGTGCATACTGTTCTTGTTGTGGTTTATGTGGTGTTATAGTAGTGCATACTGTTCTTGTTGTGGTTTATGTGGTGTTATAGTAGTGCATACTGTTCTTGTTGTGGTTTATGTGGTGTTATAGTAGTGCATACTGTTCTTGTTGTGGTTTATATGGTGTTATAGTAGTGCATACTGTTCTTGTTGTGGTTTATGTGGTGTTATAGTAGTGCATACTGTTCTTGCTGTGGTTTATGTGGTGTTATAGTAGTACATACTGTTCTTGTTGTGGTTTATGTGGTGTTATAGTAGTGCATACTGTTCTTGTTGTGGTTTATATGGTGTTATAGTAGTGCATACTGTACTTGCTGTGGTTTATATGGTGTTATAGTAGTGCATACTGTTCTTGTTGTGGTTTATATGGTGTTATAGTAGTGCATACTGTTCTTGCTGTGGTTTATATGGTGTTATAGTAGTGCATACTGTTCTTGTTGTGGTTTATATGGTGTTATAGTAGTGCATACTGTTCTTGCTGTGGTTTATATGGTGTTATAGTAGTACATACTGTTCTTGTTGTGGTGTATATGGTGTTATAGTAGTGCATACTGTTCTTGTTGTGGTTTATATGGTGTTATAGTAGTGCATACTGTTCTTGCTGTGGTTTATATGGTGTTATAGTACTGCATATTGTTCTTGTTGTGGTTTATATGGTGTTATAGTAGTGCATACTGTTCTTGTTGTGGTTTATATGGTGTTATAGTAGTGCATACTGTTCTTGCTGTGGTTTATATGGTGTTATAGTAGTGCATACTGTTCTTGTTGTGGTTTATGTGGTGTTATAGTAGTACATACTGTTCTTGCTGTGGTTTATATGGTGTTATAGTAGTGCATACTGTTCTTGCTGTGGTTTATATGGTGTTATAGTAGTACATACTGTTCTTGTTGTGGTGTATATGGTGTTATAGTAGTGCATACTGTTCTTGTTGTGGTTTATATGGTGTTATAGTAGTGCATACTGTTCTTGTTGTGGTTTATATGGTGTTATAGTAGTGCATACTGTTCTTGTTGTGGTTTATATGGTGTTATAGTAGTGCATACTGTTCTTGTTGTGGTTTATGTGGTGTTATAGTAGTGCATACTGTTCTTGTTGTGGTTTATGTGGTGTTATAGTAGTGCATACTGTTCTTGTGGTTTATATGGTGTTATAGTAGTGCATACTGTTCTTGTTGTGGTTTATGTGGTGTTATAGTAGTGCATACTGTTCTTGCTGTGGTTTACATGGTGTTATAGTAGTGCATACTGTTCTTGTTGTGGTTTATATGGTGTTATAGTAGTGCATACTGTTCTTGCTGTGGTTTATGTGGTGTTATAGTAGTACATACTGTTCTTGTTGTGGTTTATATGGTGTTATAGTAGTACATACTGTTCTTGTTGTGGTTTATATGGTGTTATAGTAGTACATACTGTTCTTGTTGTGGTTTATATGGTGTTATAGTAGTGCATACTGTTCTTGCTGTGGTTTACATGGTGTTATAGTAGTGCATACTGTTCTTGTTGTGGTTTATGTGGTGTTATAGTAGTACATACTGTTCTTGTTGTGGTTTATATGGTGTTATAGTAGTACATACTGTTCTTGTTGTGGTTTATGTGGTGTTATAGTAGTGCATACTGTTCTTGCTGTGGTTTATATGGTGTTATAGTAGTACATACTGTTCTTGCTGTGGTTTATATGCTGTTATAGTAGTGCATACTGTTCTTGTTGTGGTTTATATGGTATTATAGTAGTGCATACTGTTCTTGCTGTGGTTTATATGGTGTTATAGTAGTGCATACTGTTCTTGCTGTGGTTTATGTGGTGTTATAGTAGTGCATACTGTTCTTGTTGTGGTTTATATGGTGTTATAGTAGTGCATACTGTTCTTGCTGTGGTTTATATGGTGTTATAGTAGTGCATACTGTTCTTGCTGTGGTTTACGTGGTGTTATAGTCTTGCACACTGTTCTCGATGTGGTAATTTGTGCATCGATCTGCCCCTATTACAGCTACAAGCATGAATGACCAATATATCGCACTACATTATAGATGATAAAGCCTTTGCTTTGCATCGCAGTCAGTTAATGGTTAAACTGAAATAAGCTTCTTTTGACCTCTTACATGCGTTATATAAGGCTTAATGAATGATTCGGATGCAGAGATTATCGCATACAAAATGAAATCCCTGACAATCAATTTAGACATAAAACCACGAGATTTTGAGCCGCTGCGCTCTGGTCCGGACGAAGTCCCATAAATCTGATGATGAGCGCCGGCCGCGATGGGAACTGAAATTACTGACATCAGAAATGAAATAATCGCTGGGAAAAGGCGATTCGGCTGAGAAATATCCCCAGCGCCCCCATTAATACGTGTTCAGCTGATTGCGTCTGTAGGCATTAGTGGAAGACAAACGCATCCGGCAAAGAGGCGACGAGGTGTGGAAAGGTTGTGTCTCCTTGACTGACTCTGAGGGGGAAAATTAACGTTTTCACCTTTCGTATACCGCTGCGCATTGCCGGACGTAAGAGTCCTCAGAGCAATGTGGCGCAAATATAGCGAGAGAAGGAGCTGCTGGGCCATGTGACGGGTTCTCTGTGAAAATGGAGGTCATCATGCTGACACGTTGTAGTATTTTTTTACACAATTCACATCAATTTTCTGGGGAAAAGCCAGAAGTTTTGGTGTAACTTTTTACAGTTTTTTGACTTTTAGAACAAATTTTCAAAAATGTCGGTGAGTTTTAGTGGAACGAGCGCATGGGCCAATAGACTTACTAGAATGTTTGCCAGAATTTAGCGTTAATTATAGCACAGTTATACACTTTAGATTAAGGCCTCCGACACACTAGTGGTTTTTTATCATCCATGTTTCTGACATGGAAACCTGTCCAACACACAGACACCGTACGGGTACAGCTATCCTCCGGATAGGTCATCACTATCCAATAGGTGGAGGTCCACCACTCAGGACCCCCATTTATCAACTGATTTAAAGGGCCAGGTAATTCCTCTTCTCAGGTGTATCACATGACCCGATAGCGTCTCAGTCCTATCTAATCAAATGGGACCGACCTGCTACACCCAGTACTGCTGCTATGAAATGTGCCGTGCTGTACCTGGTATACGCTTATTCAAGTGTAAAGACAGCTGGTAAGCAGGGGTCCACAGTGGCGGACCCCCACTCCTTTGATATTGATGACCTATCCTAAGGATGGTCCCCCAGTATGTTGGCCCGTTCTACTTTGGACATTTTCTACTAGATGATTCATTGAGTGTTTGGGTGTAACCAGATCGGTTGTTACCTGAATTTTGCACACTACGTCAGGTGTTGTTTCTGCAGAGGTTCGATAGATTTTTAGCTGCTTGACTTAAAATAAATGAAAACCATTGGCAGAACAACCAGTGGTGACAGATGCATGATAGTTTGTAGCCTGAAGGCCAACATACCGGTCAGAGAATTGGCTGCCGGTATATCAACTGCATCTCCTTTGTGTTAGGATGCCAGTTCACACAGCATTTTGACACCAGAAACAGCGGCTGAGAAGCGCTGACCTCGGTCGGCACCAGACTCTTCTATTTAGACAATGGGACAAGTCCCGATGCCGGCCACGGTCAGCAGAGCTCTGCCTGTGTATTGCGATGAAGGAACGCTCCAGTGTATTGGCAGTCTTGGGGCCTGTACACACCTCGTTGTGGCCTCTCCAGGAGTCCTACTGGGGCTTCTGTTTAAAATCCTGAAAATGAAACCCTTTAAGAAGGACCGGAAGGGAACCTGTGTGGCCATTGATGAAAGTGGCCGGGGCAACTAAGTCTCCTTTTCGTTAGGTTTTGGTTCTTTTGTAGCATTTTGTGTTTGAAAGTACAAAATCAATGCTGTTTTGTGCGTTCTTGTTTGCACGCATTGATACTCCGTGGACTTACGTGTGTCAAAAGACTACTGATAGGAAAACGCAAGGCAACAGTGTACTTTGGCCCGCTAATACGCTGCATATTCAAAATACGCATGCGCTGGTGTGAATGCACCTGTAGTTCCGTCCGGCTCTCGGTACCGCGGCGGACAGCTGGTTGTCACATCGTTAAGCCTCGTTTGGCTTGGACACTACCTCTGGGAAATGTAGTTTACATGGTGGGAACTGAAGAGCCGCAGTGTAATCCGAGTGCTGAATGTGGGAGCCCTGGATGCTGGCCGTATAGCCTAATGGGTCACATGGAAGGGGTTGACTTCAGAATGCTGATAGCAGTTATCAGCGGACCCGTGAGGCGGACCCGGCGATCATCCTTTATTAGAAGCACAATGAAGACGACATCAGAAATAATTAGTGCATTAAATCATTTTTTCCATTGAAATCAATTTGCTGATCATTCTTTTGTAATGGCGTCCGTGTCGCCGCGCGACCTTCTGGAGTCAGCAGATTGTGCATCAATACTGCCAGCGCTTTGTGATTACCTTACATGTGTCGTAGGAACGTGAGCGTTGCGGTCCGCTGGTGCCATGAACGCCGCTCAGAGCTGCAGTGTGAATTAACAGCCGAAGGACAAATGTTCTGTCCGGCTTCACATCTCTTCGCTCCGTGATGTGCCGGGTAAATTCTATAACGGGCGCTATTTGTCGACACTTGTAAACTCCAATGTGGCGAATCAAGATACTTGCTTTAAGTGCAAAGACCCGAAAACCCGAACCGTACAAGATTGGGGAGCGCCAGTAGTTCGTGGCTTATTGTTGTATTCGCGTATTTGTGCATGACGGCCTGTTTTCTGTGAATGGAGGTGGGTGAGTGGAGTGATGCCCGGCCTGCTCTGCCGCCATTTACTGAGCGATGCTCATTCCTGTTCCAACAATTATCACGGAGACGACTCGTTGGGTATCTGCGTCCGAAAAGTTGTTCTGTGTAAAAGGGCCCTTTCTCGGAAATGCCCTTAGACAATACGTAAAATAAGCAATTCGCCAGTATTCACGATGCGCCATAAGCACGCTGTTCAACATGTTTATGCCACATGCCTGTTTGGCGGTCACGTCTCAACGTCATTGTTACAAATAAGGCCCCCTGTCCATGGGCGTTGCGGTATCCCGCGGTGGACCTCTGCCGCAGGAGCTGCCGCCCGGGAGCAGGAGCCGCACATTAAAGGGGTTGTCCCGCGCCGAAACGTTTTTTTTTTGTTTTTTTTAACCCCCCCCCCCCCCCCCCCCCCCCGATGCAGGGGTTAAAAAAACAACCCGCACAGCGCTTACCTGAATCCCGGCGGTCCGGCGTCTTCATACTCACCTGCTGAAGATGGCCGCCGGGATCCTCTGTCTCCGTGGACCGCAGGGCTTCTGTGCGGTCCATTGCCGATTCCAGCCTCCTGATTGGCTGGAATCGGCACGTGACGGGGCGGAGCTACACGGAGTCGGCATTCTGCACGAGCGGCCCCATAGAAGACTGCAGAAGACCCGGACTGCGCAAGCGCGGCTAATTTGGCCATCGGAGGCCGAAAATTAGTCGGCTCCATGGGAACGAGGACGCCAGCAACGGAGCAGGTAAGTATAAAACTTTTTATAACTTCTGTATGGCTCATAATTAATGCACAATGTACATTACAAAGTGCATTAATATGGCCATACAGAAGTGTATAGACCCACTTGCTGCCGCGGGACAACCCCTATAGGCTGACCGCGGTATATCGGGGCAATTTGCAGCATGCTGTGAATTGTCGGCCGCGAGCAGAGAATCGCAATGCTTCTCCGCTTGTGGACACGGGGCTGGTGCTTTCTATAGCAATGCTATGTAAAGCTTCACGTCCGTGGACAGGAGGCCTAACTTGGGTGAGCGGTGTGATGTTGGTAGATAAAGCTGAATTCTTTAGAAAGGTAAAACTTGCTGCTGATCCGCACCAAAATGTGCGCCAAACGGTGGGATTTTGCTGCAGATATTTTTCAGCTGCATAAAATCTGCAGCAAATCCGCTGTGTGAACGTACCGCACGGCGAGATCATGTCCGGCTGTAGGTCTTCACTATCCTTATTACTGTTCCTTCTCTTGTTGCTTTCTAGTCTTCCATCTCCGACGTGTCGCCTTGGCTCTTCCATATGGCTACTTCCCTTCCGCCTCCGACGTCCATCACCTTTGACACTCCGGCTCTCTAGCCTTGATGAGATTCTACTACCTTCCTCTCTCATCGCTCTCTTGTCATTATGGTCTCCGACTTCCATGCCGCCTCTTGCTCCTTGGAGAATGTGTAATAGGCGCACCGTGTAATGAGGTCTATTTGCGGGTTTATTGTCCTCGATGAGCCTCGGGCTTTGTGTGCCGCCAATAAACAGATCCACCACTATGGATGGAGTTAAAGGCGAGAGGTGAGAGGAATGGTGAGAAGTTCACAATCCACCCAAATTACTGTGCGCATCTATATAATCCGAGGGTGACGCTACATGCGGAGGCATCCGGGCAGGGGTCTAGAGGGGTAATAACGTAGAAGCATATTCCGTCACATCCCAAGGCCTGTTAGCAGCTCGGGTATTGGCTGCCTTCCGGGATTATTTCATCACTCATTGGGGGGCGCACCAATATCCTTGGAAGGTGAATTGTAAGGGTAGATCGTGCAGACAATGTATGATGGCTTCTAGATGGCTAGTAGAACAGCCGGCCATAGTCTGACGGTAAATTAATGAAGGGTGTGTTATGAGAAGTATTCGTTTGGTTATGATCAGGCCTGTTGGACGTTTAGATCTCCGCTCCTCTATCTACATCTCCATCAGTAGCATTTGCACTGTACAAAGTCAGATGGAGCCCGGTCTGGGAATTGGCCCTTCCATCAATGAAGGGGTTCCCAGGGCAGAGCGAGCTGGGATGGATATGGATTGTGCTGGGAGTTAAAGAAAATCTATTTTTTTATGTCCTTCCCACTGGATGCGGCTGTGTGTCTGCTGTCAAAGGCAACCGGCAGCAGCCGTGGAGGGAGATTGGCTTCTGATCCTGCTCCATGCAAACCCCGCACCCAGAGGACGCGCATGTATTTTCTTTTGGCTAAAGGGGTTAAATTGTAGAAGTGCAGAACAAATTTAGGCCAATTACCCATCTCCCATTAATGTCATTTGTGCTGCCTATGATATGTCTGATTAAGCATGGCAGAAAAGTCAGAAAAGTTTTTTTAATTTAGCGCTTTGAGGTCCAGCGGTCTCGGGTCTCGAACCAGTAGTTCTCCAGCTGTTTTGAAGCTACAACTCCCACTGTGCCCTGACAGCCTGACCCAAAGGTTGGTGGCTACTGTGACCATCCAGCCGGTAGCCCTACAATCCAGGTACAAGAGGTTTGTAGAACTTTCTGACTGCTGCATTGAGCTGTCCATCCTCCGCAGTGAAGAAGTGAAGAAATCCCCCAAGAAGAGTGTTAGAAAACGAACTTCAGACTGAAAGAGCCCTCAGAGCTCAATGAAGTTTCCCCAGATAACCTCGCTGTAACCGTCGGGCTCTAACCGCGCGGGAAGACTAATTATTTTCAACAGAAATCTGATGTCTCTGTCGATGCAGGTCGAATCTTGTCAGCAAAGTACTTCCGCCATTAAAGTTTGCAAATAACCTTTGAGCCTGAGGGAGGCGAGGACGGGTGTGTCCGCAGTGTCTTCACTGTCACCCAAGAGCGCCCAAGTGTTTACACTGATTTTAGTGAAGGCTGTGGATATTCGGTGCATTATTGTGCATTGAGCAGAGCACTGTGTCAGTGAATGGACATGTATGATGTCCTGTCTTCATGCTTCAGTATCCTCTCATTACTAGGGTTTAGTTTCTGAGCACCAAGATATATCTCAGGTTCTTGCCTGACATTTTGAAACCCTAAAATGACTTATAAAATTGTAATTGTTATGTATGTCGCTGGTGGAGGTATAGTGAAACCAGATGCAGGATACGATGCAGCAGATGGAGCAACCAAGATGTAGAATATCTAGGAACACAGAAAAACCATAAACAAAAGAAATAGAATGGTTATGCAATTGAACTTGTACCTTTTGACTTATGACGTGCTGTTGACTATTATATATTCTAAATAGAGATGAGCGAATATACTCGTTTCGAGTAATTACTCGATTGAGCACCGCGATTTTCGAGTACTTCAGTACTCGGGTGAAAAGATTCGGGGGGCGGGAGGAGGCGTGGCGGAGCGGGGGGTAGCAGCGGGGAACAGGGGGGAGCCCTCTCTCTCTCCCTCCCCCCCCCCCACTCCCCGCTGCAACCCCCCACTCACCCACGGCGCCCCCCGAATCTTTTTGCCCGAGTACGGAAGTATTCGAAAATCGCGGCGCTCGGGTGAAAAAGGGGCGTGGCCGAGTAGGTTTGCTCATCTCTACTTCTAAACGATATTGTTAACACTCTACTAGTAGCAACACAGTCTCTTAGAAATGTAGCATACTGAACCCACTCGAAATGTCCGTAATACCTAAGGCTCATTTATTGTCCCCTGTAACAATATCTATGTCTATAAATGGAAGTGGGAGCAACAGAAGTGTGCTAACCTCTCCAGTTTACTCTATGCAGCTCTTGTCTTCTACAGTAGACTTGTTCCCTGACTGACTGTGTCCCTCCCTGTGTGCATGCCTAGCTTTTGTGTTGAGGCTGGCCTCACTTACAGAACGTTGTGCAGGGGCTGCAGCTTCTTCCAACCCCAGAGGTCCCACAGCACTGGGGGTTTGGAGCGCTCCTCTCCACTTCTGCTTTCAGCCCTCTGGTCTATATTGGTCTGGTCTCTTGTTCCCCAGCGATCTTGCTTTGTTGTCCTCTTCTGCTAGCAGTTTCCTGGACTGGAGCAGGCTATTCTCTCATCCCAGCAGTCAGCAGTTCTTCTAGCCTTTTCTCTTAGCTCCTACACTCCTATTACGCAGCAAGAAATGCCCCTTTATATGGACAGGGAATCGGAAAGTGTCCATGGAGTTTGTGCACATAGGAACTTTGGCACATTTCTTCAGTCCATCTTTATAATGCTGGGGGTTATCCGACTAAGTCAGGACAGACGGCATGATGGAAAGTATTATTGTCGGCGCTCCATGTTCATTTGTTTGGGTGTCAGGGAAGATGAACGAACCATTAATATGTATTAGTCATCAGGCCCTTTGAGAGAAAGGGAGACAGTAAGGGCTCATGTCCACGGGCAAAATATGATTTAAGATCCGCAGCGGATCTCCCGCATGCGGATCCGCATCCCATAGGGATGCATTGACCACCCGCGGGTAGATAAATACCCGCGGATCGTCAATAAAAGGCATTTAAAAAAAAATGGAGCATGAAAAAATCTGGACCATGCTCCATTTTCGTGCGGGTCTCCCGCGGGGACGGCTCCCGCGGGCTTCTATTGAAGCCTATGGAAGCCGTCCGGATCCGCGGGAGACCTAAAATAGGAATTTAAAAGTATTTACCCATCCGGAGTGGACCGGGAAGCTCTTCTCTTCCTCACGGCCGCATCTTTCTTGCTTCGGCTCGGCGGATGTGCCCGGCGCATGCGCGCGGCACGTCGACGACGTGCCGGCGACGTGCCGCCGGCGTGACGAATTCATCCGCCGGCCGAAAATGAAGATCCGGCCGTGAGGAACAGCTGACCTTCCCCGCCCGCGCCGGATAGGTAAATGCTTTTAAATTCTTATTTTCAGCGCTCATGTCCGCGGGGCAGGAGGGACCCACTGCAGATTCTACATGGAGAATCTGCAGCGGATCTTATTTTCCCCGTGGACATGAGGCCTAAGGACATGAGCGGGAAGCAGATCTATAACCAACAGATCTACCTCTGAAGTTACTGGATTTCTTTTCTGAGTTGATCATTGATGCAGAATCTTCCTCTGACAGCAACTCAAAACTCATTAAATGTTAATTTTGCCCAAGCGATCCGCGAAGACGCGTTTAGGCAAGAAAAGAGGTTAATGAAAATGTGTCCCATGTGAGCAAAAACAATAAGTAGCTAAAAGTAATAAGGATTTTGCTGAAAGCCCTACAGGTCAATAGTGTGCAAGACTATAAAGTGATTCTCCGGGACTCTTACTATCCTCAGAATAGGTCATGAGTAGTTGATCAGTGGTGGTCCGCCACTAGAGGTTCTTGCTGATCAGCTGTTCTCTAGCCTGCCATCAGTGCAGACCAAAAACCTGAAAGACGCACAGCCTTTGAACAAACAGACAGCAAGTGTCTATCAGACAGTTGTAAACAATAAAGAAAACATACACCCTGGGAAACACCGTCCCTATAAACCCTTTACCCAGGGACCTGTGTATACGGAGACAACCCGCCCTAACAAGGGCGAACCTGACTATGTACCTAGGCCACTAGCAGACCCTATGTGGGAGAGGAGAAATCCACAGAGAACAAGATATCAACAATAGAACCTTCAGTACTTAGCTTTGTGAAGAATTGGGAAACCAGGAGACCCAGCACCAAACTCTGACTTCCTCCACAGTCATAGGGAGAAAGAATTAAACAGCAGTGAGGTAAGCGCAAGGCCAGGTTAAATAGTCCTCCCAAATTACCTGAAACCACTCTCACCAGAGTCAGAAGATGAAGAGAAACCAATACAAGACCTGAACCAGATGACTAGAAAGGACCGGATACCAGAACTGCCCAAATAGCAGTGACCCGGGATAGTACTGCAGGCTCGGCTCCCATTCAATTCAGTGCAATACTAACTTGAGCCGCTGCGATGTTGACAATGCTATCTGCTTCTACTGCTGCCTTCACTGACAGCGGGCTCGGTGATCAGCTGATCAACGGTTATCCCTACTGGTGGACTCCGCCAATCAGCTGTCGATGGCCTATCTCAGTAAATGTCCAGGACAACCCCTTTAAAGGTTGAAGTAAGACTGTAAGAGCAACAGCCTAGTCATTCCAAGGAGCTGGGGGATAAAAATAACTGTATTCCACCTTGAAGGGTAGCGATGTATCCTATCCTTGACTTCTCTTGCATTTCGTTAAGTTATACAACTTGGCATACCATAACGGCTTCTCCCTCTCGGTGTTCACAATGGGGGGGGGGGGCTGTCAGTCTGCATGATGCGGGCTGGAAGAAACCAACACGGCCCACCTCCATGACTCGGAGCTCTGAGTCAAACCTCATGAACATGCTGACAAAATCCCTTTTCATGCCACTTTGACTTGAAGACCTGAGTAGTGTGGGACACAATGGTCACTTCACTGTGAATTAGGTGAGTCAATCCGACACTGAAACGCGTTGAGAACTACAGTCGGGTCCTTTGCTCCAGCTGTGCCGTGGTGCGTCTGTGTTACTTTGGACTTGCTGCTTGACAGCCTAATTTAAAAAGCTTTCGTCGGGCCGTGTGCCCCACTAACGAGTCTGTCTCAAGAAATAAGCAGCACCGCAATATTACTTACAGCTCGTAATAAACTGTATCCACAGCAGTGAAGGCCTGATTCCAAAGTCCCAATATACGGTGCGTACACTACAGCTCATTAACTCCAATACGCCGCAAATAAGGCAAATACACTTTGTACTCAAACACATTGCTTACAAATTAATTGCGCCTTGATTTCCTCACATTTTACACTCCAAGTATCCGCCCTCCGCGGCGATCACCGTATTTATTATTTACCTGCATGAATCCATATTCCTCACAAACTAGCTGCTGCTTCTGTTCCTTTCTGAAAAATCCATAATTTGGATGGTGTGTTGAAATTAATGAGCTGTAGTGTAGCAGAAATGATACGGACCCCGCAGTACTCCATAAAGTAGCTAAGACGTTCCCGGTGAATAAGGTTAGACGTTGCCCTAATTGGAGTACTGTACTATCTATAAGTTGTTCCTTAGCCTGAAATGACTCCTCTGCTCGGCTCAGAGCTGGAATTGTTTTCTGCTGATAATTGATGGTTTATTCCCTTTCTGTGATGACCTCCTCTACTGTATTTGTCGTGACGTTCCCCGACTTCTCTGTCGTGATGTTCCCCACCTCAGCCTCATTTTTAATCTTCATTTTAAAACAAATACCAGAACCTTCTGAATTTGCTGGTATTTCACCATGTGATAGACGTTCAGCTGTCACATGAGCAGCTCTCTCTGCTTCTATCACAGCAGGGAGTCAAAGCAGCAGAATTATATCTCTGATTGATACTCTCTTAAAGGGGTTGTCCCGAGGCAGCAAGTGGGTCTATACACTTCTGTATGGCCATAATAATGCACTTTGTAATGTACATTGTGCATTAATTATGAGCCATACAGAAGTTATAAAAAGTTTTATACTTACCTGCTCCGTTGCTGGCGTCCTCGTCTCCATGGTGCCGACTAATTTTCGCCCTCCGATGGCCAAATTAGCCGCGCTTGCGCAGTCCGGGTCTTCTCCTCTTCTCTATGGGGCTCCGTGTAGCTCCGTGTAGCTCCGCCCCGTCACGTGCCGATTCCAGCCAATCAGGAGGCTGGAATCGGCAATGGACCGCACAGAAGCCCTGCGGTCCATGAAGACAGAGGATCCCGGCGGCCATCTTCAGCAGGTGAGTATGAAGACGCCGGACCGCTGTGCGGGTGGGTTTTTTAACCCCTGCATCGGGGTTGTCTCGCGCCGAACGGGGGGGGGGTTTAAAAAAAAAAAAACCCGTTTCGGCGCGGGACATCTCCTTTAAGCCGTAACAGTACAAGTGATCTGGCCCCTACAAGTGAATGTTTCCTCTTCTCCTGCTCTGACTCCCATCTTCCACCATTACCTTGCTATTTTGGGCCTTTACTCTCCCGTTCGGACTTCACAGTGGCATCACGTTGCTGAGGCCACCAGCACCCAATGATGACCTCAGGTCTGGTGGCCTATTTAAAGGGTCTCGTCCTGGCATGTATTGCCTGTTTGTGGTGGTTCATTCCTGCCCCTGGCTCTAATTCTCGGTGCTGGTTTGACTCCTGATTGACCCTTATCCTGACTTCTGCCTTGTTCCTTGATATTTCTCCACCTTTTGGATTGCTCATCTGACACTTGTTGTTTTACTCTTGTCCTTGACACTTTGCTCTGTCCTTGACTATGTTCTTGTCTTATCCCCTGGTCTGATGCATTCTGATTCATCTGGCGTTGACTCTCGTCTCCGTTCCTGGCCAACGCTACTGCTCCATCAGTGCTAACACTACCAATCTGTGGTTATTCAGGAGACCGTGACCTGGGAATCCATCTGCAGCAAAGCCCATACCTCCTTGTGCGTCAAGACACCCAAGTCTTACGGTTTAAAGAATCCATATTCTAGTGCCCGACCATAACGTGGATCTCTGCAGCGGAGGAAGTTCCAGATATTTATTACTTCTCATATTAGATTTATCTGCAAACATCGCTCAGAAAGGAAATCCAATGATAAACTGGGGGGAGAGATTCTTCTTTTACTGTATCTTTTAAATGGTAGGTTGAGTTGTTGGCATTTTCCGACGTTTTAGAAGGACAATTGTGCTTTGTCTTGAAAATAAACAAAGTTGCCCAAAGTGATACTATATATTCCCTTAACCCCTTTAGTGGCACGCCCGGAAAATCTCCTAAAAATCAGTGTTGAAATGTGCTGAAGACTACCTAAACCTGCCACTGAAGGGGTTAAAATGAGTTTTCTGATGGGCCCCTGCTCTGTACAATCTAAACATAAACTCCCACAGATACCATAAAAGTTATTTCCTTGCTCTGCTGGGATGCGCCTCTTCCTACCCAAATTATTTACCATTCTGCTTCCAGCTGCTCCAACTTCCGCTCCCCCAGCTTACCTTGCGATGGCTTACCTTGCAACTCAAGAAACACCCAGCATCCCTTCTTCTGTCTGAGACTACATGACTACCACATCCTTCATCGGGCACGCTAAGCAACCAGCGCTCCATTCAATCTCCACCACACTGCAGGGGGTGCAGTAAAGACCCCCCACCCACCCAACCCATCTGCTGTTCTCGGATTTGGTAGGGGTCTCAGTGGTGAGACTTCCCCCCAATGATCAGCAAGTTATGCCCTGTCATCTGGATAGGGGATAACTAGTGATCCAGGTACAACCCCTTTAAGGACCTTTTAACATCTCTGCAGTATGTGCTTCTGCCCATGTAATATCCAACACTGATGGCATCACCACCACATGGACCGGACCGAAGGAGGGCTTGAGACGCCTGATGGACATGCCGTTGGCATTAGCAGTGAGTTTCCAACTGGGCTTTACCGCATGAATGGCCATCGAAGTTACAGAAAGGCACAAGAAGGTAAGTATTATAGTTGTGAAATTTGGTTAGGATATTTTTTAATGCACAGTGCCCTGGAATACTCCTTTTAAAGCCATG
Source organism: Eleutherodactylus coqui (assembly GCF_035609145.1). Taxonomy (NCBI): domain Eukaryota; kingdom Metazoa; phylum Chordata; class Amphibia; order Anura; family Eleutherodactylidae; genus Eleutherodactylus; species Eleutherodactylus coqui. The sequence continues at coordinate 119,012,439 of NC_089848.1, forward strand.
GTGATCGTCATGCCACCCAGGGGCGTAACTATAGGGGATGGGGTTACACCCGGGCCCAGGAGCCTTAGGGGCCCACAAGCCTTCTCTTCTCCATATAGGGAGCCCAATACTGTGCATAAAGCATTACAGTTGGGGCCCCATTACAGATTTTGCATTGGGGCCCAGACGTTTGACGTTCCACCTCCGATGCCACCCTTTGTATGATTCCACTGCCGCTGTGCAAAATCCAACAAATCTGAACTATAAAAGGTAGAAAGTGCAAGTGAAAAACAGCATGAATAAAAGATCCGCTCCCGGGAGACTGCGATTATTAATTTAAGGATCCAGCAGAATGCAGCGCCGTAAACGAGCGCGGCGGGGCGATGATGACGCTTCTAGAGGTGCGGCGGCTATTTTTAACATTCCATCCTGCGTATTTTCTTAGATTTCCCAGTTGAGTTACTAAACAAGAAGCCGGTGGCTCTTCTGGAAGGCGGCGCGCTCAGCGATCTTCAGGAAACAATTAGCCACATTGTCGCAGATACTGGAAAAGCAAAGGCTGGCAGTTCTTGGGTTGTAAATGAATTCCACTTATGGCTAATTAGAAATAAGTCGATGGTGATGCTGATGAAGGTAGCAGACCTATTCTAATTCCTGGCTGCGCTTATCCGGAGGATGACAGAGTAAAACGCCACGAGGCAGCTGCCGGTTCTGGATGGCGGCAGAGGAGAAATGACGCCCAACGCTGTTCGTGGGGAAGAGATTTTAACCCGTATTTTAGTTTTGTTTCTCTTTGTTCACACCTTTGCGACTAGTCATATGCGCCTTTTTACAGCAGCCACAAAGGAACCTTATTCGGAAGCATGTAAGCTTTTATGGTGTAGTAAGGTCCGCACAGGCGCAAAAGTCAGAATGCTTTCAAAAACAGAAGTGTTAATAGTCTGACCAAAATGCAATGTAAATGAACAAAAGAGAAATGTAAATCCCATCAGTATTTGCTGTGACGCCTTTTACCTCAACAGCAGTTGTTCTAGGTACACTTGCACACAGTTTTTGAAGGCACTCGGCAGGGAGGTTGTTCCAGACATCTTGGAAAATTAATCACAAATCTTCTGTGGATGTCGGCTCGCTCCAATCCTTCTGTCTGTGGATGATGATGAGGACTCTGTGGGGCCACATCATCACTTCCAGGACTCCTTGTTCTCCCTTACACTATAGATAGCTCATAATGACGTTGGCTGGATGTTTGCACTTGTTGTCCTACTGCAGAATGCATTTAGAGTCAATCAGACGCCTTCTATTATTTAACAACCTGCCTAAAACTTTTGCACAGTATTGTATATGTACCTCAAAATGATACCATTAAAAAATAGAATTTTTGTGCTGCAAAAAATAAGCCATGATGTGGCCTTGTCTACGGAAACATTTTTAAACATGTATGACTCTTAGGAATGTGTCAGAGAGAAATTTAAAAAATGGTTGGTCATTAAGGGGTTAAACTGGCCATATGGACTCCTGTATACAGACATAGGGCCTATGTAGCAGAGCACCATGGGTGTATCATCTGTAGTACGGAGCACCATGGGTGTATCATCTGTAGTATGGAGCCCCATGGGTGTATCATCTGTAGTACGGAGCACCATGGGTGTATCATTTGTAGTATGGAGCCCCATGGGTGTATCATCTGTAGTATGGAGCACCATGGGTGTATCATCTGTAGTATGGAGCCCCATGGGTGTATCATCTGTAGTATGGAGCCCCATGGGTGTATCATCTGTAGTATGGAGCACCATGGGTGTATCATCTGGCACCATGGGTGTATCATCTGTAGTATGGAGCACCATGGATGTATCATCTGTAGTATGGAGCACCATGGGCGTATCATCTGTAGTATGGAGCACCATGGGTGTATCTGTAGTATGGAGCACCATGGGCGTATCATCTGTAGTATGGAGCACCATGGGTGTATCATCTGTAGTACGGAGCACCATGGGTGTATCATCTGTAGTACGGAGCACCATGGGTGTATCATCTGTAGTACGGAGCACCATGGGTGTATCATCTGTAGTACGGAGCACCATGGGTGTATCATCTGTAGTACGGAGCACCATGGGTGTATCATCTGTAGTATGGAGCACCATGGGTATATCATCTGTAGTATGGAGCCCCATGGGTGTATCATCTGTAGTACGGAGCACCATGGGTGTATCATCTGTAGTATGGAGCCCCATGGGTGTATCATCTGTAGTATGGAGCACCATGGGTGTATCATCTGTAGTACGGAGCACCATGGGTGTATCATCTGTAGTACGGAGCACCATGGGTGTATCATCTGTAGTACGGAGCACCATGGGTGTATCATCTGTAGTACGGAGCACCATGGGTGTATCATCTGTAGTATGGAGCACCATGGGTATATCATCTGTAGTATGGAGCCCCATGGGTGTATCATCTGTAGTACGGAGCACCATGGGTGTATCATCTGTAGTATGGAGCCCCATGGGTGTATCATCTGTAGTATGGAGCACCATGGGTGTATCATCTGTAGTATGGAGCCCCATGGGTGTATCATCTGTAGTATGGAGCCCCATGGGTGTATCATCTGTAGTATGGAGCCCCATGGGTGTATCATCTGTAGTATGGAGCCCCATGGGTGTATCATCTGTAGTATGGAGCACCATGGGTGTATCATCTGTAGTATGGAGCCCCATGGGTGTATCATCTGTAGTATGGAGCCACATGGGTGTATCATCTGTAGTATGGAGCCACATGGGAGTATCATCTGTAGTATGGAGCCCCATGGGTGTATCATCTGTAGTATGGAGCCCCATGGGTGTATCATCTGTAGTTTGGAGCCACATGGGTGTATCATCTGTAGTATGGAGCACCATGGGTGTATCTGTAGTATGGAGCACCATGGGTGTATCATCTGTAGTATGGAGCACCATGGGTGTATCATCTGTAGTATGGAGCACCATGGGTGTATCATCTGTAGTATGGAGCACCATGGGTGTATCATCTGTAGTATGGAGCACCATGGGTGTATCATCTGTAGTATGGAGCACCATGGGAGTATCATCTGTAGTATGGAGCCCCATGGGTGTATCATCTGTAGTATGGAGCTGCTTAAGGCGCTGCTTCACAGGCTTCATCGGGTGTCATATGTATCGAAATATTCTTTCCTTGCCGTAAGGGACAGAACATGCCACAGCTTTCTTTTGTCTGATTCATACGTTATCTGATGACAGAACCTCTGTGAAACCTGCACAGGTATATTAGAGGCCCTTTTTGGCAGTCATATTCCAGCTCCGTAGTAATGAAGAAAGCTGTAATAGGGCTGCGTGCATGAGCCCTAACGGTGTGAATCCCAAAAGTAGGCAATCTCACATGTACGGTGGTTGTCCTCCAGCATCTACCAATGAAGGCCACAGGGATTGGACAGTTTGGATTTCTGGCAGCCACTTCTCTTGCCTGCTCCATACAAAAAACAGGCTTATGAAAAGGGTGAAGGTCCAGCGTAGGATAAAAACTCTTTCTCTTTATTGAACAATCCAGACAGACATAGAGTAAGGCCCCCTGTCCGCAGCAGTGATGGAAAGCGCCGGCTTCTGTCCCCAAGCGGAGAATCATTGCTATTCTCCACTTGCGGCGGGCAATTCGCAGCATGCTGCGAATTGCCCTGATTCTCCACGGTCAGCCTATCTATTAGATAGGGCTGACTGGCGGATATTCGGCGGCGGCTCCCGCAGCGGAGCTTCACCGTGGGATACCGCATCGGCCGTGGACAGCCGGCCTAACAAGAAGCATAGACCGTCGATGATTAATGGCAACATGCTTGCCTAAAACATGTAAGACGGCACCTGCTTCTTGTTCCTGTCTAGAGAGTTTTTGTCCTACGCTGGACCTTCTCCCTTCTCCTGTGCATCTGCTGTGGTTTCCAGCCAGTCCTTGATGGGAGGGATTGCAGAGGAGTTGGTTTCTGGTTTGAGAAATGTTGCAGACCACCGCTGGCATGTTTATGGCCAATGGATTCTGATAACAGAGAACTGCAGAATGTAACATTTCTTGCCGGTCCTCTGCCGGCATCATCAACTGCTTTGTTATTAGAATTGCTCCCAAATAGGCGACAACTCCGGTAATGGCCTCCATTAGGGACTTCTAGGTAAGTAGTATTACTTCTAATGAATTGCTGCAGAAAGCTTTCACTTTAGCGGCTGCCTGTCAGCGGCTCCCTCGCAATATTATATCTGCTTTCCATAATGCCCCGGATAGAATGAAGCAGCGAATCTGCTGATGGACTGAAATCCTCTTTGGCAGCACAACTGCTGAGTTATTTAATCATCGCTCATCTCCGATGGGGAAGCTGGGAGGATCTGGACATATGCAGGAGGCTCGCCAATATTGTAGGGCATTAGCGAACAGCGTGGCCCGCACGCTCTGCATCTGAAAGCAAGAATTATAACAGAGGAGAGCGGCGCACCGGCGAGAAAATTGTGCGAGTTTTGTGTGTTGCGAGACGCACGAACATGCAACACATTATTTGCGGTGATTGTTTTCTCGCAGCAATGCTGCAAGACGGATAATCGCTGCATGTTCTATTTCCGTGCGAGTCTCCCACACATCCTGGGCGTCCATGTGCGGTGCGATGCAAGTGCTGCTGAGACTGTCGGGCATGACTCGCATTGCGATTTGTGAGAGAATTGCATAGCTGAATATGTGATTTTTGGCACATGTGGGAAAAACACGCAATTTCAATATTAAAAATTGTGTCCATTTTTTTTTATTTGCTGCAAGAGAAAAATTCACACGTAATTAGAGTGAGAACAACGGGGTCCATTTCAGTACAAGTTTTGCGCGTCTCACAACTCGCTGGTGTGAAAGCACATTAGTTTTCTGTGCCTGTAATGAATTACTCTGTACAGTGAATGCGGTTCCCTCTCTAACCACACGGACGCTCTGCGCAGGCGGAAACTCGTTAGCCAAAATTCTTTATGGTTTCCAAGCTATTATGATAAAGCCACTTCCTAATCTCATCCTCTGTACACGGAGGTTCCTCTGTGTCCTGAATGCACTTGTTTGGGACACATTCGCCTCCGTAATTGGCAAGCAACATAGTGAATCTTTGCCCGAAATGATATTCTGCTGACGGGGCATTAACTATGGGGGGGAGGGGGAGGTGATTCTGTGGCAATATAGAAAATTGTTCAAAAGTTGGATCAAGTGAAGATTATGTCCCCCTGATAGAACAATGCCCTAGGGGGAAATGATACAGGAGGACACATCATGGAGGTATACAGCGATGTATAGGTACATATGTACTCTATAGGCCCCATCAGTAGTGTCCACTAACCCATCACATGGCACTCATTTTTTTTGCTTAAACCCCATTGATGACAAAGCGGCAAAAACAGTTTCTCTGTTCCTATTTCTTCTCCAAAAAGCCGGTGTGAAAGAGCGCCAACGAAAGTCGGGCTGACCTCTCCTGTATCAGCTGTGTCCGCACCGTTTATCTATACCGGGGCCGGACACAACCCATGACATGCACTTTGTGTACCGGTCCGGCATCCACCACCGATAGGGTAGCGGTGCGTTCAGTCCGGTGTCACAGTGGAAGTAATGGACCGTCCGATTTACCTTCAACATTTTACCGTCCGGCCAGATATAGGGGAACGAGTACAATGATACGAGGCTCCTATACGTTCACTCCATACAGTGGATCCACCTAGTGACCCACTGAAGACTCTGGATCATCTCTGCCTCAGTGGGATCTTCTAGGGTCATTTTATTCCCAATGCGGGAATCTACAGAACGAATTCCATCGGTTTATATAGGATCCTTTAATATGGGAAGTCGCTGGGTGTAAAGGCGGTAGGTTCGGGCCGCGTTGTTGGATCCCGGCTCTCATCGGTGGCTCGCTGCAGCAGGTCCAGTTTTCACCTTGTTTTCAGATCACCTTTTAGAGGAATCTGCGTTAGATCTGCGGTGGCCGCTGTGTATATCCATAGGTGTCTATAATAGCCAGCATGTAGGGAGAACACGGATGAATCTACATGTACAGCCGCACACACCGCAGTCCGAGAGCGAGCCGTCTCTAGGCAACAATGAGAAGAATCCTTGGAAACCATTTTTAAAAACACACTTAGTTTTTTAAGCAGATTGTTCCCTTCTCGGAGTTGCAATAATAATCTTTATATATCGCCGACAAGTTCCGCAGCGCAGTACAAATCACAGGGACAATGGACAGATAAAAGTAGACATTACATATTGGGTGAAAATCACAGAAAGTGGCCATACTTACGGATACAGTGATACAAGAGGGCTTATAAACCACATATCCCTGCAGAGGCCAAAAGGTCACAGATTGGCCAATCACGGTCTGCTTCACCCAAACGTGTGCTGACGGTGTATTCGGTGTGGGCTTTACACGTAATACGCTGCCATAGGCCGCTCACACATATTGCGTGTATTACCTGCCTAAAACAAATCTCCGCATGCTCTACCTTGGTGCGTGTTACACGCGGCGACTCGCCAGGATACAGCAGGCTGATTGGCAGCCTAACTTTAAAAAAAAACACTAAGATCTTTGCTTAAAAAGAAGTGAAAATTGGGAAAACCTTGTCACGCTGCGCGGCCGCAGGAGATGTAGTCATTGAACACCATCGTGCACCGCAGCTTCCTTTCATCATTACCTTCGGAGTACTCTGGCACACGAGGGGTTACAGAATTGCAAATTCTGTGATGTCAAATGACAAGTGTAAATCATCCTCATGTAAATCTCCCACACGTATGTAAATGTTCATGCAGGATCGAGGCGGCCTCCTAGGAAGTCCTTCATGCGGGATCCTATGTGTCATGAACAATAAAATACCAATAATCAGGGATAAAGCCACGAACCACTCATATATATATGTGTATATATATATATATATGTGTATATATATATATATATATATATAACCCGTCCAGAGACCAAGTCACACAGACTCCAGTCTGCCAAGTCCAAAACGGATTTAAACTATTGAAACAATGTCACCCGCCTGAAATGGGCCACAGCCCGCTTAAACCAATACCGCAGCTGTAGCCTACTTTGGGGACGGAGGGCGGGAGACATCTGAATGTCGGGATCCCACTTGTCCTCTTCTTATGGGCTCCAGATCTTCCCACCAGCCGCTGGACAGCCAATCCAGGCAGATGTTCTGCACAGAGCTCATGGATTCCTCAGCGGCGGACCCTGAAGTGTCTCCCCAGCAATACAGGTTACACAAGCACCCTCTTAATAGAGGAGGAAACCCCCCCCCCCCCCCAAAACAACCATATTAACCATTTAACGCCCGGATCCCATGTGACCTCTTATCCTAAATGTCTGATTGACCTTCCATTCTGTCATGTTGTTTTCACCAGTTGTTCCATCTGAAGTGGGTGGAGAAGACTTCATGTGAAATCTTACTTCTTCCAGGGACCGTTGCATTAGACCCTTTGAGTAGACGCCGTCTGGTGTGTTGTGGCCCCCCGGCGTCCCGCTACGTCCTGTCTGAGCTTACTCAATACTCTTATTTCTTGTGAATCCCCTTTCCTGGCCGTGGGCTGAGCTGCACAGAGTAACCTATTACTCAGATCCTTCGCCCCCAGGGCTGTCTGGTATGGAGCACACGTCATTCTGAATGAAGATCCCTGAGATGATGCTGATATCTACAGATTTATCACATTTATTATCCTTTGTGCCAACAACCTAGACAGTTTTCACCCGTTATGGGATGAGTTGGCTTCCAGATCACGTGTGAACCGTGTAAACAGATGCCCCAACAACCGTTCCTCTTATACTGTCAGCCATGGCCCTCAGGTTCCAAGGATATTTACTAGGAACTGAGGCAGGATCGGTCACCTTTTTAGTAGGAAGAGAGTCCTTAGGAGCAAAGTTCTGTACAGTCTCATGGCGGATTTCGATCTCGGGGTTTTATGTTTTAATGCCATTGAGATGATAACCTGGACAGAACAGAAGGGTTTAAAGTGTGAGACGGAAACCTCTTTGGTCTCCATTCCACAAAGTTTCCGTTCCTTATCAGTCTTTTTAGCTGGATAGAAAAATGTTGGCCACGGCTTCCATCTGAATCCCGTTTTTGGCATAAAAGACTGAAACAAGGAGAACAGGGCAGAAAGAAAATCCTGGTGTGTAAAGAACCTAATGGGGTAGATAACCCGTATCTGCGGTGGTATGTCGCCTGCACAGGTAGATGCTCTTTAATGAACTCTGATGGAATAAATTGCATCTCTCTCTTAATGAGAAGCTTGATGCCAAGGCATTTCTTGGTGGCATCACTTCTGCCAAAGCCGGGGCTAAATCATCAGTCTTATAACTAGGACTTGGCACATGTCGTAACGAAGTAATGCTGCAAAATTAGGCAAGTCCATCTAGAAACCTTTTTCTTCTTCAGGAACAATTTTCTTCTTTGCCTCCAAATTTGGCAGTCAGAATAAAATCCATAAATTCTTGATTTCTCTTCAGCAAACTCTCAGGATCAGCGGATATAGATCCAGAGGCGATACCTGAGGTACTCCAGTCTCCACCCTTTAATCCCACCAATTGGGATGTGGACTTTGCTGCCCCAGCTGTTACTCCAGAAGTGGTCCCAGAAATATTGCATCTGATGCTACTACAGACAAGGTGTGGTCCCCAAGGGTGGGAACTGGAGTGCAGTCAGACAAGCTGTGATGGGGCAGACTGTTCAACTTTAAAGCAAGAGACAAGCCAGAGGTCAGGACAGGCAGAATGGGTTCAGCATGGTATAACAGGCCAGAGACAGACGTGTGGTCAGTATAACAAGTTTGGGTCAGAAGTGGAGACAGGAACGTGGTCAGAAATAGCCCAAGTCAGAAGTCGGGAAATCAGGAAAAACTTCAGTAGTTCTTTAGGGCTCCTTCACATGGGCAAAAATGTTTTTTGTGGTCTGTGAACACACAGCGTATTCATGGACCGAAAAGCTAAGCTGAGGAAGGGGTCTTCCTTGAAACGTGTTCTTTTTTCTGTGTATCAATCAGTCAATCAAAAGAAAAGTCATTAGGATCTATGTATTCCTTCCAGAGGTAGCGCCAACTGTTTTCTCTTTATTTCTTGTCTGCATTCTAAAAGGGCAGCGCACAGCTTCCTAAATCCTTCCGCTGCCAATCATGAGCTATCCATGATGATATCAGGCACCCTCCCCCTTAGTTGCGATCTCATGTATTCTGACTCTCTGGTTCTTGACTTTGGCTATTCCGAACTTTGCTGCATTCTCCACTCCTGACCTCTGCTTATTGTGTTGACCATTCTCCTGCCTGGCCTGATTCCTGGCTTGTTTTGTACCATGTTGAATCTGTTCTGCCCTAACTTGGATGGATCTGACTACGCTGTTTTTCACACCCACGCCATAGACTATAGTCAGGGAAGCTATAAGATTGCTGGGACCACATCCCAACTAGTGGGGTTAAAGGGTAAAGACTGGGGTTCTTCAGGTGTTGCCTCTGGATGTAGCCCAAAGCCAAACCATTGTGTGGGTCCACATCCGCTGACTCTTGACAGGTTTATGCACAATTTTCATTGCTGTGCACAATGGTTTTATCCAGATCAGAGTATCAATAAGTAACTATGGTTGGTCACATGTAGCTTTGGAACCTCCCAATAGATGGTCACCCTGCTGTCTATTGTCTAGTAATTGGGTTAGTAAATATGTAAATGAACAGCCCTTTTACACACCACGATTATCTTTTAAAATTTGCTCAAAAGCCATTGGTCAGAAGAGCTGATAGCAGGGACTTCACGCTGTGTTCTCCATGGGGAGCGCTGATAACATTGTCTCAGCTGTCAGCCCTGTGGCAGAACAAAGGGAATGTATTCAGAAAACAGACCACCCGTTGTTCTCTGAATATACCCCCCCCCCCCCCCCGGCAGCACACACGCATTAATAAGATACTAATTGACATTAGTACTAATTAGTAGTTTATGCAAAGTGATTGCTCTAAAGCCACCTTTTGAGCGACCGTCTTTGTGTGTAAATGGGCCATAAATGCCTGTGTTGGATTTTGGTTGGATGGTTGAAGTGAAGTAGAGAGCATCTGCTCCATCTAGGTGTTCCCAGGCCACCTAATCCTGGCTTTGACGGCATTCCATGTGCATGGGCTACTTATTGTCCATCCGATAGAAGCCCCGGTACCCGGGAGCCGTTGAAGCAGCTGGCTGATAGACGTAAATGTAGAAGGTGTTCTGTGTAAACATCAGAGTAAACAGAGCTCTCATTAAACTGATGCTAACAAGTCACAATAGGTAGTTGTAAACCCAACAGATTATTGTCTAACCGTATACATAATAGTAATTATCTTCACATCCGCCCACCACTTTCAGTAGCGTTAATCACAGCCTAATTTTTGGAAGCTGCTTTGTTTGTATCTGTTTGCAGATTACAGTTGATATGAGAATTTAACTAGGCATTGGACTTACGTGGTAGCACTGGCGTAACTATAGGGGATGCGGCTGCACCCAGGCCCAGGAGCCTTAGGGGGCCCATAAATCCTCTCTTCTCCATATAGGGAGCCCAGTACTATGAATAAAGCATTATAGTTGGGGGCCCTGTTACAGGTTTTGCATTGGGGCCCAGGAGCTTCAAGTTACACCTTTACGTTAAGGGTTTAGAGTAGTTGGGGGGGGGGGGCCCCAAGATAAACTTTTTTGCACCCGGGCCCAAGGGCCTTTAGTTATATCCATGCGTGGCAACTATGTGATAATACATGGAAGTGCAAATCGCTTCATTTACCATAGAACAGGATTTTATACTGAAAACCTCTCTAAAATGCTGGCCACTAGGGGTCTCTCTTCCTTCCAATTAGCGTCCACTGCTTGTTTTCATGCGAAGTCTGTAACTAGTAACAAAGACTCCAAGGTTGCAAGAAGTGGGTGGATCTTTTCTTGCTGCTATCGCATGCTGCCTATAGAAGTCAATAGAACGGGGAGGAGGGAGCTGCACGAGAGAGACAGAAGGAAAAAAAATGCACAGACTGTCCCACAGCTACTGTAATGACATCTACACTGCTCAGTACTGCTGTATAGTCTTCCCAATGATACTGTCATTTATGAGGATGTCTACAAAGAGAAGAGATTTTGATCCGCTTTGTTAGCAGTGTATGGAGATGACATAGTAGCAGTATGCACCCACCAGCTCAGAGAAAGAGAACAGATCCTGCTCTCTTTAAGTGTGCAGTGTATGGATACACCATAGCAGCAGCTTACACTAACCAGCTCAAAGATAGGAGAGCAGGGTCTCTTTTTCTCTGTTTCTGAGCTGGTTAGTATAAGATGCTGCTATGATGTCTCCATACACTGCAGAGATAGGGGAGCAGGATCTCTTGTTCTGTATGTGTGCAGTGCATGGACGCATCAGTCTACACCCAGCAACTCAAAGATAGAGAAGGGATCCTGCTCCTCTAATGGTGCCTTCATACACAAAGCACAAAATTGCGATTTTTGTGCAATGCGTTTTTAACATTAGAAAGTCCTATTGACATTTGTGTTAAAAAAAATGCAGCGATATCGTGATCTCAATCTAATTGTGCAATGTATGGAGATGACATTGCAGCTGTCTGCACCTACCAGCTCAGAGATAAAGAGATCCTGCTTTCATATGTGTGCAGTGTATGGAGGCATCATAGCAGCTTGGCCCCTCCACCAGCTCAGGGAAGACTGAGAATTAGAAATGAAGTCTGCAGAGTGGAAAACTGATGATTAAATGTGGGATACTACAAGTCCTATAATGGCCAGACATTGTGTTACTCCTCATGTGGACTCTGCAGCTCTTTCTGAAAACTGCCCTGAAAGTGCAGGTATGCTTTAAGATAAAACAAAGGTCCTAACATTAGAGAACATAGGGTGCCTGCACACGAGCAGAATTTCAAGCGCGTGATTTTAGGCACATAATCCGCCCCAGACCGCAGCCAATATACTCCTATGAGGATCCGCAGTTGTCCCCAGACGGACGGATGTGTATCGCGTTTTTTCACGCGAGTGAAAAAATCTGCGACCTGTTCTAATTTTGGTCGGATCATGCGCGTGAAGCCTCCAATACAAGTGAATGGGTGCGTTTTTTCACGCAGTACATCCGCAGTGCAGCTGCGGATGGAGTCACTGGTTGCTATGACTACAGGAAGTAGGCATGGTAGGAGGCGTCCCAACACACAGCACAGAGCTTCACAGGCACATTTCAACTGCAGATCTGTCCTTTCAGTCCCCTCATCTACCAGAGAGCAGCCAGCAGACACCAGCCAGGGTGCACCCAGTACCTCCTTTTTTTCCTGGGGGGCTCTTCCTCCTCCGTTACCGCAGTACGTCCGAAAAAAGTTACATGGATCAACCATGCCCACAAAGACATCTGCTCACCGGGTGAAAGCATGTTGCCAGAATAATTTAACGGTGCTCGCACAAGCAAGAGGGACAGAACGGAGTCTGGGTGTTGGTTTTTAAGCTGTTTTCCAAGGAATGGGCAGTTCTCTAGGGGTTGGGTTTACAATAAGGGTGTCTTCCGGATTTTTCTGCGCGTTTTTTTCCGCAACACATCCGCGTATATCCGCGCGTGATTTTTCACGCATCCGCACCTATCCGCAAGCACATTTAGGTACCATACGCGCGTGAAAATCCGCGAGTGGAATCCGGAACACTCGTGTGCAGGCGGCCATAGGGACAGAAAGTGATGACAAGGACACCGTTAGGTCCTTCTCTTCTAGCTGCTTTCTACATCCAGTAATCATGTGACCTAATTTCGGCGTTCCATTGGAGTTGCCACCTTTCTGGAGTTAATGGCATTTTCTCTCAGACTTGGTTACTGCTGATGCAGGGTAATACGCCGCATAAATCATGACTGTCTGCAGGTCGCTTGGCAATGATTTGTTTCATCCACTCATAAGGAGCATTTTATGTTCTCGAGGCGCTCCGCCGGCCCATTCTGTACTTCGCCCTCTGGCTCTGATTTATGGGCTGCCAGCTGCTGCCACCAGTGGGACTTGTTTTTTTTCCCCCTTTCCAAAGTCTTTGTTGGACTATTTGACTTTTAATCCCACCTGCGGGCTCCCTGGTTGTGCGACCTTGAGCTAATTAATTGGCCTCCTGTTGCTTTTCCTCTGTGTCTGCTTTGTTTTGTGTTTCCCTTCCTACCTAATAAGCAGAATGAGGGCTCAGAAATGACTCGGACCCCCGGAGAGGTCGCGCCTGCTCCCTGATTGTGCCGCTCACACTTCCAGGACTGTAAAGGCATTTTCATCCTTCTGCTCACAAAGTTGCACAAAGTTTTCCTTTACTTCCTCGCTCTCCATGCTGAGATGTGAACCACAAGTGCTAAATTGGTGATAATTGAAGGACTGCTTGCCAAAACTCCAACCAACCCCTTCATTATGGTTCATTCCTCTCATTGTGAGGGTAATAAAACAACATTGTTACTGCCTGTATCATACAGATATTACAGCTACATACGTGTAACTCGGGTCTGTATGCAGCTGTAATGGAGCCCACGCTGTACTTCTGTATACCTTCCCGTTTATATGGAGACCGATGAACATATTTTTCTCTCTGACTCCTAAGAAGGTTCCCAGAAACACTTGGATTACTCTGGTGGGCGTTCTATTCCTCCCCAGAAGCCCGTATTGTGGGGGAGAATACGGCCATAATACGGGGCGCACAGGTTGTACTCGCTGCGCTCATGGAACCGGGAAGACAGACTGGGTGTTCCCTCTAGTCTGCCCTATATTTCCTCTAAGGGCGCCTACCCACTGGCGTTTGCGATTTTCGTGCGTGAAAAACCCAGCGTTTTCCGCGGCATTTTCGCGCCCTTTTCCGTTAATTTCCATTGACATTCATGGGTGCATTAAGGGCTCATGTCCACGGGCAAAATAAGAATTAAAATCCGCAGCGGATTTTAACTCTTCTCCCGCGCGCGGATCCGCACCCCATAGGGATGCATTGACCACCCGCGGGTAGATAAATACCCGCGGATGGTCAATAAAAGGGATTTTAAAAAAAATGGAGCATGAAAAAATCTGGACCATGCTCCATTTTCATGCGGGTCTCCCGCGGGCTTCTATTGAAGCCTATGGAAGCCGTCCGGATCCGCGGGACACAAAAATCATATTTTACTTACACGTTCCGGTTCTTCTCTTCGCGGCGGCGCCATCTTCTCTCCGTCGCGGCCGGATCTTTTTTCTTCGGGACGGCGCATGCGCGGGGCACGTCACCGACGTCATCACGCGCATCCGCCGAGCCAAAGAAAGAAGATCCGGCCGCGACGCAGAGAAGATGGCGCCGCCGCGAAGAGAAGAAACGGAGCGGATGGGTGGTGAGTTTATTCTCATTTATTCTGATTTTCAGCGCTCATGTCCGCGGGGCAGGAGGGACCCGCTGCAGATTCTCCATGGAGAATCCGTAGCGGGCCTGATTTTCCCCGTGGACATGAGGCCTAAGAGAAAAATAAGGACACATATGCAACTGACAGTTCCTATGTTAAAAATTGCAACGGAACGAAAAAAAAAATGCAAGTGGACAGGAACACATTCAAAACTAATTGCTCTTCAGAAAAAACGCAAAACGCAAAGGAAAAAAAATCGCAAGTGGGTAGGCGCCCTAAGGCTGGTTTCACTCCGCCGCGATTCTCGCACAAGTTTTGTGCATTACGAGACACACAAATCCGGCCCAACTAGGAATCCCATTCTTTTGAATTGGGTCACACACGACAGATTCTTTTTTTTCTTCTTTGCAATGCAGGAAAAGAATCGTGGCCTGTCCTATCTTTGTCGCGCTCTCACATCGCATCGCCCATTGTTCTCAGCGGGGTCGGCGGCAGCGGCGCGCCACATGCTGGGTGCACATGAGTGCGATGCGAGGTCTCCCAATGAAGTGATGTGACAGAAAAGCACCTCGCATCTGCGGCAAAATTGCATCTTAGTGAGTGCGATGCCGAGTTTCACGGCAAGATATCACACCCGCCGCTGTGAGATTAGCCGCAGGGCCTGTTCACACCTCTGTAGGCCTCAGTCCAGGAGTCCCGTCAGGGTTTATAGTTAAAATCCTGAAAATGACACCCCCAGACGGGACCTGATTGGAACCAATAGGTCTTCATTTTGGCAGTTTTTAAAATTTCTGACTGCGCAAAGCGCGCCAAACCTCTGGAGAGCAGCGGGAGGGCCCTGGACTAAGCCTGCTAGACTATGTATGTAGTGTAACTAGGGCTTATTTTCAGGGAAGCAGGGCAGTCTCATGCCAGTGTGGCTTCAACAAACGGGATATGCGGACAGCTTGGATACGTAAATTCATTTATTTTGGTCTGTATCAGCCCCTGAGATAAGCCACTTGTCACAAAAAGGCTGTGAAAACTTTTGGGGCAGTTTTTTCCACCTAAATGCATGTATTTTGGTCTGACAGTCATCTAATATCCGCACTACGGGTCGGTTCTGCGCATTTCATGCAGAAGGAATCTCCCTGCATCAGTGTGGATGAGATTGTTATAATATGTCGCCCCCATAGCTCGTACGGCAAATGCGGTTTATGTTCCATAAGGAAATTCTGTGCAGAGTATGAGCCTCCCCGGTGCGGACGTTCCCTGGAGGGGGTGTTTGTGTTGTCGAATCCTCACAACAAGTAATGCATTAACGTATACAGTACTGGAGCTCGGTGACTATTCTCTGCAGCGTAGAAATCACCCCCCCCCCACCGACCGCCGAGCAGACAGAATGAATCATCCATACTGCAGCCGTGAGCCACATGTGGCCGCTCGTCACGTGGGGCTTATTATTGTTTGTGGGATCCAATTTTATTTGCAGCCACAAGTCCTGCTTATTAAATGAAGATGTGGCCGCGTCCCTCCGTCCGGATCGGTATAGGAGATAAGCCATTCATCATACTTGACTTCAGCGCCTTAAACAAAACGTCTCCATTTGCTAAGTGCTGGCGAGCGATTGCCTAATTTATGGGTTTTAATAAAACAAGAGTCTGCTGGACGGATTCTATGGAGGCGCGAAGTAGGTAAGGCAAGGGCATGATAGACAGGAGTAACACAATAGCAGCCCGAGGCAGAGGAGTGCTAATGGCAGGTATGTTCCATTACCGGCGAGCGCATCTGAATGCTAAGTGTTCCTGGATGGACGGCGATGCTACATGTGGCAGAACGTTATTAAATGTTTAAGAGCGCATACAGTTTCTATGGAAACGTAGGCTTTAAGGCTCGTCGCGATGGATGCCGGGTACTTGTCGAGGCCTCGAATGGATGACGATAATTGCACGATAGCATTTCTCTTCGGATTTATCAGGCATTGTCATTATAGCTCCACGCACCGACAACGCTTAACGTATGCATCCTGGTTATTACTGCATTGTACAAGTATTTTCAGGTTATCAACCTGGTATCATATATATCACTATACTTTAGGCCCTTAAAAGGCAGATGTTTTCCTTAATTATTTTTGGCCTCGTTGGGACCTCCGATGCTCCAGACGGTTTCTCTCCCCAGTGAGCTATCCAGCTTGATCATAGCATTGTCCTGGCTCTTGATCTAGTTCCTGCCTCTCTGTCTTGGCTGCACCCTGCTGCTAATTCACACTTCCTATATAAGCCTAGCCCTTCCTCCCACGCATTGCATGATTAGTGTGCTCCACAGCCCTTGATCTATCTCTCCTCCTCCACTACAAGGGACTTAAAGACTTCCTGATAATGACTCCTGGCTTTCCTCCTGAATACCCTACCCTCCTCATCCTTCGTTGCTGACTCCTGGCTTGTCCTTGATTACCTCTCCAGGCTTGCACGGCACCTGTGGCTCCTACCCATTGCCGGTAAATAGACGCTACACTCTGTTCACATCTGCGTCCATTAGGCACTTCCGTCACAAATTCAGTTTAAAATGGCAAAGTAGTGCTGCATGCTGTACTATTTTCCCCATAAAATGCTGGAGTTGAATGATGCAAGTGCTAGGATATTTACACTAGTAACAACAGTGGGCTCCCAGAGTCATGTTTCCTTAAAAGGGTTGTCCAGAATTGATCTAAAACTGTTAAAAAAATATATAAATAAAAGTAGCGGTAATTGCCTTTCCTCTCCCCCGCTGCAGTCCTGCTGGCCTTGGTTTTGGAATGGCTACCACCTAACCAGCGGCCACAGCGATCAGGTGCCGTTCTCCTGCCTCCCTGTATCTGAGTGGTGATGCCAGGAGAACGGCGCCTGACTACTTCGCTTCCAATTGGCTGCAGCGGTCAGGTGGTAGCCGTTACAAAACAAAGGCCAGGAGGACCGCAGGGCTGCACCACTGGATGGCCCGGGGGAAGGACGGGTAGGTACCACTACTTTTATTACTTTTATCAGACTTGGAACTATGCTTAAAAAATTGAATCCCACCCAGACAACCCCTTTAAGGAACGCACTGCATAGTAATCGAGTGGCCCTTTTCCTGTCAGGTCCTTTATATGTCCTTATCACACAGGGGTGTATGCAGTTTTCGGTTCGTGAATATGCCATGTTTTCTTGGACTGAAACACTGCATATTCCCCCCGAATGTGGCCCTGCGAGCACAAAAAAGAGCGCAGGCCGGTCCATTGATTTTATTGCATGATGTGTATTCACGGTCTATGTTTGCATTCCGCTGACCTCAAGGTGCTGTTTTAGGGCGAGCACCCACTGGCGTTTTTTTACCTGCGTTTTGCGTTTTTCCTGCACAGGCATAGAGATAACATGTGTTCCTGTCCACTGGCGTTTTTTTTGCGTTGCGTTTGCGTTTTTAACATAGGAACTGTCAGTTGCATATGTGTCCTTATTTTTCTCCATGGAAATTAATGGAAAAGCCGCGAAAACGCCGCGAAAAACGCGCGGAAAAAACGCGGAAAACGCCGCGAAAACACTGCATTTTTTTCCCGCGGAAAACGCAAACGCCAGTGGGTGCTCGCCCTAAGTCCGTAATCTGGGCCAAAATAGGACATAACTTTTTTTCTTTTGCCCCTTGCACATAAAATGTCTGAATACCCGAATGTGAAACAATGAGAATTTGGTATGTATGCCCCTGTGAATGAGCCCTACGGCAAGGGGAGGCCCGGCAATGTGTGACTATCTGAATATTAATCACCCCTCCGACTCCACTCTGCGGCACTCCGTGAACTTTCAGAAGTAAGATCTCCAAAAGGCGTGTTGCATTATAGACCATGCACTTCATGTGTATTCCATCTGGGATAAAAAGCTGGAGAATGTGCCGGCCCCGACTCGTATCACCACCTTCTAGTACATCGTGCATCCTTAACGCTAACGTAGCACTGCTAGGTGCACCGTGATCACATGACCTGCAATGCTAACCCCACACACATCACATGCACTATACTATACCTTGTATTTATTGATAACTAATGGCCGTTAACCGCCATGTACATCTTTTTAAGGCGGTGGCTCAGCTGACTGACGGCCAGTCTCCTGCTCTAACTGACCGTAGTGAAGAAACATCAGATCCTCACAGTTTAACCCCTTACATGTCACAGTCAATAGCAACCGTAGCATGTAAGCAGATGACAGGGGGAGGGAGCTTCTCCTTTCACCCATGGGCAGCTAAGGTACCAATGGATTACCATGGCAGCCAGAAGCCTGACAAAGGCATCCATTTTTGCCATGTCACTTGGCCTATTAGCCTAGCAGAGTCTAATAGGCTGATGTCATTGGTTTAGTAGAATGCAGTGTATTATCATAGCGATTGAATGATCGCATATTCAAGTCCCCTTGAGGGACTAAAACTTGGTGTCAAAAAAAAGTTCAATAAAGTTTAATATAAAGAAAAATCCCAGTTTTCCCCACAAAACCGTTTTAAATGGATGTAATTCCCCCAAAATTTAAAAAAGCAACACGTAATAGGTAATAGCACATTTATAATGACCCAGGCAATGAAAATATTTTCTTATTTATCGCATGTGGTGAGCGCTGTAAGAAGAATTGTACAAAGTAATGTCAGAATTGCTTTTTTTTTTTTTTATTCGCCTCTCAAAAAAGGTAAAAGAAAAGAAACCAAACGACCCAAAAGTACCTCAAACTGCAACTCTTCCTGCAAAAAACAAGCCCTCACGGGGCTCCACTGCTGGAAAACTAAAAATGTTCTGCGTCTTGGAGCTCGGTGATGCAGATTCACTTCTTTTCCCCCCCAAAAGTTATGGCTCTTG
Organism: Eleutherodactylus coqui; assembly: GCF_035609145.1. Taxonomy (NCBI): domain Eukaryota; kingdom Metazoa; phylum Chordata; class Amphibia; order Anura; family Eleutherodactylidae; genus Eleutherodactylus; species Eleutherodactylus coqui. Next base: position 119,031,600 of record NC_089848.1, read on the forward strand.
CAATACGACATTGAAAATTGCTTGGTGCCCAGGCTGTCACTAAGGGGTTAATCTCACATATGTAGAGCTCTTAATCCAAAATAACAATAGAACTTCCCCTATAACCACATAATCGGTCTTCCTCACTTCCTCTGCATATGTGCGATGATATCTGGGACTGCGGGGTGCGGTGGGGGATGTTCTTCAGTCCCGTTCCACATTATGTACAAAATCATCCAGAAGCCGGGAGATCAGAGGATAGAAAGTCCCGAGCGCCCCGGCGTTCCCCTCGCTGATGACCGGCTGGCTGCTGCCTCTTGTAATGGAACGAAATATAGTAAAGCAAATGTCTGACCCATAAAGACAACTAACAGCCTGTGACTCCCATCAAGGAGTGGAACGTAGGCGGGGGGTCTCACACGAACGGATTCTAATTGCGGAATCCGCAATCACCGTCCGCACGCACTATCCACTGAGAACAGAAGAAAAATTGCGGCACGCTCTATTTTGCCATGGAATCCATGCGGACAGGGAGCTGGAGGGATATCCCCACTTCGGGGATGAAGGGATTCCCCTGCATGGGACAAGGAGGGATATGCCTGCTCTGGGGATGGAGGGATTCCTCTGCAGGGGACAAGGAGGGATATGCCTGCTTTGGGGATGGAGGGATTCCTCTGCAGGGGAAAGGAGGGATATCCGCGCTTTGGGGATGGAGGGATTCCTCTGCAGGGGACAAGGAGGGATATGCCTGCTTTGGGGATGGAGGGATTCCTCTGCAGGGGACAAGGAGGGATATCCCCACTTTGGGGATGGAGGCATTCCTCTGCAGGGGAAAGGAGGGATATCCCCACTTTGGAAATGGAGGGGTTCCCTGCAGGGGAGCTGGAGGGATATCCCCGTAGCGGGGATAGAGGGGTTCCCCTGCAGGGAAGCTTGTGACTCTAGTCTCAGGCTCTGCTCCATCGTGTAGTAGTCATAGTAAAGCTGACTTAACACGGGCAAGTGCGATATCGGGCCGTGAATCACAACATGCGAGTTTCCCAGCGGATGTGAGACGTATTTATCTCAAAACCGCCCTGCATTACTTTGTGGAAGTAGCGATCAGTCAGTCCGGAGGACCGCAGAGCTTCTCTCATTGTTTTCAGTAGGCAAACCTCCCATTTAGAGATGAGTGAGCATACTCGCTAAGGCAAACTACTGGAGCGAGTAGTGCCTTATTCGAGTACCTGCCTGCTCGTCTCTAAAGATTCGGCTGCCGGCGCGGGTGAGCGGTGAGTTGTGGGAGTGAGCAGGGAGGAGTGGGAGCCGCCCCCCCACCGAATCTTTAGAGACGAGAGTGCAGGTACTCGAATAAGGCCGCCTGCAGACGAGCGGAAATCCCGCCGCGGGATTTCCGCCGCTGAAAGTCTGCATAGGAGTGCATTACAATACGCACTCCTATGCAGACGGCCGCGGTTTGGCCGCGCGAAATCTCGCGCAGCAAACAAACCGCGGCATGTTCTAATTATCTGCGGGGCACGCACTCACCTGGCCGCCGGCTCCGGTCTGCGCATGCGCCGGCTGCGCGGCAGCCGGCACATCAAAGAGCCGGGGCCGCCAGGCGCGGGTGAGTACGTGCTCACCCCTGCAGGCTCTGGGGTCGGATCGCGCGGCGAGATTTCTCGCTGCCGGATCCGACCCGCTCGTCTGCAGGCGGCCTAAGGCACTACTCGCTGGAGTAGTTTGCCTTAGTGAGTACGCTCGCTCATCTCTACTGCCATTACATCGCATGTACCAGCACATGGTGCGATGCTGCCGCCGGCCCCATTGAGAACAATGGGTGATGCGATGTGAAGGCACGCCCACAGATATGACGTGCCACGATTTGTTTCCCACGGTGCTGAGAAAAAAAACGCTCATGTTGATATTCGTGCGCTTTGCAGCGCACAAATCTCACGCGAGTTTCTCGGTCGTGTAAAAGCGAGTCTAGGCTGCATTTACACGCGCCAATGTGAGTTGTGCTGAAAACTCTGAAGCACAAGTCGTATGGCACAACATACAAGCACCCTGCGAGGCGCGGGATGCCCTACATTACATGCCCTGCTATAGAGCCGCAGCAGCTTCTCAACCTCAGAGTAAAGCATCCCTCCTTCCGGTGAATGGGATCGTTTTCTGTCTGCGTCAGACTCGTACGGGTTTACCATCCGTGTTAATATGTCTGCAGGCTCCGCAGGCGTGCAACGGGTTTACCATCCGTGTAAATATGTCCGCAGGCGTGCAACGGGTTTACCGTCCGTGTAAATATGTCCACAGGCTCCGCAGGCGTGCAATGGGTTTACCATCCGTGTAAATATGTCCGCAGGCGTGCAACGGGTTTACCGTCCGTGTAAATATGTCCACAGGCTCCGCAGGCGTGCAACGGGTTTACCATCCGTGTAAATATGTCCGCAGGCGTGCAACGGGTTTACCGTCCGTGTAAATATGTCCGCAGGCGTGCAACGGGTTTACCGTCCGTGTAAATATGTCCGCAGGCGTGCAACGGGTTTACCGTCCGTGTAAATATGTCCGCAGGCGTGCAACGGGTTTACCGTCCGTGTAAATATGTCCGCAGGCGTGCAACGGGTTTACCATCCGTGTAAATATGTCCGCAGGCGTGCAACGGGTTTACCGTCCGTGTAAATATGTCCACAGGCTCCGCAGGCGTGCAACGGGTTTACCATCCGTGTAAATATGTCCGCAGGCGTGCAATGGGTTTCCAACTGCCCCCGATTTCATATGGAGCATGTGGAGGTTTGATGTGTCGAGTTCCATCCGCCTCCATCAGCAGACCGCGGTGTTAGTCCCCGGCGGGTGCCGGCTGCACTCCTATCTGTATACAGCAGTGATAGTAATGCTCTTCTATACAGCAGCGCCGCGGTGTGAGCCCCCGGCGGGTGTCGGCTGCACTCCTATCTGTATACAGCAGTGATAGTAATGCTCCTCCATCAGCAGACCGCGGTGTTAGCCCCCGGCGGGTGCCGGCTGCACTCCTATCTGTATACAGCAGTGATACTAATGCCCCTCCATCAGCAGACCGCGGTGTGAGCCCCTGGCGGGTGCCGGCTGCACTCCTATCTGTATACAGCAGTGATAGTAATGCTCTTCTATACAGCAGCGCCGCGGTGTGAGCCCCCGGCGGGTACCGGCTGCACTCCTATCTGTATACAGCAGTGATAGTAATGCTCCTCCATCAGCAGACCGCGGTGTTAGCCCCTGGCGGGTGGCGGCTGCACTCCTATCTGTATACAGCAGTGATATTAATGCTCTTCCATTAGCAGACCGCGGTGTGAGCCCCCGGCGGGTGTCGGCTGCACTCCTATCTGTATACAGCAGTGATAGTAATGCTCCTCCATCAGCAGACCGCGGTGTTAGTCCCCGGCGGGTGCCGGCTGCACTCCTATCTGTATACAGCAGTGATATTAATGCTCTTCCATCAGCAGACCGTGGTGTGAGCCCCCGGCGGGTGTCGGCTGCACTCCTATCTGTATACAGCAGTGATATTAATGCTCTTCCATCAGCAGACCGCGGTGTGAGCCCCCGGCGGGTACCGGCTGCACTCCTATCTGTATACAGCAGTGATAGTAATGCTCCTCCATCAGCAGACCGCGGTGTGAGCCCCCGGCGGGTGCCGGCTGCACTCCTATCTGTATACAGCAGTGATAGTAATGCTCCTCCATCAGCAGACCGCGGTGTGAGCCCCCGGCGGGTGCCGGCTGCACTCCTATCTGTATACAGCAGTGATAGTAATGCTCCTCCATCAGCAGACCGCGGTGTGAGTCCCCGGCGGGTGTCGGCTGCACTCCTATCTGTATACAGCAGTGATATTAATGCTCTTCCATCAGCAGACCGCGGTGTGAGCCCCCGGCGGGTACCGGCTGCACTCCTATCTGTATACAGCAGTGATAGTAATGCTCCTCCATCAGCAGACCGCGGTGTGAGTCCCCGGCGGGTGCCGGCTGCACTCCTATCTGTATACAGCAGTGATATTAATGCTCTTCCATCAGCAGACCGTGGTGTGAGCCCCCGGCGGGTGTCGGCTGCACTCCTATCTGTATACAGCAGTGATATTAATGCTCTTCCATCCGCAGACCGCGGTGTGAGCCCCCGGCGGGTACCGGCTGCACTCCTATCTGTATACAGCAGTGATAGTAATGCTCCTCCATCAGCAGACCGCGGTGTGAGCCCCTGGCGGGTGCCGGCTGCACTCCTATCTGTATACAGCAGTGATATTAATGCTCTTCCATCAGCAGACCGCGGTGTTAGCCCCCGGCGGGTGCCGGCTGCACTCCTATCTGTATACAGCAGTGATAGTAATGCTCCTCCATCAGCAGACCGCGGTGTGAGCCCCTGGCGGGTGCCGGCTGCACTCCTATCTGTATACAGCAGTGATATTAATGCTCTTCCATCAGCAGACCGCGGTGTGAGCCCCCGGCGGGTACCGGCTGCACTCCTATCTGTATACAGCAGTGATAGTAATGCTCCTCCATCAGCAGACCGCGGTGTGAGCCCCTGGCGGGTACCGGCTGCACTCCTATCTGTATACAGCAGTGATAGTAATGCTCCTCCATCAGCAGACCGCGGTGTGAGCCCCTGGCGGGTGCCGGCTGCACTCCTATCTGTATACAGCAGTGATAGTAATGCTCCTCCATCAGCAGACCGCGGTGTGAGCCCCTGGCGGGTGCCGGCTGCACTCCTATCTGTATACAGCAGTGATAGTAATGCTCCTCCATCAGCAGACCGCGGTGTGAGCCCCTGGCGGGTGCCGGCTGCACTCCTATCTGTATAGAGCAGTGATATTAATGCTCCTCCATACAGCAGCGCCGCCTTCACCGCTTTATTTTGCCTCCTTTTTAAGCTTCGGCTTCTGCCCAGACAACATGTTGAGACAAGGCCACAAAGAGCAGAAGGTGTCGGGAGGCGAAGTCCACAGAAGCGTAAACCTCGTAGCGTCTGCATGACTGGATGCTAATAAGACAGGCGGAGAGTCACGTGCCGTAAGAGTTTACCAAACGGTGGAAGATTCCCGCTGTGGAGTGGATGCCTGGCATCTAGGACTAAGACTTGCCGCTGTGTGATAACGCCATGTCCGGAGGGCCTCCGCCGCTTCTTCTACAGTCCAGGGACTATTTATCTAAATATTCCTGTAATTCCAATCCGGAAAATAATAAACTTCTCCAAAAGACCACCTCTGTGAGAAGACCACCCCTCTACAGAGGCTAGATCTAAAAAAACTTTTTGTCTCGATAGAGGGGCGGTCTTGTCAGAGGGGTTTGTACTGTTTTAGGGCACATTTACCAAAAGGGTTGTACCAAGACACACTTTATCCATAGGATTGGTGATAAATCTCATCTGTGGGTGTTGGGTCACAAGCTTCGTCGCCACAATATACCAACCAGTGTAAAAGGGGTGTGGTCGTGGGTGTGGCTTATGACTACGTAAGATGTTACCTCTCAGTGGCCCCTGTAGTAATTGCACCCCCTCTCGGCGTCAGTGCCCCCTTAGTTGTTCCATAGTAAGAGTACCTGGTTAATGGCCACAATAGCAATAGTGCACCTCCTTTATAGATCCAATAGTAATAGTGTCCCAAATAAGTGTGGCCCCAATAGTAATAGTGAGCCCCCTTAATGGCCCCAATAGCAATGGTGAGCCCCCTTAATGGCCCCAATAGTAATAGTGAGCCCCCTTAATGGCCCAATAGTAATAGTGAGCCCCCTTAATGGCCCAATAGTAATAGTGAGCCCCCTTAATGGCCCCAATAGTAATAGTGAGCCCCCTTAATGGCCCCAATAGTAATAGTGAGCCCCCTTAATGGCCCAATAGTAATAGTGAGCCCCCTTAATGGCCCCAATAGTAATAGTGAGCCCCCTTAATGGCCCCAATAGTAATAGTGAGCCCCCTTAATGGCCCCAATAGTAATAGTGAGCCCCCTTAATGGCCCAATAGTAATAGTGAGCCCCCTTAATGGCCCTAATAGTAATAGTGACCCCCCTTATTGGCTCCAGTGGTAATTATGCCCCTGATAGTAGCCCCAATAGCAATGTTACGTCCCCTTAATGGCCTCAATAGTAATAGTTCCCCCAGGGGTAATCGTGCGCCCCTTAGTGCTCAGTTCTGTCCGCCATGGCTTCTGTATGCGGAGGCGCTGCGTGCTTTCCTGTACGTACGGCACGCAGCGCTGACACCGGAGGAAAAAGCAGAGCTACTTCTGGTTGTTGCCCGCTGTACTCACGGGGGGGGGGGGGGGGGGGGGGCAATTATTTTTTATCGGCCATTAATATGGCTGGTAAAAAATAAATACCGGCGACGGCCCTGGAACTTTATTGCCGGATGGGGCGGTGGTTCACCAGCCAGGTGGCAACCCAATTTACCGCCAAGACCTCCATGACCATGAGAATGGGGGGTCCTATGTCCCCCTTCTCTGTCACTGTGCGGATGCTTCCTCCACCGCGATGGTGTCAGATTGACTGCAGTGATGCCAATCACGTGTGCCGCTGCCACTACATTTGTTTCAGTGGGGCTGATGGAAATGGGTAAGTGCTTTTACTCGGGTCTCTCCAACAGTCCATTGGGAATGAATGGAGTGACGCCTTGTATGCGCGACCGTTGCTCCATTCAGTCTCCCCCTTGTGTCGCGCTCCTCCAGGATAGAGCCGGGCGTCTTGAGTACAAGTCGTGGCCAAAAGGTTTCAGATTGACACAAATTTTGTTCACAAAGTTTGCTGCTTTAGTGTTTTTAGTTGTTTTAGGGATCGCTCACGCGGGGGTAGGCGGCGCACGTATTGCAAGCTGCTCTTGGAGGAGGTTTAGATGCCATTCTGTATTCGTGGCAGTGGTCTTAGGCTGTGAGTGAGCCCACGGCCTTGGATGAAAAGCAACCCCACACATGAGTGGTCTCAGGATGCTTTGCTGTTGGCGTGGCACAGGACCCATGGGAGCGCTCACCTTTTGTTCACCAGACCATCTTCCCCCGAACCCCCAGTCCTCTGCAGTCCGTCCTCTGTACTTCCTGCAGAATGTCCGTCTGTCCTCGATGTTTTTCCTGAAGAGCAGTGGCTTCTTTGCTGCCCTCCGTGACGCTCGCTGCCTCCAAGGTACCTCGCCACGCTCTGTGTAGATGCTCGACGCCCGCCTGCTGCCACTCCGGAGTGAGCGCTGCTCTGATGTTGGACCAATCACGTAGCTGCATCCTCATTAGGCGACGGTCCTGGCCTTGCTGGACTGTTAGTAGGTTATTTTGTGGCAAGACTGAAACTCTGTGGAAATGAGATTCTTGTGATCACTCCTCATAATAATTTATGGGCCGCTCTCACATCTCTATTCGGAGGGTCCATTACAGATCCGTCAGAAAATACCGGAAGAGACGGCGCTGCATGCCGGGCGGCTGAGTGGAAACCGTACAGACTCCATTGGTCATAAGATGGATCCATTTGGCTAGGGGATCCCCCTTTCCTGCTCCCCGAATGGAGCAGGTAAACGGTACACCCCCCCCCCCCCCCCGCCGCGGATGTGAAAGCGGCCTTAATGCAAATTGTCACTTTAAAAACTGAAGCAGCAAACATTGTGAAAATTGAAAATTTGTATCAGTCTGAAAACACTTGGCCACAACTCTGTGTTGGGCGGATGTATTATAGGTTGGGCGCATGTACTATAGGTTGGGCGCTAGTTTTCTGGTGCGATTTTATTATTATTTTTTTTTAAACTTTTTACTTTTATTTTTTACTTTTACGCTGGGCCCACTTCGAAAAGTGTCTGTGACAGTCCAAAACAACAAGTGGCATAATTTGGGCCGTCTTGTATGGAACGTAGATGTTAAAGAAACGTACAACAAAACCGCATGCAACATGCACGTACATGCGCTGGGAAACTGGTCCTTGTATAATAGACCCAAATTGCACAATCCTGTGTGGATGAGACCCTTCAGAGACCCTCTGGCAGGTTACGGAGATCTGCTGACCATTCGCCTTTAAGTATTGGAATGCTAAAATTCTAGCAGTGGGCTTATTCGCACGGACGAGTGTAATATCGCTCCTGCCAGCGTGTGATTCTCATGGCGATGCATCACTTCTGTGAAATGGCGATCCTCAGGCGCGTGTAGGGATCACAAGCATTTCTCATTGACTTCAATAGCAAGCATGGCATCGCGCTCACGCACATCGCACGGCCTGCGAGCGCCTTTTAAGGGCGAGACGTTCCAAGGATTCACCCATAGAGCGTGATGCGATATTCTTTCCTGGTGTGAATGGCTGGATTTGACATTTCATGTGTGTTCCTATTGCAGCCTGTCGCTGGGGAGGTAATGTGAACCACACCCGCATTAGGCCAATTACTGTCTTTTTTAATTAGCTGCAGTTTTTAAGCCAAGTAAATCTGGGCGCTGCTCCCGGCCGTCGGCCTCTACAGGATCATCTGCTAGGCTGGGCCTCCGTCCGTACCGCGCTGCTACAGACCTGGATGAGCTCTCGCATCGGCCGGGGTTATGACTCTGTAGGGCCCAGGCTGCATTATTGGACCTAAATACTGTGGCGGTGATGTGCATCATTTTCCTGTCGGGCTGCCAGCTGGCGCCGCGCTTCGGCTTCTGTTATTTGCAGTGCATTGCAGTAAAAGTGGCTTCTCTCTACGGTTGTGCAGCAAAGTCCTCGATTCCTGTTTGTGAGGTGGGGAGTGCGACCGGCGGCGGCCGTGAGAATTGTGTTACAGCCTCTACAGAAATCACCTTGTGAGCGGCATGTGACGGCTCTACCGAATGTCTGTTCCCCTCTGAGTTGTATACTTGTCAGTTGACGGCGTCATGCGGTGTCGTCTATTACAGCTGTTCCACAGCCCGCGGGACTGCAGGAGTATACAAAGGCCTTCTCCATTGTTTAGGACCACACAGTTACATTCAGCTCCCTGGGATCCTGGCGTCACCATAAAACGACGTAACACTGTGTGACCCAACGTGTTAGAGATTTGGGTGAAATCTGACATATTCCACGAGGACAGTAATCCGGGGTCCATAATCTGACACTATTTACGGCCCCTCGGATCCAAATGTAGTCACTAAATACATTTGTGTGACTTCATCCTTCAGGGTTGTTTCCATGATGGCCTTCTAAGCTACCACTTACCCATTCCTGACTGCCCGAATCATGGTGGCCATAAAATGGGCATTTACATCCTCACTATTATTGCACTGCTCATAAAATAGCCCTCAAAATGCAACACAGCAGGAAACGTCAGAGGGGAATGTAACAATGCGGTCAGTCCATGCTGTACATTGTATCATTGGCTCTCAGCTTTCATTAAAGGGAACCGGTCAGCTCAAACAGGTTGCCCAAAATGTAGGCAGAAGGAGCTGATATATAGGTTCTTTGGGGTAAGAGTCAGTAGAAGCTGCGTTCTTACTCATTTAAATCCCTACTTATTCTTGAGCTTAGGAATCGAATGCGGTTCTATCAGTGACTGACAATCTAAGGAGTCCAGTGGGCGGTTCCATCAGTGATAACTTCAGGAGTCCAGTGGGTGGTCCTATTAGTGATTGACAGGTCTTACCAGTGATTGATAGCCTTAAGGCCCATTTACAAGTAAAGATTATTGCTCAAAATTCACTCAAATGAGCGAATTAAGTGATAATCGTTCAGTGCGAATACGAAAAAAATCGCTCACTTGTCGTTCAGTTTGTTAAGCTGACTTTTCAGCTGTTGGCCCGCTGGCTTTTCATCTTGTACAAACGCTCAGTGCTTCACATAGGGGGTGCACTGAGCGAGAATCCTGCGGTCCAGTGGCAGGTCTTTCTGTGTGAACGCTCTGCACGAGCGCCGACTACCTTCGCGGTGATGTCAGCACTTACGCAGTCATTTAAAAGGCTGTCAGCCCATGTGAAAGGGCCATAAGGCAACGTACACATGGCCGGGTGCAATATCGCAATTTACCTGCGGATGTGAGGCGTTTTCTCTTTAGAAGCGCCTCCCATCACTTCAGGTAAAGTAGTGATCCTGCGGCATGGAGGATCGACAAGTATTTCCCATTGAACGCCCTTGTGCGGGGGCTTTCTGCCCTTCTCTCTGCAAAAATACCATCCCTTGAATAATGATTGATTGTCCTCGGTTTACTTGAAATGAGCACGACGGCCCAATACTGTGGTTGACTGTGATTTAAAGGGAACTTGTCATGTCCTATAAGCACCATAAAATACATTTTAGTGCTTATGCAGCAGGGAACAAGCCGTCTGGGGATGTGCATCTCATACTCGTCCAGCTCCCCATTCACGTGTTCTTACCGGCGGAGGTCGGCGCTCGGTTCAGTCAGTGCGGCGTTTCTTCTGATAGTTTGCTTGCGCACTCCCACCGTTCTCTATGCCTGAAGAAGAGTCACACTGACTGAGCACCGACTACCACCGGTCACCCCGTGGGAATGGGTGGCCAGGTAAGTCTAAAAGCTCACCCCGATGACCTGTTCCCTATTCCATAAGCACCATAACTTAGTTTGTGGTGTGTTTATGATATGACGAGTTCCCTTTAAGAGCTCGGCCAAGTTCTCACCTTTTGGCCAGAGTATTATTGCCATTGGTTTATTGCACTTATGTTTTCTGTCATCACAATGAGCCGGACGCACAGAAGCTCGTATAATCCGAGAAACCTGCTTATATAGAAATACCATTCCCTAATTATGATGGTAGGATGTGTTAATGAGACGCTTCGTCTTGTGACATTTGTGCTAATTATGATGTATTCTTGTATTTAATGGCCATTCATTTTCCCGTCTGTTAGACGGTGTAATATATTTGTCTTCATGTTGCTGTGAAACGGGCTGAAAGTATTTTTTACTTGTGTCTTCACAGATTTTATCGGAAAGAATTTCGAACCTTTGTGTAGAGAACTCCAGCAACAAGGTGGGTGTTCTGCTTCTGCCCATGCCTGCCGTGTATGCAGATTGTATCGCCTCGCATCAGTCACTGTCCACACGGGGCATCGCAACGTACTGGCAGCGGCGGGTGTAGCGGGGTACATGCCTTAGGGCTCATTCACACAGGCGTATGTAGTATCTGTCCATAAACAGAGTGCACTCTTCTCACTACATGTGTATGCGCCGATTACATGTTTTGTGGCCATGTGACACATGCAAAAAGAAAAATGCATGAACGCCCAAATAGTAAAGGCAGAAACCAAAATTGGCAGCAGCACGCAAAATAAATTCACTATCAGAGGTATACAAACCTATAATCTAACCACATTAAATAATGCAAGGTTCTTAGTATATAATTTGATCAAATTACATTGGCCCATCTACCAACGTCCAGGTGACCAAGCTCTCAGATGGGTCCTAACATTAATACCCGGTGGATATCTTAACCTGGGAAAGCTGAGTTCCTACCTCTCAAAATGCTCCTCTCTTGAACGCCCAAATAGTATCAGAAAATATCGTGTGCAAAAAAACTGCAGTGAACGCGGGCGCTAATGTGAGTTTGACGCATTTCTTTTAATGCACCCATAAACTTTAATGGGCAATTTCGGTCTGTGAATAGGACCTATAATAGGACCTATAATGGGACATACTGTGTCTTTGTTTTTTTAAACTTGCCACATTGGTCTGCATACAAAACACACGTCTGAATGCACAAGTTTAATTCAGTGGGTCATATTGATGGGTCCATGCGGCACGCCATGCATACTGCAGACAGTGTATGGCAGCCTTCTGGTGCCGACCCCACATTGCAGAACATGCGCTATTTCTGGGAGGAGTAAGGGGATATGGCGCGGGTTCACCTGCTTTCCATCTTTTGCCCCTTCTTATTTATCCTGGCGTATACTTCCAATACCGTCCATCTTTAGATCTCTTCTATCAGTATGTTATCAGTCATAAGGCTTCTCTCAGGGCGTTAGATAACAACGTTTCATCTTATGCTTGTCGTCTTACTGGCATCACATTATTGATGTCTTGGTCTTATAATCTTATCTTCTCTCAAAGGCTCCTCTTAGTCTTATGCATATATGAAAATCCCATCAGTACATCTGGTTTCTGGGGCGGCCATGCAACTGGAGACGAACCGTGATAAAAGCCATTGTCAGATAAAGGAGCTTTCTAATAAATGCCTTGGGGTGACATGTTAATCTGTTTCAGCCGCTGGGGCTAATAGGGCCGAATCCGAGTTGACAGAAGACCCAGGGCAAACAGTGTGGTGGTAATTCCTAGTCAGCCTGCCATATGATATGTAACTAATGTTGGATATTTATGACATACAAGGGGGGGTTCTTTACTGTAAGAGCAGTGAGAAAATAGAAGTCTATGCCTGAGGACGTGGTGATGGCGAACTCACTAAGGTGTATTCACACGTAGTGGAAATCCGCAGGACGTCTGCATGAAAACAGTCACGGCCACACCGTTGTTGCAGATTTTGACTCTGTTTTTGATATGAAAATGCTGTGGATTTTGCAGCTGAATTTCCACAGCATTTCTGATATGTGTGAATAAGACCACAAGGAAGGCCGGACGGATTACAATGTTACCTGTTATCGTCACTGATTACTTCAGAAGAGTCGGTCATCTGGCCATTATTCTGATTGCCAGATTGGAGTCAGGAAGGAAGTTTTATCCCCTTAAATAAGGAAAATTGGCAAAACAAAGTTTTAGTTTTTTTATTGCCTTACTCTGGATGAACATTGTGGGGTATCGGGCTGATCTAGATGGGCATGTGTCTTAGTTCAGCCTTACATATTGTGACTATATGATGACCACAAGCCATAAGAGAAAGCAGCATCCGGGGTTTTTTGAAAAGCATCAGCACATCATCTTCTAAAATAAACCATTCTGTATTGATCCATTTCTTTGCATAAAGCCCCCTTACGGATGTGACGGTGTTGGGATGTATTAGTCCACATTCAGGGGAGCCTGCATCCAGTACGTGAGTTCTATTACCCCCACCGTAACATAAGGAAGTGTATAGTGTGCGGCAACCATTCATTGGATATTATATGATGACCATAAGGTTTATGAGGGGCCAACTGACCGCCCCCCTATACCTGTGGTTAAAAGACTTATTCCAGTCGTCTTCTGGTAATTTACAGAAATACTATCCTACTAAAAGTATTTGAACCCCCCCCCCCCCCCAATCAATAGAACGGATTGTGTCTTATTAGCATGTCCCGTGTCCTAAACCATGCTACATAAGACGCAGACCCTTGGAGAGGTCAGCCATAGTTTGTGGAGCTGCTCGCTATTGGATATACAGGATATAACGCTGCTCACAAGCCGCCCATCATGAAGCGCATCGCATCGGCCCGTCTACAGTGGTGCAAGGAGCGCCGTCATTGGACAGTGGAGCAACGGAAGAACAATTTGTTGAGCGACAAATCACACTACTCTACCAACAAATCAGATGGACTTACCTGGGTGTGGAGACCACCAACAGTTAAGTACTGTGGAGGTTCACTTATGGTCTGGGGATGTGTTACATGGCATGGTCTCAGCCCGTTGGTTGTAGTAATATGAACCATGAACACGGAGGTGAACCCTGACATTCTAGACAATGCGCTGCCAACTATGTGACAATCCTCTGGGAATGGTCGGCCATACTTCCAACAAGACAACGCGCCTCGTCACAGATCCAACACTGTTTTACATTGGTTTGAGGATATGGATGTCCCACGATTGGACTGGAGTCCCAACCTGAACCTACTGAACATCTTTGAGAACTGGAACATCGAGTCAGGAATATGAAAGGCACCCATCTTCTTTGAGAGAACTCGCCAGACATTTGCAGGATGAATGGAGGGAAATACCAGCTGAAGTGTATCGGATGTTTGTAGAATGTATACCACGAATATTATCCAATGTCATTAGGGCCAATGGAGCCCCACTAAGTATTAACATATGGAAATAAATACTACTTGTGATTTTTGCGCAGGGGTCCAATTACTTTTGGTAGGAAAGTGTTTAACAAAGTTAGACCTGACATTGACTTGTTTGCCAGACCTGCTGTACTGCTGTGTGGTCAGAGCTGGAAGCGGGCAGTGTGGGAGGATAGGACATCAGTGGGTAAGTTCTGGAAAACCCCATTAATTACGTAACCCTTTCTTTTTATAGTCTTATGGAGAGAGCGTGACGTGTGCCGGGCGGGCTCTGAGGAACGCAGTACGACTTCAGTCTCCTGCTCTTATCCGGGATCGCATGTATCTCACCTGTATTTGTCGGTAAGTTACCTGTGAAAGGTGAATTACATGTGTGAAACCTACACAATGCGGCAGAACATCGGCATATAAAGCCGTGATAGAGCCGAACGATTTCCACAGTCTATCATGATCGATGGGAAGACCCCCGAGACTTCTTCATACCTAAAGGATCTGTCTGGGACTTGTTAATGAGTTTCCTATTCCTCAGGACGGGCTGACTTTGTATTGCATGGAGTTCTGCACTATAGTCGGCGCAATGTGCTTCCTGCGCATGCTACAGTGGCAGCAACGCCGGCAATCAGCTGATTGATAGGAGGCCAGGAGGTAGCTCCCCGCAGAGGACAGGACAGCAATAGAAAACATGAAGCGTCTTGGACAAACTCTTTACATACAAACCCTTGGAATGAGGTTCAGTATGAAATGTACAAAGATGGTTAATCCTCCTGGATAACATGGATTGTAACTTTAAGGGGCTTTCCAGGAAGAACTCAAATCCAGGAGGTGCAGTTAAAAGGTCCAGGTTGCCGTGTCTTATCTCCTGCTCTGGACCCTCTTCTTTATCCCGTGGAGCCGCCGATCTGCTGCTGATTACATGCATCACTTCCACTATAAACAGACTGTTGCCTACAACTCCCAGCATGCATAGAGCTTGTCTCCTGCCCAGCACTGTAGCCCCGCCCACAGCTCACAGGTCCTACAACTTACCTGCACCAACCTCCCTCTCACTCAGAGGGCGCCAGATAAAGCTGCTGCACCCGACAGACAGGCTCTCCGGCACTCTGAACTGAGCATTATAGTGCAGCGCTTCCTGTCCTCCCATCATGCACTGCTCACAGAAAGTTGGAGGCTATGGAAAGGGGGGGAAGTAGCAAATGCAGACAAGATGTCCGAGGAACTGGAGATATCTTCCAGGTGGAGGGTCACATGTCAAGTAGAAAATGTCTTGTCCTATTGAGGCACATGGCACTTCTATAATGGTATTCTCTGCTCACCGAGCCGCTCTGTAAGTGTTGGTACCGGCGTGCTGAGTTAGAATAAATGTGGCAGTCCCCCCGCCGGTAGGAGCATCATTACTCTTATCATTGGGAGCTACTGATATTGCAGCTTATGCCGTTCAAGTAAAGCCGGCTGAGCTGCGTACCGGTAACGGCCCATTGACCAGAGTGGTAATGTTGGGGGCTGTTCACATCACGTTTATGTTAATTGTACATGACAAAAATGTATCCGCTCGACGGACGGCTGAAATGGGATGTGAAAAGCCCCTAACCTCTATTTCTATTGTCTGCCCCCCTTATCCTGTTACCTCATATTGAGGTCAAAAGTCTAACAAGTATAAAAGTGTTCTGAGTGTCCCATTATACATGACCCCCTTCACCTGGTCACAGCCCTCAGATCTGCCTTAACGCTCCCACCTGACACCCCCCACATTATACCTACATCCTAAATCCCTCCCACCTGACACTTCCCGCTTTACACCTCTCACCTTCTACCACCTGATACCCCCCACATTATACCCCCCCGATATGTCTTAAATACTTCGCACCTGACAGATCTCCCCTATACCTACTTAATACTCCCACCTGACACTTCCACTTCGCACCTCTCACCTCCCACCACCTGACACCCCCCACATTCTACCCACTTCCTAACCTCCTCCCCCTTATAGTTCCTGTCCTATACCTCACACATGCCTCTCACGTCATACTGCCTCTTAATGTTTTATTTTGCCCTTTTCTTGCTTCTTCCAGTAAAAGCAGTGTGGGATCGGAGCTGGTGGATTGGCTTCTGCAGCATTGTCCTTTCGTTCAGTGTCGATACACCGCCGCCGGAATCTGGCAGATCTTACTCAAACTGGGAATCCTACTTTCAGGTCTGTATAACTAAAATGCCTGTATTTTCTGGCGCTGGCGTATAGCGGGAGGAGACGGCGCCCGCAGTCTGCTGTAAAGAGTTATTGGGATGAGGATAATGTTGTGGATAACCCCCTTACTGCTCCTCCTGGCTGGGAAGGCAGCGGTGCGTGAAGGGAGAGGGATGTCGGGCCGACAGCATTACTTCTGTTCACGGCTTGTCTTCTATCACTCCCCTACGTTGGACATGTTTCCACTAGTGCGAGGCTTTCATATGACACACAGAACAAAGCCGTCCATCAATGTAGTGTTTACTGCAGAGATCCAGCAAAGTTCAACTTCATACTTAGAGCGTTAAATAAACTGCGGCACATAACTTTTTCTTGCCTTTTCAATGACTTTTGGTGAGTGAAGATAAGAGAACGCGTTGCAGCAAGTTATCAGCATTGGGTTACAAGAGCCTTCAGAGAGCCCTCACTACGCAGGAATTGATGGAATCGGACAAGTTTGGGCAACTTTTCATAAGTTTTCTGTAGAAATTTTTTTAAGAAATGTTCCTCCATTTACTTCTCTAACAACTTAGTGTCTTCACAAACAAAGCAAAAGCGATACAATGTATTACAGATAAATTGCACCCGTAGTTGCTAATGCTTCCCTTCCTAAGAAGATAGGTGCCACACAGTGCCCCCACAGCGATGGTGCTGTACAGTGCCCCCACAGTGATGGTGCCGTACAGTGCCCCCACAGTGATGGTGCCGTACAGTGCCCCCACAGCGATGGTGCCGTACAGTGCCCCCACAGCGATGGTGCCGTACAGTGCCCCCACAGTGATGGTGCCGTACAGTGCCCCCACAGTGATGGTGCCGTACAGTGCCCCCACAGTGATGGTGCTGTACAGTGCCCCCACAGTGATGGTGCTGTACAGTGCCCCCACAGTGATGGTGCTGTACAGTGCCCCCACAGTGATGGTGCTGTACAGTGCCCCCACAGTGATGGTGCTGTACAGTGCCCCCACAGTGATGGTGCTGTACAGTGCCCCCACAGTGATGGTGCTGTACAGTGCCCCCACAGTGATGGTGCCGTACAGTGCCCCCACAGTGATGGTGCCGTACAGTGCCCCCACAGTGATGGTGCCGTACAGTGCCCCCACAGTGATGGTGCCGTACAGTGCCCCCACAGTGATGGTGCTGTACAGTGCCCCCACAGCGATGGTGCCGTACAGTGCCCCCACAGCGATGGTGCCGTACAGTGCCCCCACAGCGATGGTGCCGTACAGTGCCCCCACAGCGATGGTGCCGTACAGTGCCCCCACAGCGATGGTGCCGCACAGTGCCCCAAGAGGAGATATTGCCAAGTATTGCACTTATGGGTGTCATATACCATTTGTGGTCTTAAACATTAGATAGGGAGAATACAGTCGAGTCCGCTTATATGCACTCCTGCTAGGTATACAAGGCTAGTTGTGGAGCAGAAAGACCCTGTACCTATTTCTTAAGCATCACAGTAACATTAACCGGAGCCCTTAAATTCTGGAGGCACAAGGCTTCTTTATGCGCTGCTTTAACCAGTATGAGGCATATGATCAGGAGTAGCGGACCGGTGATAAGCAATCTGTCGGCAGACCATGGCGGTATACAAGCAGCAGGGCTGGAGTGTGTTGCTTCTGAGAGAGGCAGTGACCCGTCTTCTTATGTGATTGATAGCAAGGGCGAAGCTATGTTTGGCTGGTCACTGCCAGGATATGGGGAGCAGAACCCAACTGACCATGGTCCAAAATAACCGGCAGACAGTCAAAAACCGAAAAATGGTGCTAGAACCCTGTGATGTTAATTAGACGTACCCATAGCCACGTCGCCTTAAATTCCCCCCCCCCCTAATTCTGCCTCTTGTGTCCCCGCAGTGGACAAGCAGCATTGCTTCCAGGACAGCTTCGTGTTCTACCAGTTTTCCTCCGAGGAGTGTGCCGATGCCGTCTGCGAATTTGGAAGAGACAAAGGCTGGCAGATGGGCGTTCGCCTCTTAAAACAGCTTGCGCCACTTGCTCCACTGACCTCGAATATCTGCGACGTGTAAGTTTTGTGTTCCGTATCACAGCTCTGCAAATGTTTAAGCTGACTAGTCGAGAACTGGCTGATTAACAACCTATGAAGAACCCATATTTGATGTGAAGAGCGGTTTTACGTTTTCTGGGTCTGAGGAAACGCGCTTTTATCTTTCTACAAGAATTGATCGTTTTCATCTCGAGATGATGCATAAGATTTGAACGTTCTTGTGCCCAATCAGATACTGGAACGAGGTACTCTGTACAGGGGCGCATCCAAGTCTAGTTTTGCCAATGTGAATGGGTAACCGCATAAAGTAAATATATGTCAAGTGTTTATGAAGGGTGTATGGAGTGGGCTCGGGATGGGGTCCGGTCCATACCTGATGACTATCAGCTGTCTCTGACAGCCACCGGCAGCTGAAGGGTCTTTCCAAAGTTATTACTTTTATATACTTTGGGGCTACCCATGCCGAAAACTGTAGAAAAGTGATATACAGTATCTGACCGGTGACGTCATCCAGCCGGAAGGCCGGGCGACGTCCTGTAAACCCGTCACATGGGCTTCTAATGTAGAAGCCCCAAGGCAGATTAACGGGACATCACTGAGGACATCCCTGCCAGCCTCCCACGTCGCCGCTACAGCCGATGTAAATAGAAGACCGCAGCAGTGCTGACATGGCGACAGGTGAGGGTTCTGTTTTTTTATTTTTTTTTGTGTCCCCCACAATGTTGGGGTTCTCAAAAAACCGCTTTAGCTATTTAGATGTTTATTAACAGTTAATGTGAGGGGGGCCCTCTTCCCACGCCCCATCGGCGCCCCCATCTTCCTTCCCGCAACAAGATCGGGAGTGCCGATAGGCTAGTATGGCGGCCGGGATTAACTAAAAGCTTCCAGGGCCGTCATGCAAAAAATGCCTCAAGGCCTGCAGAGGCAACATGGAGGAAACGTCTTGAAGGATTAAATCTAACTAAATATAAAAATATATATATATTTCCCCAAATGAGCGCTCACACATCTTAATTACCGAAAACATAAAGTAGCAGGTCTCCGAATATGGTGGCGGAAGGCAGAAAGAGAAAAAGGTATTTACTTTTTAAAAGAAAACTAGTATAAATTTCGTAGCCCCCCAATCGTACCGCTCCGTAGAGCTAAGCTCATAAGTCATTTTACTGTGAACGCTGTAAAAGCTAAACCCCTCTAAGAATGGCGCAACTGCTTTATTTTCATTTCTGCCCACTTAAATATTTTATTTTTCTGTTCATTATATTGTTTATTAAATTAGAGGTACCGATACTACAGATACAACGTATCCCGCACATACAGGCCCTCAATACAGCCGAGTCAACATAAAAATAACAACTTGGAAGGTGGGGCCGAAAAAATGAAAATAACGTGATAAATCTCTGGTTCTGAAGGTGTTAATATTTAACTCTTTCAGTATGTAACTGGCTGCATACACACTGGTTAGTTAGTCCTTTCTAGCTGAACATTCTTGGAGTCGTTCCCCCTAGGTGGGTCATATGATTTCATGGAGACCACCTGGTAACAGTTCATCCCCCTGACTGGGTACTTATAGGCCCTTAGCTTATTTTGGCGTATATAGAGGGTAATGATATTCTCATGGTCCTCTCAGCAGGCAGAGATGGTACTGGCTCTAGCTAGTCATGTGATGTTTTCATGGTGATTCGTCAAGCTATTTGATAGCATAGAGGAAGAGAAAACTGGGCAATCTAGAAATCAAGAGGGTGTCTCAAAAGCATCAGACAGGATGCTGCACCGAATAGTGATTGTAATATATACAGTAGACATCAGTAGTCTAACTTATTTACAGTCCAAGAACGACGCTCCAAGCACTATCGCAGGCGCCGCTGTGCATTCACTGCTGAGATGTTGTGTGCAGCCGCTCGTCCATGGTAACCCTTTGCATGCCGTTTCCTACAGATGGTTCTGGTAATAATGGATGTTCCAATGGCCTGTAAAAACCCCGGAGCGAGGGCAGATGATGTGTGTGCGATGCCTTCACAACTCATGCAAGGCTTCGCTGTCCACGTTCTGTCAGTTTATGGGGTCTCCGTGAACATGGCTGCACCGCACACACCGGGTGGCCTCCGTTTTCAAATAACATGGCCAACAGTGGACTTTGGAAGGTCCAGAAGCTGAGATGTTCCCCTACTGATCGGTTGGTGACATCCCCCCACCAGACCCTGTTGTCAGCTTTACACCTGATGTCGTCCCCCCACCAGACCCCGTTGTCAGCTGTACAGCTGGTGACGTCCCCTCACCAGACCCTGTTGTCAGCTCTACGCCCGCTGACATCCCCCTACCAGAACCCGTTTACAGCTCTACAGCTGGTGATGTCCCCCCACCAGATCCCGTTGTCAGCTCTATGCCCACTGACATCCCCCTACCAGACCCCCGTTGTCAGCTCTACACCTGGTGACATCCCACCACCAGACCCCATTGTCAGCTCTATGCCCGCTGACATCCCCCCACCAGAACCCGTTGTCAGCTCTACACCTGGTGACATCCCACCACCAGACCCCGTTGTCAGCTCTACACCTGGTGACATCCCACCACCAGACCCCGTTGTCAGCTCTACGCCCGCTGACACCCCCCACTAGACCCCATTGTCAGCTCTACACCTGGTGACATCCCACCACCAGACCCCGTTGTCAGCTCTACACCTGGTGACATCCCCCCACCAGATCCCGTTTTCAGCTCTACACCTGGTGACATCCGCCACCAGACCCCGTTGTCAGCTGTACACCTGGTGACATCCCACCACCAGACCCCGTTGTCAGCTCTATGCCCGCTGACATCCCACCACCAGACTCCGTTGTCAGCTCTACGCCCGCTGACATCCCACCACCAGACCCCGTTGTCAGCTCTACGCCTGCTGACACCCCCCACCAGACCCCGTTGTCAGCTCTACGCCTGCTGACACCCCCCACCAGACCCCGTTGTCAGCTCTACACCTGGTGACATCCCACCACCAGACCCCGTTGTCAGCTCTACGCCCGGTGACATCCCACCACCAGACCCCGTTGTCAGCTCTACGCCTGCTGACATCCCACCACCAGACCCCGTTGTCAGCTCTACGCCTGCTGACACCCCCCACCAGACCCCGTTGTCAGCTCTACGCCCACTGACACCCCCCACCAGACCCCGTTGTCAGCTCTACACCTGGTGACATCCCACCACCAGACCCCGTTGTCAGCTCTACGCCCGGTGACATCCCACCACCAGACCCCGTTGTCAGCTCTACGCCTGATGACATCCCACCACCAGACCCCGTTGTCAGCTGTACACCTGGTGACATCCCCCCACCAGACCCCGTTGTCAGCTCTACACCTGGTGACATCCCCCCACCAGACCCCGTTGTCAGCTCTACACCTGGTGACATCCCACCACCAGACCCCGTTGTCAGCTCTACGCCTGCTGACATCCCACCACCAGACCCCGTTGTCAGCTCTACGCCTGCTGACATCCCACCACCAGACCCAATTGTCAGCTGTACACCTGGTGACATCCCCCCACCAGACCCCGTTGTCAGCTCTACGCCTGCTGACATCCCACCACCAGACCCCGTTGTCAGCTCTACGCCTGCTGACATCCCACCACCAGACCCCGTTGTCAGCTCTACACCTGGTGACATCCCCCCACCAGACCCCGTTGTCAGCTCTACACCTGGTGACATCCCCCCACCAGACCCCATTGTCAGCTCTACACCTGGGGGCATCTGATGGTCTCTGTACTGGGATATGTCTGTGTCTATACTCTCTTTTATACCTAATGCTCACACATCTGATTTGCATCCCCCTCCATTGGTGGTGGTGGTGTTGGTGGGGGGCAATAGTTTTGCTGACATAGTGCATATGAGAGCTGAAAGCCTCTTTTTATTTGGTGTGAACTGATGGAGGACATAAATGAGCATTAAGTAAAAGGTTTTCATAAGCAGACGATCCGCTCCCTATAAGAGCCTCCCGGTAATAAATTCAGCACTTCAGACAAATGAATCCGTAAATATAAATGTACGGCGAGGCCGGATCTCGCGGCGGGGAAGTGCCTGCAGTAGATCACATTAACGTCGCAGGCGTGAGGGCATTACGCTGCCTGTCTGGATGTTATCGAGCTCACGTGGAGATGTTGCATTGGAAACTAAATGCGCTGCTGGCGTGCGGAGCGATGAAAGCCTTATTACATATACAGAACAATGCGGAGAACCCAAATACAAAGGCAGGCTGCGCCTGGAGGGAGATCGGGAGCCCGGGTTTCCTGATGGACGTAAATCCTCCTCTAGCAGGACTTTCCGGAAGCCCCGACCCACTCGCCGCTCCTGAGTAATTCATCTCCTGTTTGTTTTCGCACCTCGCGGAGCCGTATGGTATGTACACAACTGACAGGTGTTTGTTGGCGGTGCGCACATGATGGATAGATAGCCGAAACTACCCAGAACTGGGTCATATGATTCATTTACATCATTGGTCTGATGGATTTACTTACAGCCGCCATAAGCCACAATCCTGGGAGATTGATGATGAGGAGGATGTCGTAAAGAGGCGCAATATTTGGTGCAGCCTGATTTGGGCTAAATAAAGGACTTTTTAAATTCGACAGCAAATGCCACTACTTTAAAAAGTTATGTTGGTTTGTCTGGGGGAGCGCGGCAGCCGGGCCCCACGGATTTAGGGATGGCAGAGGCTCCTGTGTCGGCGCACAAACAACCCGAGATGGGCCTAGTGTATTGGGTGCGCCGCCGCCTACATTAGGCCCATCTTACTCCAGCACAGATTATATGAGGAAACGCCAGTTTTAGTAAATTGCCCCCCACCGTCATTTGAATAGTTGTTAACCCCTTGTAAGGCTTGAGGGGCAGTTAGGAGGGAAGCCTCATGGGATCTGGGAGCTTTATGTACATGATGGATGGATGATGTGTCACCTTCTATAGAGTCTCATGGGATCTGGGATCT
The DNA here is from genome assembly GCF_035609145.1 of Eleutherodactylus coqui. NCBI lineage: Eukaryota > Metazoa > Chordata > Amphibia > Anura > Eleutherodactylidae > Eleutherodactylus > Eleutherodactylus coqui. The sequence continues at coordinate 119,054,612 of NC_089848.1, forward strand.
TTATGTATATGATGGATGGATGATATGTCACTCTCTATGGAGCCTCATGGGATCTGGGGGATTTATGTACATGATGGATGGATGATATGTCACCCTCTATGAAGCCTCATGGGATCTGGGAGCTTTATGTACATGATGGATGGATGATATGTCACCCTCTATGAAGCCTCATGGGATCTGGGAGCTTTATGTACATGATGGATGGATGATATGTCACCTTCTATAGAGTCTCATGGGATCTGGGATCTTTATGTACATGATGGATGGATGATATGTCACTCTCTATGGAGCCTCATGGGATCTGGGGGATTTATGTACATGATGGATGGATGATATGTCACCCTCTATGAAGCCTCATGGGATCTGGGAGCTTTATGTACATGATGGATGGATGATATGTCACCTTCTATAGAGTCTCATGGGATCTGGGATCTTTATGTACGTGATGGATGGATGATATGTCACTCTCTATGGAGCCTCATGGGATCTGGGGGATTTATGTACATGATGGATGGATGATATGTCACCCTCTATGGAGCCTCATGGGATCTGGGAGCTTTATGTACATGATGGATGGATGATATGTCACCTTCTATGGAGCCTCATGGGATCTGGGATCTTTATGTACATGATGGATGGATGATATGTCACCTTCTATGGAGCCTCATGGGATCTGGGAGCTTTATGTACATGATGGATGGATGATATGTCACTCTCTATGGAGCCTCATGGGATCTGGGGGCTTTATGTACATGATGAATGGATGATATGTCACCTTCTATGGAGCCTCATGGGATCTGGGAGCTTTATGTACATGATGGATGGATGATATGTCACTCTCTATGGAGCCTCATGGGATCTGGGGGCTTTATGTACATGATGGATGGATGATATGTTACTCTCTATGGAGAAGGTTTTCTGGTTAACCATGATATGTTACAAAAGTCATTACAGGATCAGATGAGATGGCAGAGAGTGAGTTCTGCCCAGTGATGGACTGGTTGGCAGCAGCAGCTGATTGGCTGAAGAAAAATGGTGGGAAATGCCTGTGGTTGTCAGGCAGAATCATGTGGCCTGACAGTGGCTGGTGATTGGTCCAGAGGAGCAGGCTGAGAGGAGCAGCAGTGAGATATGGAGGTGCAGGGATGTGGGCCATCATCATCTGGAAAGGAAGCAGCATCCCGCCCGCCCTCCCTTAGGTTTGTCACGGTGTAGTTAATGGGGGATTGTCGCCGCATTAGGCGGGGGGGCAGGTAAACTTGGGGAGAGTTTGGTGGTGGTAAAGACAGAGTTTACAGGAAGTGTTCTGGTTATTATTGGTTACATTCCTGCCCAATGTTTGTAACCCCGTTAATAAACACCGCGGCCTTCTTTATCCAATATTGGTGTCTGTCGGGTATTTATAGGAGTTTGGGAAGGTTTTAATAAAGCGTAAGATTCCATGGTGACACCGACTATTTCGGACTTAAGGACACAATGATTTTTGGGGGATTTTCATTTGCACTTTTCAAAAACCACAACTTTATTTTTGCATCTACCTGACCATATGGGGGGTTGTTTATTGCATGTCAAGTTCCAGTTGATATCACTACTATTTTGGGGGGGACATAATGTATTGTATAACTTTTATTAATAAGTTTTAAAGGCTAGGGGAAAAAACACCTATTATTTTTACAGTGTCAATCCTGTAGCATAATTGACATGGTAATTGTTTTCTGTGGGATGATGCAGTTACACCAATATCAAGATTATATATTTATGTGCGTATGTATGTATGTATGTATGTATGTAATATATATATATATATATATATATATATATATATATATATATATATATATATATATATAATATTATATATTGTTTAGGTTTTTCCACTGTTGCACAATGAATAACCCCCCCACACACTTTTTTTTTAATCTCTCCATCGACTGACCTCTGTGAGGGATTGCTTTATGTGTAATGAGCTATAGTTTTCATTTGTACCATTTTGGGGTAAATATAGCTTTTTGATGACCTTTTATTGCATTTTTTGGAAGGTGAAATTAACAAAAAAAGCATTTTTAAAAAATAGCGTTGCTGTGCAATATAAAGAGTGTGTTCAGTTTATCTTACAGGTGACTACGGATGTGAGAATACCAAATGTGTTTTTTTTAACAAAGTGTTCAACAAAGTTTTTTATTACTATTCTTTCAAACAATTTTTTACAGCATTTATTTTGATTATTTTACATGTTCTAATGTCCCTGTAGGGGACTTGAACCTGTGGAGCTATGATCAATATGATAATACATTGCAGTACTTCTGTACTGCAATGTATCATCGCTAATAATGGTGATCATTGGCCACGGCAAACCCGGAGATTATTGGCTGGCATCCGGTTGACATGGGGACCCATCGGCCCTCTGCTGTTACCACAATGAATGTTGATCACGTATGTAAGGGACTATGTAAGGGACTAGCACCAGGGATAATTTTGCTCACCGATTCCCGCTGTTGCAGTGGGAGACCAACTGTCAGTCATAGCCAGCTCCCACTGCGGATGATCCAGGCAAAGCTTCTGAGGCCACACCATCTATAGGACATAAACTTACATCCTGGGTTAGGGACTGCTTCTCAGCCGGGATGTAAGTTTACATCCTGTTGCCTTGAAGGTTTAATACAGTATGAAAAGATGAGGGTTGTACCAAATGTAATGGAGGGTGTTCAGAACTTTTTATTAAATGACATAGGTCGTTCAAATTGCACATGTTGGTAGAGGACCTCTTCCACTATACAAAGGTATCATAACTTACATATATATATATATATATATATATATATATATATATATATATATATATCTCTAATCATAGTCCCATTACAAGCCAACCCAACCCACGAATCCTCTTTAGATTATTGTACCCACTTCTTTAGTCACTCTAACTTTGTGTCATCAAATTGTTGTCCCCGAAGATTATCCTTCAATAGATCGAAGGGGGGAACCAGGGCGCCCGACCCGGGCTGTGCAGTGGATGGAGGACCTCCGACCAGCCCTCAGCTCTCTCCTCATCTGATCTGTGCTTCCTCTACCAACATTGGCAGTTTGAACAACTTATGTCACCAAAAAAGTCCTAACAACTATTTATTGCCTCTTTGACCCTTGTACTTTCTTGAATCTTTCTTGCTACTTTGGACCCTGTCATTTTCTTTTATCTATGACCATAACGACCATCGGGCCCCGGGCTGTGGATTACTGATATGACTGAAAACACCACAAGTTTACTGTAATCTACTTTAGGGTAGATCTGCGTCAGTACGGACGGGGTTAGACCGGACCTCATGGCACTGGATATTGACGTGTGTGCGCTTCTTAATAAATGAGAGTCTTTGTACTGACGAGGCCCGCAGGCACGTGCGCACCAGACGTCTGTTCCGGCTGCATGCCTCCATTCAGAGTAAACAGGCAGTCATGGATGAACAAAGCCAACAGGGGCTTAATTTGTAGGTGAGCTGAAAGCCAAGTGCCTTGCCCACTTGGCCTGTGGGGTCCCATGTTTACGAGGGATGACAGTCGCAGGTAATCACTCTTTTGAGCTATTACTCAAACGACTATCACGTGTAAAATTGTCCTGGGGGCTCATTCACACGGGCATATTGTGACTGCATATAATGTACATGTATGTCTTGTGTGTAACACGCCGCGAATGAAGGCAATGAAAGTCTATGGATTATTATTATTCCATTCACACCTGCGTTGGCACTGCGAGGGGACATCCGTATAAGGCCGGTTCACATGGGTGACAGCAATATCGGCGCAATGAAATCGCAGCTATACGGTACCGGTATTCTGTGTACGATTGTTGCATTTTCTCATGGCGATATCGCGGTTTTATGTCTCTACAAAGTCGCGCAACTTTGTAGCACTCTTTTGCTGAGATTCTAGAGGTGGGGAGGGCTTGAAATATAATCCCTATCCCAAAATAAGCCCTTGCTGCATGAAAAAAATAATACATCACCTAAGAGGCGCTGTCCATCTCCTCTGCATCTCCAACACGTGTTTACAGTTTTCAGGTTGAGCTGCCTGTGTCAGGAGTTTGAAAAACCCCGCCTCCAGGAAGCGTTGCCTATTATTGGTTCTCGAGTCCTGAGGTTCAGCCAATTGGAGCCAGCACTTTATGAACCAATCACAGCTCTTCAATGCTATGATTGGCTGAACTGCAGCACCTGGAGAGCCAATCACAGTCAGCGCTCCCTGCAGGCCGCGATTGTGAACCTCCAATCCAGGAGGCACTGACAGAAGATTTCAAACAAGTGTCAGGAACCTGCGAGGAGAAGTGCTGCGGAGCTGACAGCGGCTGTCAGGTGATGTGTTTTTATTTTATGCAGCTAGGGCTTATTTTAGGACTTACTACTGTAAAAGTTGCATCGCACGAAAACCGCGTTTTCATTTGATGCAACATAAAGGAAGGCTCCTTAGGGAAACGTACTAAACCTCGTAAATCGCTGCAATATTTGGCATCCTGCGGTTTTCTTTCTCTCGCAATGTAACAGCCTACAAAAGACCGTAAATGGGAAGGAACCCACGGGAAAGCAGGGGCTTCACATGCATGCGATTTGTAGCGCTGTCTCATCGCCGGAAAATGAGGTGTTTTTTGTCACCCGCGTGAAACCAGCATAAAACACAGAAAAAATAAATCGCATCATGCTCTATCTCTGCGTTTCATACGTAATGCGCACAAATGGACAGTGTTTAATACGCGGCCCCACTCTGCACAGAGCAGGGAATAAAAGAAAAAGGGCACATGTCCGTGACGTCAGAATCCTGGGCATGCGCAGTGCCAATCGCAGCCCGTAGGCGATCCCTACCAGCAGAGCAAAAGGGCTGCGATGAGTACAACCCTGCGCGGCTCTGAGCCTTGTACTCATACGCCAGTGTGAATGAGCCCTAAGGCCGCTTTCACATGCCCAATAAAATCGCGCAAGATTTGTGCGTTGCGAGATGCACGGTTGTGAACCCCATTCTTTTAACCCCTTAGTGACGGAGCTTTTTTGCTTTTTTTCCATTTTCGTTTTTTCCTCCTCCCTTTAAAAAAATCGTAGCTCCTTTATTTATCCATCGACGTTGCTGTTTTTTGCCGAACGAGTTGTATTTTTCAATAGTGCTATTTATTGTACCGTATAATGTACTGGAAAACGTAAATAAAATTCTAAGTTGAGAGAAATAGAAAAAAACAGACATTCTGCCATTTTTCAGTGCGTCTTGGTTCTATGGCGCACAAACTGCAACAAAAATGACCCGATAACTTTACTCTATGGGTCGGTACGATTACAACGATACCAAGTGTCAGGTATAAAGATATAAAAAGAAAACATATAGCAATATATACACGTGCCCTCACACAAGCTTGGATAGGTTTTTTTTTTTTTTTGCTGGACTACTTGTATTTTTTTTTTTTAACATATTTAATTTTTTAAAATTTATTTTGTGTCCATTTTCTGCGCACAATAACTTTTTTATTTTTCTGTCCACATAGTTGTGTGAGGGCTCATTTTGTGCGGTACGTCCTGTCGTTGTGTACAATTGACTTTTTGATTTGCTTTTTATTACATTTTTTCTCAGAGATAGGGTGACCAAAAAAGTGCATTTCTGGCATTCTTTATTTTTTTTTTCGGACGACGTTCATCATGCGGGGTATATAATACATTACTTTGATAGATCAGACTTTTCTGGACGCAGCGGTACCAAACAAGTATTTTTGGTTTATTATTTTTTTTTATTGCAAATATTGCAAAGTTTTTTTTAAAACTTTTATAACTTTTTTTTTCAGTAATTAGTAAAACTTTTTTGTTCTTATTTTTACACTTTCTTTTAGTCCTCCTGGAGGACCACAACCAGTGATGCTTTAATCGCTCCTGCAGTATGACGTAATGCTATGGCATTACATCATACTGCATTCTGACAGGCAGTCTATCAAGCCACCCCACGGGGATGGCTTGATAGGCACTCTCCCAAGGCAGCCCTGGGGCCTTTTAAAAGGCCCCCGGCTGCCATGACACCTGCACAGCTCCCCCGATCTCACCGCTGGGGGCCGTACGGGCCCCCTGAACATCATTCGGGGGATTTAAATGCCACTGTCAGAATTGATGGCAGCATTTAAAGGGTTAATAGCCGCAATCGGCCACACGGCCAATTGTGGCTATTGCCCGTGGGTGTCGGCTGTACTAAACAGCTGACGCTCGCGCTGTATGGAGGGAGATAGTGCCGCTATCTCCTTCCATACACGTCCTGCAATGGCAAGACATAAAAACAGTATGGAGCCGTCACTAAGAGGTTAAATGGGATCATAAATGTGAGCGATGTGGGGAAAAAAATCGCAGCATGTCCTATCTTTGGGCGTTCCCTCGAAATGCCTCCCACATTGTTTTCAATGGAGCCGGAAAAAACATTGCACATTCTGCGAGGTGTTCGCGATGCAAGGTTTTGAAATTAGCCTAAGTGATTAATCCAGCTTTTCACTTAGGCCAGTGTATGAAATGCGGGTCTTAGTAAATACTGTTTACTCCAAGCTCGAATCCATACTGCAATTGCTGCCTGTGCGCCCCAGCCTGGGATGGGGGGAGTTGGTAACCCCCAGCCTGGGGTGGGGGGGGAGTTGGTAACCCCCAGCCTGGGGTGGGGGGGAGGAGGTAACCCTCAGCCTGGGGTGGGGGAGGAGGTAACCCTCAGCCTGGGGTGGGGGTGGGGGAGGGGGAGGTAAGCCCCAGCCTGGGGTGGGGGTGGGGGGAGGAGGTAAGCCCCAGCCTGGGGTGGGGGAGGGGGAGGAGGTAAGCCCCAGCCTGGGGTGGGGGAGGGGGGGGAGGTAAGCCCCAGCCTGGGGTGGGGGAGGGGGGAGGAGGTAAGCCCCAGCCTGGGGTGGGGGAGGGGGGAGGAGGTAAGCCCCAGCCTGGGGTGGGGGGGAGGAGGTAAGCCCCCACCCGTGGGGGGGAGGAGGTAAGCCCCAGCCTGGGGTGGGGGAGGGGGGGAGTAGGAAAGCCCCAGCCTGGGGTGGGGGAGGGGGGGAGTAGGAAAGCCCCAGCCTGGGGTGGGGGAGGGGGGGGAGTAGGAAAGCCCCAGCCTGGGGTGGGGGAGGGGGGGGAGTAGGAAAGCCCCAGCCTGGGGTGGGGGAGCGGGGAGTAGGTAAGCCCCAGCCTGGGGTGGGGGTGAGGGGAGGAGGTAAGCCCCAGCCTGGGGTGGGGGTGAGGGGAGGAGGTAAGCCCCAGCCTGGGGTTGGGGAGGGGGGAGTAGGTAAGCCCCAGCCTGGGGTAGGGGAGGGAGGGAGTAGGTAAGCCCCAGCCTGGGGTGGGGGAGGGGGGGAGTAGGTAAGCCCCAGCCTGGGGTGGGGGAGGGGGGGGTAGGTAAGCCCCAGCCTGGGGTGGGGGAGGGGGGGGGGTAGGTAAGCCCCAGCCTGGGGTGGGGGAGGGGGGGGGTAGGTAAGCCCCAGCCTGGGGTGGGGGAGGGGGGGGGTAGGTAAGCCCCAGCCTGGGGTGGGGGAGGGGGGGGGGTAGGTAAGCCCCAGCCTGGGGTGGGGGAGGGGGGGAGTAGGTAAGCCCCAGCCTGGGGTGGGGGAGGGGGGGGAGTAGGTAAGCCCCAGCCTGGGGTGGGGGAGGGGGGGGGAGTAGGTAAGCCCCAGTCTGATTGCTCATAGTAAATACTGTGTGCTCCTATTATGTGATAGCAGTGATGTTCTGTATATACCTACCTGAAGCGGCTGACGAGGTGCATCACATGGAGTAATTGGCGGCTTGTAGGTTGTCATTTTGTTTTTACTACATACACGGCCTGTTAATATGGAAACAAATAGTTGGGATTCCTCTGACTCTTCGGATTAGTTTGTCCTTCTGTATATAATGACTGTGTAGTATAAGTAAAAGGCAATGACCCTGAGGGAGGTAAGGTATACATCCAGCGGATTACAAGGTCGTATAACGATGACCAGGCTGCCCGTACATCAGGGGGTTCTGCACGTGACTCCTTTGGGACGGGACTTACATGTTTCTGAGGATTTGGGGCTGGAAGGGCGCGGTATGAACCTTCCTATCTCTGCTTCATCCGGGGGGGGGGGGGGGGGCGGCAAACGTTTCTTATCACCCCCAGATGGGCACTTCTGGGGGCCGTTGTGCACACAGGATAATCCATCAGTTTGTAGAAATGTCATAGTAACATAGTATGTGAGGCCCGATGCTGCACATATTGTAATTTATTTAGATTTATTACAAAGGCTAAATTGAGGAAAGCTTTTAAAAGGAAAGCTTTTTTTCACTGCAGCGTGTCCGATACAGTGGGGGAAAAGTATTTAGTCAGACCCCAATTGTACACGTTCTCCTGTAATTGACATCATAGGTAGACCCCAACTATGAGAGACCACATGAGAAAACATCCAGAAAATCACATTGTCTGATTCATAATAAATTTATTTACAAATTATGGTGGAAAATAAGTATTTGGTCGCCTACAAAACAAGCAGGATTTCTGGGTCTCACAGACCTGTAACGTCTTCTTTAGGAGGCTCCGCTGTCCTCCACTCATTACCTGTAGTAATGACACCTGTCCACAACCTCCAGCAGTCACACTCCAAACTCCACTATGGTGAAGACCAAAGAGCTGCCGAAGGACACCAGAAACACAATTGTTTATAATTGTAATAGAAGGGATTAATGTGGGGTCAGTGTCTGGTATTTACATACTCCTCTCTGCTCTGACCTCACACTGACAGGAGAGGAGGTAGAGGCGCTGTCAGTGCTGTGATTGGCTTTCAATAATGGAGTCATCGGGATCTGAAGCAGTCAGGTCCTAATGATCGCACTTGAATAGCCTGTTTGGGTATTTTACCAGCTTGACCATAAATTGACTCGCTGCTGCACAGAGCCCAGGAAGCAGCGACAGAATTTTATTATCTGCACTTGCAAAGGGGTTAAAGAAACTAATAGTTAGGTAAACTTAGACTGGACAGTCTTGAAATGTGCCGGATTTATCACCGTGACTCTTCGGGATGATACATCTGTTGTGCATGGTGCTGCACCCCTCTGTAAGACGCAGCAAAAACGTGTCCAAAAGTGTGTAAAATACACAATCTGGTGCCAAGCGTGTTTAACAGTTTTCTGGCCCAATTTGCACCAGTGAACTGTCACATTTTAATTTGTAAACGCCGTTATGTGCAGAATAGAGGTGCAGTCACATACGACACGTACAGCTGTTCTATCACACGGGTAATGCTGAAACGCTTCTATCAGATGTGTGGAAACGATTACAATTCAAGGAAATGTTTGTAATAAAACCGCGGAGTGTAAATACATTTGTAAGGCTGGGTTCACACAGCTCGGATTTGCCGCGGAATTTCGCCGTGGCAAATCCACCCACGGCCGCTAATCTCGGGATTAGCCAGCCATGTGGACGAGATTTCTGAGAACTCTCGTCCACACGGGACGGGCAATCCGCTGCGGTAAATCAGGTTGGAACCCGCGGCTGCGACGGCCACAGCCGCAGCCGCGGTTTCAGAATATGCAGCATGTCTGTTTATCTTGTCTTTCTGCCGCGGCCACGCTCTCCTCTATGGAAGCGCCAGCCGCAGCGGAAGAGCGAGCGGCCGGGCCGCTTCAAAGCGGAAAATCCCGCGGCGGTTCTCCCGGCGGAAATCTTGCGGTTTTTGCTGCGGCCAAACCGCGGGATTTCTGCCGGGAATACGCCCCGTGTGAACCCAGCCTAAGGGGGGAAAACCTCTCAATGCAGGTCCGCCATGGACCGGTCTGATGAGAACATGTAACTCAGTATCGGCCTGTTAAAGTAACGTTTTTGTCCCTCCTCTTCCACTGTAGATCCGCCGATAAGTTAGAAAATGGATCGGATGCAAACAACAGGATCCTGCAGATCCAAGCGCTCGCCCGTCTGACCTCCGCGGTAAGTTACATGTTAGCTGCTGCCTTGTGTGTTCGCTACAGTATCCAGCGGGCTCAGAGTGTTTGCTGCGGACAACAATGTACCAATTGTCTGTCTACAAATATAACTGACTGTTACTGCCTGCCGTCTGCTGCGCTTCTATACGTACAAGGACCCGCAGCAGAGAAGGCCACAATCCAGTGTGATGCCGCATTTGCACCCTTCACACTGACAGCTGTGTATTCCGGTCTGTATATGAAATGGGTCACATGTACAGCGGTGGGAGATGCACAGAAATCGCAGGTGTAAAGAACGAGCTCTTCCAATAGGCTCATTCACAGGAAGAGTTTTTTTGCTCAGACTGATAATAATAAATCGCAGCGGGTTCTGTTTTTGGGTGATTCTGTTCAGCAGTGGCCCGTTAGTCCGATGGGAACAAAAAGGTAGAACATCGCATTCATGTGTAAATCTGCGCTTCATGCGAGTACAAAGCTACTTTAGTATTAAATCTTGCGATTTTTTTACGCACGTGAAAATCTCATGCAGTGATGTGGTGCGTTTTTCTTACGACATGCATTGCATTCGCAGTGATATTGGTCGCAGTATCTCAGGACGATATCCCATTCGCCCGTGCCACAAACGTCTTACGGACAGGCTTCAGGTTGGACCTGAAATCTGTAAGGATTATGTATTCTCTATGTGGATGGGGCTCTGAAAACCTCATTCTCATGTATTGCAGTGTAATTGGTCAAACCAGAAATCGGCGACCTTAAGATACCATGTCTGAACACGAGCGGATGGCCCAGTGCTGGGCATGATGTCGCTGGTAGAGGGCGACACTACCCAGTATATAAGTGCACAGAGTTTTCTGCTAGCAAGCCTTTATTTCAGCTCTAGACTTTGAGTTACCGGCTGTATCACTGGAGCGCCTACATGGTCGGGCCTCTTTCATGTGGCTGCGGGCTGCCCAAGGCCTGCCAACCAAGTGTCTAGGATTCAGCGGGAAAGTCCTGGTTTCCAGGCTCTGTCTAGGAACACGAATCGTCTCTGAGCACTTCTGCTTGACTCGTCTTCTCCCACACCGATGTCTGACTTCAGGGCTGGCACAGGGAGAGGTGGCTGTGGTTACTGCGCTGGCACTACAGCGAGCCTTAAAGGGAACCTGTCATCCACTAGAAGCACGGTAACCTTAGTTATGAGGTGACGGGGAGAAGGTAGACCAGAACTCTACCCCAAGATGTGCCGAATACAGGGCGGCCCAAAGAATGTATACACACTACTGGATGTATATAGACCTCTACGACTCCCGCCATCTTCAGAGAGTCCATTATACTACATATTGCCACCTAATTCAGCTCAGATTTTCCTTAAAGGCATAGAAGACCACTATTGAGTGTAGACATTTCTTGGGACACCTTGTATATGAAGGTGTGCGGCTGTACATACACTGGGTGCATCCAGCGCTGATGAGGAAGAGGATGAAGCGTTAGTCTTGGCCCCTTCCCTCTGAAGCCTCTTTTGTTTTCTCATTTTCCTTTTTTTCTCCCACTTTCAAAAAGTCCTCATTTATGTTTGCATTTACACGGCCGCGGGAGGGCTTGGTTTTACGGCACGAGTTGTATTTTTCAGTGGTGCCATTCAGCATACCGTACATCAGACTGGAAAACGGTTTCTAAATGGGGAAAAAATTGCAACAACCCGAAGTTTTGTGGGTGTTTGCTTTTATAAAGTTGAAGATGCGGTAGGAGTGAAGTTGAGTCTTGGTCTTTGGCCTGTAGGATTACACAGATACCAAACTTATATGGGTTGTTTTTCCACCATCTTTTAATTCCGCACCCCTCCCCCATAACTTTACTGTCCATGAGGTTGTGTGAGAACCCTTTTTTTTACCTGGTCCCCAGTAGTTATTATTAATACCATATTAAAGTACTCGCAGCATTTCCCACCGGTCACTTTATTCAATATTTTACTTTAATATGGGGTGAGCCAAAAAGCACAGATCTGGGGGTTAATAATTCCTTACTGATCCAGCTCTGTGCTGCAGGGTGGCCGCTGACTGCTTGGTGAGGTAGGTCTGACCCGCAGCCGCATGTTTACATGACAGAGGATGTAGACGTTGACGGTTTGGTGAGATAGGTCCCACTCCTGTCCGGCCCCAGCAGGGTCACAGTAGCCGCCGTTCTTCTAGATCTCCAGCTGCTTATTGACATTTGCTTCCCTCCTGTATTGACTGTAAAGCTCGCTCCGCTTTGTCTTTGCCAGATTTGAATAGTCGCACCTTAATTAGCTGAAGTCTTTTCCCGGTTTGTTTCCATCGCTGTTGACACAGCCAGGACTTTATTTGCTAGTGAAATGAGCCTTCAGGTGTCATTGTGACTGGGGAGCGTGGCCGGAGGAGTCGGCGGGACCGCAGCTCCTTACAGTCATCTCCCCACATGGCAGAGCAGCCGCCGGCGACCCGGAGAATCCACGCTCTGGTCACGGTAATGAGGAGCTGGCTGACACTGAACCAGGGAACATACCCCGCCTCGGCCAACCGCGATACGCCTCAACTATTCCACTCACGGATCTGCAACAACTTGGACGTCCGTCCGATCCGAGTCCTGAAAATGCTGAAGTATAAAAACACAGTTTAGTTTCTTACAAAACTGCGGTCATTTTTCAAGTTGTTCCTCGCCGCCTCTGATATCCATCTCCTGTGACTGGATGCCGGGTCACTACATCAAGAACACGATTAAAGAAATATAAGTAAGTCTTACTTGTATAGCGCCAACTTACTCCGCAGTGCTTTCAAGTAATTCACTTTCACCCGCTATTCGGAGAGATGGATCTGCACTGAAAATCGGCAGCATAAATTGTAGGCAGTGTGGATAGGATTCCTCGGTGCTTGTGCTGCTCCTACCAGTGGGCACAGAGCCCTAATGTCAGCCTTGCTCCTACCAGTGGGCACAGAGCCCTAATGTCAGCCTTGCTCCTACCAGTGGGCACAGAGCCCTAATGTCAGCCTTGCTCCTACCAGTGGGCACAGAGCCCTAATGTTATATGTGGCAGTGCTGCAGTTTGCTGCCACCAGACCTCACTGTCCAGTGTTGTTTCTTCCTGTGTGTCGCTGCCCTCTAGTGTTCAGTGAGCAGAATAACACGCATGTGCTTGATGGACATCTGGAGGGAATCTGGGACCGACTCCTGGGGACCATCCTCAGTATTACGTGGATAAATTACACATTTTACTGCAGTTTTGGTTTCTGGTTTGTTTTTTTTTAAAGCGGGAAAAGCAATTCTAGCAAAAGTCAGTAATTAGTGCAGGAAGTTGGACAATTTCCCACTTATTTTCTGAATCATTTCCTCACAGTTTTCAAGTTTTCATTTAACCCCTTGAGTGGCACGCCCGGAAATTTTCCGTGACGAGCTCCACTGCTCATAGCAACATAGCCCGGAAGATTTCCGGGCTATGTATCACTATGGGAGCTGCAGAGCACAATGCCACAAGCTGTGACAGTGTGCTCTGCCTGCACAGACCCACACAGAGCAGTGCAAGGGCTTTGAAAAACCAGCAGAAGATATTGCCGACATGTCGGCAACCTCCTGCTTTGTTTACAGGTTGCCATAGAGACCACCGGCTTGTCAGAAGCAAGCCGATGGTCTCTGTGGCAGGGAGAGCTGGTTGTTAGCTGTCAGAGGACAGCTAGGTACTAGCTCTTACAGCAGAGATCAGAGAAAACCTCCGATCTCTGCTGGGTTAACCCTTTACATGCTGCAGTCTATGTGACTGCAGCATGTAAAGGGTTGTCACTGCAGCATGTAAAGGGCTGTCACCATCGGACCCCTGGAATGTGATCAGGGGTCCTGATGGGTCCCTGTGGAAGTCCCCTAAAGGGACAAAAAAAAAAAAATAAAAAAAAATAAAAAAAAATAAAAAAAAAAAAAGTTAAAAAATTATTAAAAAAATTAAAAAAACACTTGTCTCCCCTTACTTTGTAAAAAATCAAAAATACAATCACACATGTGGTATCCGTGCGTCGTAATGACCCAGAGAAGGAAGTTAATACATTATTTAACCCCTTAATGACATGGCCCCTTTTTTTCTTTTTTCCCCATTTCTTTTTTTCCTCCCCCCTGTTTAAAAAATCACAACTTGTCCCGCAAAAAACAAGCCCTCATATGGCCGTGTCAATGGAAAAATGAAAAAGTTATGGCTCTTGAGACGCAACTGCAAAACTAGTTGAAATTCAATGATTAGACCATTTTAAAAAACCTGCCCTGGTGGGCACGACAGGGTGGTAGGAAACCTGCCACTCAAGGGGTTAATAGGAACTTTACTGGGGATTTGTCATCAAAAATTACACATCGTATAAATCCGCTTTTATGATGAACATTATTGAAGGGTTTTGGGTGATCAATAAAAGAATCCTAAAGGCCTTCAGTTCTCAGACCGGCCACTAAGCCCTATAATAACTTGTCAGCTGACCTCTCATTATCATCGCAAGCAGGATTACAATGAGGTGACCTCAATATACAGATAACACAATAGGTGGTGTCACAGCTCACCTCCTCCTCTCCCTGCACAGCTCACAGAGCATGCTCACAACACCCTGTGCTGGCTTCAGAACCATAGCAGAATCTTGGGCAGTTTTTGCCGTGTAGCTGGCGCTCGCTGTGTGACTGCACCCTATAATGGACAGTCTGCTGACACTGTCTGACACGAGTCTGTATGTCGGCTGCAGCCGATCCCAGCGCACCGCATCACTGCGTCTCTTAGACTTCAGCAGTTTGAGGTGGTTCTTTGCATCATTGTAAGACCATGTTGGCTAGAATCCTTGAGGATGGGATGAAGTGACCGCTTTTATAAGACTTCCCTGCTGCATGGGCACCAATGAGCCCTCCACCCTGCATGAAGACGATGAATCCGGAGACCTGCAGCATAAAACTTCAGGGGCCGGAAGGGATTTCCAAGATGTTTGAACATTTGGCAGGGAGCAGATGAAGTCCTTCCTGTTACATGTCCCCTCCGCTCCTGCAGCAGTAATGTGAGCGGCGTGTGATGCTGCGGGGCGTCCGGGATCAGAGCGACGACGCGGATCGTCATTTCTTTGCTAAAAAAATAAAAATCCAAAAAAATGTGTTTTTATTGTGGAAAACCCTTTCAGAAATATATCATTTTGGTATCGTCATAAAAAAAATTGTCATTTATGCTGGATGATTAACATGAAGAAAACCACGAAGACGATGGAAGGATTTGTGGGGTTTTTCTTTCTGTCCTACAAAAAAAATTTATAAGTTTTTCAATATGTTTAATATAATAGAAAAATGCTGCCAATAAAAACGAAAGCTCAGCACACAAAACAATCCGCAGGGGCGTACGATGGGGGATGGGGACATTAAAGTGTAAGGCTTTTAAAAAGTGGAGATGAAAAGCCTCAAAAATTGTTGGGATTTTAGGTCGAAAATGGACTACATACTGTTAGGTAGCGACAACCTGTCCCCTCTGTCAGTCACTCCGGACCCTCTTCTTCGCAGCCGCTGTGTTTACATGCATCACTTCCACTATAAACACAGCAACAGACCTACAACTACAGCATGCAGACAGATTGTGTACCACCCAGCACTGTAGCTCCGCCCACAGCTCACAGGTCCTACAACTTACCTGCACCAACCTCCCTGTCACTCAGAGGGCCAGAGCAGCCTGATGAAGCAGACAGACAGGCCCATCCGGCACTCTGAACTACACATGAGCTTCCCTTCCTGTCCTCCCATCATGCACTGCTCACAGGATGTTGGGGGTATGGACCGTGCAGGAAGTGGCAAAGGTGGACAAGTCGTCAGAGGAAGTGGAGATCTTTTTCAAGCGGATGGTCATGGGACATAGAAGAGTAAGCAGCTAGACGGGGTACAGCGAGCCTATTATAAAATGACTTATTATGTACACTACATTGGACAGGGTTAGTCTGGGCCCAGAATGCCCCTCTAAGGGAACCTTCACACCAGAACGGAATTTGCTGCAGGAAATCCTCGGTATTTACAGCACAAGCTATGTGGAATCCACAGCGTACTTAAAGGGGTTGTCCCGCGTCGAAACGGGTTTGGTTTTTTTTTTCAACCCCCCCCCCCCCCCCCTCGTTCGGCGCGAGACAACCCCGATGCAGGGGTTAAAAAAGATCACCGGAGAGTGCTTACCTGAATCCCCGCGCTCCGGTGACTTCTTACTTACCTGATGAAGATGGCCGCTGGGATCTTCTCACTCGGTGGACCGCAGGGCTTCTGTGCGGTCCATCCTCCTGATTGGCTGGAATCGGCACGTGACGGGGCGGAGCTACACGGAGCCCCATTCAGAAAAGAAGAAGACCCGGACTGCGCAAGCGCGGCTAATTTGGCCATTAGACGGCGAAAATTAGTCGGCTCCATGGAAACGAGGACGCTAGCAACGGAACAGGTAAGTGAAAAACTTTTTATAACTTCTGTATGGCTCATAATTAATGCACAATGTACATTACAAAGTGCATTAATATGGCCATACAGAAGTGTATAGACCCACTTGCTGCCGCGGGACAACCCCTTTAATATACTTGTTAGGGACAGTGAGTTGGACCCACTGAGTCAACCTACCGGTTTGGCTTGGGCTAGTCCCAGAATGGTTGTCAGCTGACCCCTGGTGGTCAGAGGCATCGGTACAAGGTGGTGTGAAACAGACCGACCTATAAGCAATGTCAGATGGGAAATCTCGCCCTTTGCTAGTCAGGGAGATGGGGGAACTCCTGCCTAACAGCAGGGTAAGTGTCCCTGCAAGGACGGCCCCACTGTCTCCCTCTCAGGCCTAACTATCCCTGATAGGACACAGAACACACCAATAAGACAGGACAGGACCATGGATGGTGCAGGGGCAGGAAGACAATGGGCAAGACAAAAGACAGCGGGACAGACAGCAAGGACAGAGGCAGGAGCTGCACAACGACGGGAGCACCAAACAAATGAGTACGGAAACAAGTACAAGATAAGTGCCGACAAAGTCAGAGACCTGTGCTGGGTGTGCGAGGCGCATATATATATATATATATATATATATATATATAATATAAAATATATATATATATATATATATATATATATACACATACACAAAGGGCTCCTTCACACGAGCGAAGGCGATTTTTTTTTTTTTTTTTTTTTGGTCAGCCGTGATACGGCCACGTTGGGACCAGAAATCTCATCATCAAGAGGCAGCCATGACCAAGTCACAGCTGCATCTCCCATTTGTGCGCCCGTTCAGACGGGCCAGGTCCGCCAAGTGTACACCGAGCCCGGGATACCATCTGCTCAACTGCTTGCCCCTCTCCACCGCCTCACCGACTCTCCGCAGGGGGAGGGGGTGGGACAACTGTGGGTGGAAGTTTAGCAGCGGCGCTCCACCTCCCTCCTCTAGAGCCGCCGCCGTATTCCGGCCAAAAGAACGTTCCTGAACCCTCTTCTGGCCGATGTAAAAGCACCCGACCTTCATGCGCTCCGTAGGCGCGATCCATCTGAACTGGTGCATTGTAAACCATCAGTTCACGGCCGGCCGATATACGCTGCATCAGATGGGCATGAAAGCGCAGTCGATATACACGTATGTGAGGCTCACGGTGCCCAGCGGGTTCTTTCACATGGGAAGTTTTGTAACCTGAAAGAACTGATTGGAGACCCCGGGCCGCACATACATACAGGATTGTTAGCGATAAGCCGCACGCTGTAGCACGACTTGTTTCTTTTAATTGCACAGATTTATCGCTGTACTCGGGTAAACTACAAGAGCGCCATTTGTAAAAGCTGTGCCCAAACCCTTTCCTTTCTGCCTATGTGGCGCACTAGCACTAGGCGTAAGTCGCCCTCGCGCATGTGAGCGCCTCCTGGTGGGTTTACAGAGATCCGTGGATATCGCTGACGATGTAATTAATATGCCGCCTGCATGCCGTCGGGATTGGGCAGCGGCATCCGCTATGATGAATGGCTGCCGGTAGCGCTGCTCCCCGAGGAGGGCGGAATGGTATCTATTCTATTGTATGACCGGCGTTCTCTTGTAAGGTTTGAAGACGCGGTAATTTATTACGCCGTTGTAGTTTGTTTTATTAGCTCTTCGGAGGTATTATGTGTTGTTATCGCCTCCACGCGGCTTTATAAGGGGGAATGAGAAGCGGCTACTTTAATTAGCCGTAAACTGTGACTCCTGGGGACACAATGAGGGGGAATGGCCGGATGATGTCTGTATGCTGCCCGACGCCCGCCACCCCCTACTATGTAGGTCCTCCAGGTACCGGCGTCTGGTGCTGCACATGGCATGGGGTGCCTTCACACGGGCGACCTCCTTGCGCTATGAAGCGCACACACTTGCACTGAAGTAGGCGCCATTGTTTTTAGGGGGTCTGTGTACCTGGGCCATTGTGGTCTTGCTGCGAGGACATGCTGCATCTGTACTATTGTTCTGCCCGTCTGCAGACATCTCACCCTTGGTTTCCAATGGGCACGAGGGGGAAAACAAAAATCGCACCGCGCCCGCATTGCACGTACCAATGAGTTTAATACAAGCGCAATGCGATTAGAATTTTTCCTATTGACAATGGATGCGATTCCCAAGTCCAGCGACGCGCGGTGATCGTCCCGCCCGCTCCAGTGCCGCTACAGCGAACACCGCCACTTTACAAGCGCAATATCCTCCCGAGTTTGTCATCCTGATATCGCGCCCGCCGGTGTGTACCCTTAGGATCCGAGATACCAGAGGACTGGCATCCTCTACCTAAACGTGCTACTCTGGATGTGAGCGTGACGCTTTACACGTATGTACTCGCCATTGTCATGCTTTACACATATGTACTCGCCATTGTCATGCTTTACACGTATGTACTTGCCATTGTCATGCTTTACACGTATGCACTCGCCATTGTCATGCTTTACACGTATGCACTCGCCATTGTCATGCTTTACACGTATGTACTTGCCATTGTCATGCTTTACACGTATGTACTTGCCATTGTCATGCTTTACACGTATGCACTCGCCATTGTCATGCTTTACACATATGTACCCGCCATTGTCATGCTTTACACGTATGCACTCGCCATTGTCATGCTTTACACGTATGTGAATCGCATTAGATGCAGGCGCAGCGCGATGCTTGTCATTTCCCTAAAGATCACACAGGAAATACTGGATGATTCCCCGATAGAAATCGCCCCAAGTGGGTCCGGCGGCGGCGCTTCAGTCTCGCAGCTGCGCTGCATAGAAAAACCGCTTATGCAGATAAATACATGGTAATCACACGGGCGAGCGCGATATCGGGCCAAGAAACTCCTCCCATCCCGCACGTGCCGCCGAGCGGGTTACACGCGGGTGTGAGGCGTCATTCAGACGCGCCCCGCATCACTTCTATGACAGCGATCCTCAGGCATTGATTACATTGTATTCGCGTGCCATGTGTTTTACTGTCCCATTGGAAACAATAGGCGTCGCTTTCTGAGGGGCGCGAAAAGATGGGACATGCAGCTATTTACTTCGTAACTTCGCCGCGAATGAGTCCATTAAATAGAATGGCGTTCATAGCCACGCTTATTGTGTGTGTCATGAGATTGGCGCTCGTGTGCAGGTAGCATTAGGCAGCTACTCTCCACAATAGTGTTGAGTACGTCTGATGGCGAACGCCATACCTACCCTAGGCCAAGAAATGAACTGGAGGGTCGCTTTAAATGATACATTTACATAGGCGCCATGTGATACATCGTATAGTACCCAAATAGTCATTGGCATACGGTGCTGCCATACTACCAATGCCCCAATAAGGCACTTTGTGCAGGCACACACTTATATACAAGCGACTCCATAAAGACACTAGCTGTATATAGTGTAGTGATACAGTACCGGAGATGGCCACTAGAGGGCTCAGTAATCGTATGTTTGGAAGAAAGGGTCTCTGCTCAGTGCGTATCCCTTGTGGGCTTCTGGACTGCGGTACCCATACGGGGTGCAAGAGGCGCCCCCTTACTGCAGCAAGGAGCTGGTACAGGACTTATGTGTAGTTAGTGGCCACACGGCCAAGGCTGATTTAGTTCCCGGTTTCATGTGAAATGCTGTGAACAATCGCAGTGATGGAAAAAAACTAAAACTGGCAGATGACGGACTTTAAAGAAGTGTTTCTGCGGGTGACGCCAACCAACTTGTGTAGAGAAGATGCCCTATTGTCACATCAGGCATGCAGACCAAACATGTATACTCCGGCGCTCGGGCACTATGTGGTCTCAATGTAAAGTAAGGACTCACTCACACGGGCGTAATTTCACGCACTGCCCTCATTTGGTGTGTATTACGCATCAGTTTGGGCTATGGAGATTTAACATATGAAGCTTATCTGCATATACACGTGTATTTGCTGTGTACTGTGTGACGCATCCGCTTGCGTGCGTGAGCCCTGCAGTACAAGTAGTGTAAGCATCAGGTGTATAGGAACCATATAGTATACAGAGTATATATACAGGCGGACCAGATGTTACATGTCTGTTCCTGGAATGGTCAGATGAACCGCGTGATATGTAGCAGCGAACTAACTCCTAAGATCCCTGCGACCCCACAGCGATCCTAGTGAGACGCTTGCATCACAGGCGCCACCTACAGGCTGCAGGCAGGAGCTGCAGCAGACTTTTATCTCTGTTTGCAGTTTGAATATTTGGATGGAAACAATTGGAGAAAACGATCAGAACTTTCCATGAAATAGCTGATATTACATCTCATATCTCACTGTCTGCTGCAGACCGTAGTTATCACACCAGTAATATTGTACAGAGGGATATCAGCCGGGGACACAAAGGCGTCTTACACACCGATTTACCCATGAATGCCTTTTTAAAATAATTTTTCCTTTCTGCCTGGTTTTCTAGGTGCAGAGGGAGCTGGCTGCGGTCATCGCCCTGAAGGCCCGAAAGTCTGGTGAGTAATGTAAGGATATCCATATCCTACCTGTGCGGTATCTGTTATCTGACCACAGACTGCACTCAGTTAGCACTGCACTTGTATAAAGACTACTGCGTGCCACGCTCCCGACTGCGTGCGGCCCCCTGCGCCTCCCGACTGCGTGCGGCCCCCTGCGCCTCCCGACTGCGTGCGGCCCCCTGCGTCTCCCGACTGCGTGCGGCCCCCTTCGCCTCCCGACTGCGTGCGCCCCCCCCCCCCCGCGCGCCTCCCCACTGTGCGTGACCCCTTGTGCCTCCCGACTACGTGCGACTACCCCCCCCCCCCCGCGCGCGCGCCTCCCTACTGTGTGCGACCCCCCCCTGCTCCTCCCGAGTGCCTGCGACCCCCCTGCTCCTCCCGAGTGCCTGCGACCCCCCTGCTCCTCCCGAGTGCCTGCGACCCCCCTGCTCCTCCCGAGTGCCTGCGACCCCCCTGCTCCTCCCAAGTGCCTGCGACCTCCCTGCTCCTCCCGAGTGCCTGCGACCCCCCTGCTCCTCCCAAGTGCCTGCGACCCCCCTGCTCCTCCCAAGTGCCTGCGACCCCCCTGCTCCTCCCAAGTGCCTGCGACCTCCCTGCTCCTCCCAAGTGCCTGCGACCTCCCTGCTCCTCCCGAGTGCCTGCGACCCCCCTGCTCCTCCCAAGTGCCTGCGACCCCCTGCTCCTCCCGAGTGCCTGCGACCCCCTGCTCCTCCCGAGTGCCTGCGACCCCCTGCTCCTCCCGAGTGCGTGCGGCCCCCGCGCCTCCCGACTGCCTGCGGCCCCCGCGCCTCCTGTTTGCTGCATGACTTGAGGGTTGACATCCCATCAGCTTTTAAAGGGGTTTACCAAGATTGGAAGTGATGGCCCACCGACGCTCCTGGGGACATAGAGGGCGTACCGAGCAGTGACCCCACTGGATGGCACATGAACAGGGGATGTCGTCTTGGCACAACCCCTTTTTTTGTAATGTATAGACACAATATGGGGTGCGTATACACGCCGCTCATTTACGGTGGATGTTGTCACAGATTTTGGCGCGGCTCTGCAGCAGATTTTACCCATAATCTGCACCAAAGTCCACAAATAAATCTGCATCAGATCAGTGCCGTGCGA
Organism: Eleutherodactylus coqui; assembly: GCF_035609145.1. Taxonomy (NCBI): domain Eukaryota; kingdom Metazoa; phylum Chordata; class Amphibia; order Anura; family Eleutherodactylidae; genus Eleutherodactylus; species Eleutherodactylus coqui. The sequence continues at coordinate 119,076,565 of NC_089848.1, forward strand.
TCGCACCCGCAGAGGGGGAAGCTTTTAGGGGGGCTTCACACTAGCATCGGCACAAATGTGCACACTGCAGCGCAACGTATGTGCTATCGGCGGGTTAGATTTGCGTGCGTGTCCTCGCAGCGTACGGTACTTTTTGTACACTCCTACAACCTCCGCCCTGACTTAAATGGCTATTGATCCTAATGAGGTCCAGATATGTTCCTTTTCCAGCAGTTTTGCGCATCCCATTGCATATTATATGCGGGTTTGCCCCCTATAGACCTCTATGGGCCCTTTAAATGTTCAATTTTTTTTTTGTGTACGAGAAATGTATGCGCAAAAAAAGGAAATGTGAATGAGGCCATTGAAATCAATGGGACGTATGCCCTGCATCTAGCTGTAGGAGTATAACTAAAGCGCGTCATGGCAGCAGTGTCTCATAACGCTGCTATTACATACCGGCTTGTTTGGTCTACGTTAGAAAACACTTAAAAATGTCTGCGTTTTGTGGTTTACATCACGGAGATTGTCTAGGGTTAGAAACACATGGCTGCTATCCTTCCACTCACTTCATTAAAGCGGAGCTGCAATACCACACGCACTCTTATGGACAAAGATGGCGCTGTGCTTGGAAGAAGGCAGCCATGTTTTTGTAAGGCTGGGTTCTCACGGGACGGAAATCTCATGGCTTGGCTGCACCGAAAAGCCGTGAGATTTCCACAGGAGAGCCGCAACTTCAAAACCTGCGGCATTTCGCCGCGGGTTTTGGAAGGGTTCGTCGGCCGGCATTCCACTGCGGCTTTTTTTCTCCATAGAGAGGAGTGAGGCCGCAACGGAGAAAAAAAGAATTGGCATGCCGCGGCTGTTAATTCCACGCGCATCGCCGGTTCCGCCCGGCTTTTCCACGACTGATTGCCGCCCTATGTGGACAAACGTTTTGCTAAATCTCGTCCACATGGCTGGCTAATCCCGGGATCAGGAGCTGCGGGCGGATTTGCCGCACAGAATTTCCGCAGCCAATCCGTCCCGTGCGCTCCCAGCCTAAACATGGACAACCCCAAAGACAAAAGGCATGGGCATTTTCAGAAACGTGTACGTTGTCCTGACTGTGGGGTTTGTGCGATCCCTGTGAGGCTCCGTTATTACATGTCGGACATCCCTCAGGCCACATAGGTGTCTGGCCAGGTTAGTAATGGCAGCCGTGAGGTGCGAGCGGACAGGTGAGGTGATCCCATCTGTAGTCCGCTTGGAGAGCATCTTCTAGAAACAGACGCCATTGTCCGTGGGCTGCATCCATATTGAAACGCCTTCCGTTCAGGTAGATGGGCCTTGAATGAGCAATCGCACTCCATGCTCAGTTCCACCGACTCCTTTGCTGACCGTTTCCTGCTAACCCACAAAGTCATTTGGGATGGACGGTTTGGTCACACGGCTTCCAGTACAAACGCAGCACCTCTGACAGGTGAGGTGAATGACGGGGTTCACCTGTCAGGACTGAATATACATATCCTATGTGCATATGTTATGACTTAGTGGGGCTCCGTTGGCCCTAATGACATCGGATATTCTCCATGGCCCAGTGTTTACTAATGTCTGAGACACTTCAGCTGGTATTTCCCTCCATTTGCCCCGCAAACATCTAGTGAATTTAGTAGGTTCAGGTCGGACTCCGTGCAGCCGGTCCAATCGTGGAATATCCGTATCCTCAAACCAACATGAAACAGCGTTGGATCTGTGACGAGGCGCGTTGTGAAATATGGCCGACCATTCCCAGAGTATTACCACATTGTCAGCAGCACATTATTGTCGTGAAGGTCAGGGTTCACCCTCATGGTCATGGTTCCTGTCACTACAACCAACAGACCGAGGCCATGCCACATAACACATCCCCGACCATAACAGACCCTCCGCCGTACATAACTGTTGGCACAACCCACTCAGGTAGAAGGTGTCCCCCAGGATCCTCCACACCGAGGGATGTCCATCTGAGGTGTAGATGGAGCAGTGTGATTCGTCACTCCATAGAATGTTCTTCCGTTGCTCACCTGTCCAATGGCGACGCTCCGTGTATAGTTATAGATGGCCGATGGATTGTGCTTCATGATGGACGGCTTGTGTGCAGCGGCTACCAAAAGTCGTCCAAAGAAGAACCTCCACCAACTGGTCATGGGCGCCCAGGGCTCATTTATGCGCATAGACAGCCAAGTCTTCCCCATCTCGTCTGATTTCATGCTAATTACACTTGTATCCATTGTGTATTTGGGCAATCTCATTGATGTCAATGGGCCACTTTGGTCCGTAATAAAGGCCAAATTAGGAGCGGCTGCGATCCTTGTCACACATGTGAGGGCTCCTGCCCATGGAGTATCTTCACCGTGTATCATGCGTGCGATGCACAGCCGTGTGATATGTGGGGAATGGAGTCAATGGACTTTCGTAGATCCTTGCACATGTGTGTAGATACGCAGCGTGAGCCCTGTAGTCCACGAATGATTCGCCTAATATGGTCCACAAATTGGCCTGTGTGAATTAGGCCTTCAGGTAATCTGACATGGGACGGCTGTGCTTTCCCTCAGGGGCGGTAGTCGTGCCGTGAATGGATGCAGAGTGCGCCGGGGATCTCTTCCCGCCGTCCGCCTCCATTCACTGTGATCAGACAGTCATTCAGAGACGTCGCTCGTTAGTCGCCCCCTGTCTGTCAGATGATTAGAAGCGGCTGAGTGGTTTCTCGCTCGGTACCCTTCCTGGTCTGAGTTCACATGGGACAGCGATCACTGAAAATTGCTTGTTTTCAGCGATTTTGTGGCCGATCTCGGCTTGTGTAAAAGCAGCCGTAGGGGAGGGGTCCGGGCGGGACGGGGAGGGGTCCGGATGGGACGGGGAGGGGTCCAGGCGGGACGGGAAGGGTTTGGCTCGGAATTTCCGTGTAGATCCTCCGCAAGTAAATCAGCGGCATTTACAGTAGCGGCAAAGTGGATGAGATTTTGAAAATCCCGTCCACAAACCGTGGAAATAATCCGCGCAAAACCAGTGCAGAAAATTGCAATGTGGTCCGGCATCCAGTCCTGCAGCGTGCCGATTATATCGCAGTGTCTGCGAATTCACCTCTTCTCAAAACTCGTGCGAATATGAACGTATTCTTTGAAGTGGAGTCATACACACGAGAGGTTTCCCCCACAGCCAGGCGGAGAGGAAAAATATCGTAGCAAGATCTGTTTTTTGGCGTTCCTCGGATCGCCTGCGGCGTGATGTGCATGCGAGTGCGATACGATGTTTCCAGTTTAAATCAATACGAAACGCTTCCAATCCGCTATCGTGCGCGAAACACGCAAAAAAGGGTCGCAATTTCACAGAAGTGATGCAAGCTGCTTTTGGCTGAAAAGCTCCTCGCATCCACGGGTACAACGCACGTTACCCAGCGCGATATTGGGTCGGGTTTTTCGCTCCTTGTGTGCAGTTAGCCTGAGGGGCTGAATTACGCAAAGAAGTATGCTCCAAAATCCATTCCAATGCAAATCAGTCCCCGTGTGGATCCAGACTAAGGCCTCACGGGCCGTACGGATTCCCCATGCAGAATCCCGCAGCAGGTCCCTCCTGGCCTGCAGACATGAAGCCGAGAAAAAAGATTAGACTTACCAGTCCGAATGCCGCGGGTCTCCCCTCCGTCGCGGCCGGATCTTCTTTTTTTCGGCCCGGCGGATGCGCTCGGTAGCGTGCATGCACTGTGCACACTTTTTTTTTCTTTAACTCCTGCTTTTCCATGGTCCTGTTATTGTGCCGTGGGACCGCAATGAAATGGAGCATGCTGCGGGTGTGTAATGATTCCCTATGGGCGCGGATCACGTGTGCAGGAGACCTGTGCGCTTTAATTCTATTTTCCCATGGACATTGGGCCTTATAATGGGATTATTTTCTTGTCCATTACTTAAAATGCAGCTTGTAGAGGAGGCCTCGTGTGTGTACACACACACACACACACACACTCACTCTCACACACACACTCTCACACACTCACACACTCACTCTCACACACACACACACTCACACACACACTCTCACACACACTCACACACACTCTCACACACTCACTCTCACTCACACTCACACACACTCACACACACACTCACACACACTCACACTCACTCTCACACACACTCTCACACACACTCTCACACACACTCTCACACACACTCACTCACTCACACACTCACACACTCACACACTCTCTCACACACTCTCACACACTCTCACACACTCTCACACACTCTCACACACTCTCTCACACTCTCTCACACTCTCTCACACTCTCTCACACTCTCTCACACTCACACTCACTCACACTCACACACACTCACACTCACACACACTCACACTCACACACACTCACACTCACTCTCACACTCACTCTCACACTCACTCTCACACACACTCACACTCACTCACTCTCACACACACTCACTCACTCACTCACTCACTCACACTCTCTCACACTCTCTCACACTCTCTCACACTCTCTCACACTCTCTCACACTCTCACACACTCTCTCACACACACTCTCTCACACACTCTCTCACACACACTCTCTCACACACACTCTCTCACACACTCACTCTCACACACTCACTCTCACACACTCACTCTCACACACTCTCTCTCACACACTCACACTCTCACACACACTCTCACACACACTCTCACACACACTCTCACACACACTCTCACTCTCACACACACTCTCACACACACTCTCACACACACTCTCACTCACACACTCACACACTCTCTCACACACTCTCACACTCTCTCACACTCTCTCACACTCTCTCACACTCTCTCACACTCTCTCACACACTCTCACACACACTCTCTCACACACTCTCTCACACACTCTCTCACACACACTCTCACACACACTCTCACACACTCACTCTCACACACTCACTCTCACACACACTCACTCTCACACACTCTCACACACACTCACACACTCTCACACACACTCTCACACACTCTCACACACACTCTCACACACTCTCGACATTTTGCAGGGGGACCAAGCAGATTTAACCCTTCAGGGTGCCTACCCACTACAGTTCTTTTTTTTACTGAGAAATTCGCAGCGTTTTTTTCTCCAGGGGTCTCTGGGACTTGTAATGCTAAAATCGCGATTTTTGCGGTAAATTGTGATATTGCCGCGATGCGGTTTTAACATTAGAAAGCCCCATAGACACCTGGGAAACAAAAAACGCAGCAAATTCGCAAACGCTAGTGGGTTGTCACCCTTAGGCCCTCTGTCCACGGGCGTTGCGAAGTCCCGCGCCAGATCTCCACCGCTGGAGCCACCGACGCCGAATCTCCGCTGGTCAGCCGTATCTGATAGGCTGGCTGCGGAAAATCAGGGCAATTCGCAGCATGCCCGCCACAAGCGGAGAATCGTAATGATTTTCCACTCGTGGACAGGGGCCGGCGCTTCCCCGTAGCAATGCTATGGAAAGCGGCGGCCGGCGAAAACACGTCCGTGGACAGGGGGCCTAAGAGGGAAAACTTATTAGGCAGAGACCCTCTTAAGTCGTTGTTAATGGTAATACATAAATAAACTTCCTAAGCGGGGGTGCCAAAAATAATATTTGATTGGTTAAAATGTCCTTAAACGACTGCGATGAACTATACAAGTAGTCCAGTAACACGGCGCAGGCGCTGCAGAGGTGGCCGCACTGTAACCTCCTCCAGCGGGGTTTGTCCTCCGTGTAGTTCTCCAGTGCCGACGGGCCTGTCATCAGGGAGTACAGAAGTTACCGTAAACCACGTGGTGACCTGAAGTATGGCGGCACCAATAAGCCCTCGGTCCAAGGTGCGATCCACGGCCCGAACTGCTTGTCCTTGAGGTGATGCTGGTGAGATGCGGCCGGAGCTGTTGTATCCGTGTCATCACGGCATCGGGGGGATGCGGGGGGACCCCCAACAGGACCTTCCACTGCCCCTGGTTCACCTCACCTAGAAGCTTCTGGACCGATCAGTGGGCTCTGTATATAAAACATGGCGACGCCATAAGGAATGCCCGCCTCGCTGCCATTGTGGATCGCAGTGGAAAAAGAAAAGCGGTCTGAAAGATTTCATATGGAAAAGTTTCCACCCGGAACCTACAAAATGGCGCTTCAGCGGGAAAACGTCTTAAGTGGGAGAAAGTACATTGATCTTATGGACAGAAATTCCGGACCGAGACAAATCGACTTCTTCTGCGGAACGTCTTGAGTGCGACTCGCTATAATAGCGTTTTCTCTTATGTTGGCGTCGGGCGGCGGCTTTTCTTTGCACAGCTGGGCTGGATTTGTAATTGTTCTTTGGCGCAGGTTTGGCCGATCGCGTGCTGCGACTGTTCCACAAAATCAATGTCCCTCTATCTTCCCTGTATGGCCGGCGCCGCCTGCAGCGCGCGCTACACAAAGGAAACCGCTTTCATCTTGCATTGGTTACAACGATTTATGAGGACGGCTGAGATAAGATGAGCGCCTGACAAGTGGCTCCCGGGTACAAGGCTGCCATACAATAACCGTCACTATGGGACAGTCACTGCGTCGTGTCCGACCATGTGGCGGTCCGGCCGCGCGCCAATCTCTCTCCTGGAAGGAAGTGTTTGTGTATTCCTCCTCAGCCCGCTTTCCTTTCTTCCTCCGTTTACAGACATGACGCCGCGGCTGTGTAATCCGCACATCGCTGCTCTTCTCGTATATGTGGGATGGCGACTGTAATAACATTTGCATAGGGGCTTGTGATGTATGGCAGCTCCTTATATGAAGGGTACAGAGCGCTGCGCTAATTAGTTTTTAATCTCTCCAGGACTTCCAAATGACAGAGTGGGGGCCGATAACCGGGCGGCCGGGAGGGACCCCCGCCCCGCGTTTGTATAATGGAGGGGACGTGGTGGCGCCCAGTTACTGTAATGAAAGGAATGCCCCTTTATCTTTGGCGCCGCTGAATATTCATAGCGCTAATTAGCTTCCTGTTTGTAATCTAAGTGATTTACTTAGTAAATTGTGCCTCTTAGCACTTGTTATCGGGCTGCGGCTCCCAGGGGCTTCCATGGATGCCTGAATTAATGAGTAGTTTTATAGCATATCTGGTGAAAAGAAATGTCCGCCGCAGATATGAAGTGAGCGGCGGCGCTGACAGACATGATGGATCGCCCCTATCATCACTCAGAGGAGCTTGCGGGCATCGTCATAACGATAAACCCGTGAAGTGGATGGGGCGCCGCGGGCCGCTACATCCTGCCAGCTCCTTTGTCTTGTCATTCCATTATTTATACCCGATATATCCCGCAGACTGGCAGACGAGTCGCTGACTACAGGACCGGGCGCTCTGGTCACACCGCACACAATCTACAGGATAAGTATGAGGAATGATGGATGGCATCAGCACCCGATGAAAGGACTTGGGGCCTCATTTCTCAGACCCAGAAAATGGCCGTTACTTACGGAGTGAGGAGTGCATAGAGATGCATCGGTGTCCTCACAGGTGTTATTTGCTCCTCCATTTGGTAGTCAATAGAGATGAGCGAACGTACTCGTTACGAGTACATACGCACCCGAGCACCGCCATTTTCGAGTACAGCAGTACTCGCGCGTAAAGATTCGGGGGGCGCCGTGGCGGCACGGGGGGTAGCAGTGGGGAGTGGGGGGGAGAGGGAGAGAGAGAGGGCTCCCCCCTGTTCCCCGCTGCTCCCCCCCGCACCGCCGCGCCTCTCCCCGCCCCCCGGCGCCCCCCGAATCTTTACGCCCGAGTACTGAAGTACTCGAAAATGGCGGTACTCGGGTGCGTAAGTACTCATTACGAGTACGTTCGCTCATCTCTACTAGTCAACTACCTGCATAGTGAGAGGAGGACGCATCTATATGCACTCCTCAGTCAGTAAGTAACCGCCATTCTCTGTGATTGTCATTTCACAGACCTGTTTAATAATATGTCTTTGTTGCCTTTAGCAACCAATCACAGCACAGCTTTCATGTTACCTCAGCAGTATAATATATAACGACCAATCACAGTGCAGCTTTCATGTTACCTCAGCAGTATAATATATAACAACCAATCACAGCACAGCTTTCATGTTACCTCAATATAATATATAACAACCAATCACAGCGCAGCTTTCATGTTACCTCAGTACAATATATAACAACCAATCACAGCGCAGCTTTCATGTTACCTCAGTATAATATATAACAACCAATCACAGCGCAGCTTTCATTTTACCTCAGCAGTATAATATATAACAACCAATCACAGCGCAGCTTTCATGTTACCTCAGCAGTATAATATATAACAACCAATCACAGCGCAGCTTTCATGTTACCTCAGTATAATATATAACAACCAATCACAGCGCAGCTTTCATGTTACCTCAGTATAATATATAACAACCAATCACAGCGCAGCTTTCATGTTACCTCCGCAGTATAATATATAACAACCAATCACAGCGCAGCTTTCATGTTACCTCTGCGGTATAATATATAACAACCAATCACAGCACAGCTTTCATGTTACCTCAGCAGTATAATATATAACAACCAATCACAGCGCAGCTTTCATGTTACCTCAGCAGTATAATATATAACAACCAATCACAGCGCAGCTTTCATGTTACCTCAGCGGTATAATATATAACAACCAATCACAGCACAGCTTTCATGTTACCTCAGCAGTATAATATATAACAACCAATCACAGCGCAGCTTTCATGTTACCTCAGTATAATATATAACAACCAATCACAGCGCAGCTTTTATGTTACCTCAGTATAATATATAACAACCAATCACAGCGCAGCTTTCATGTTACCTCAGTATAATATATAACAACCAATCACAGCACAGCTTTCATGTTACCTCAGTGGTATAATATATAACAACCAATCACAGCGCAGCTTTCATGTTACCTCAGTATAATATATAACAACCAATCACAGCGCAGCTTTCATGTTACCTCAGCAGTATAATATATAACAACCAATCACAGCGCAGCTTTCATGTTACCTCAGTATAATATATAACAACCAATCACAGCGCAGCTTTCATGTTACCTCAGCAGTATAATATATAACAACCAATCACAGCACAGCTTTCATGTTACCTCAGTATAATATATAACAACCAATCACAGCGCAGCTTTCATGTTACCTCAGCAGTATAATATATAACAACCAATCACAGCGCAGCTTTCATGTTACCTCAGTATAATATATAACAACCAATCACAGCACAGCTTTCATGTTACCTCAGTATAATATATAACAACCAATCACAGCACAGCTTTCATGTTACCTCAGCAGTATAATATATAACAACCAATCACAGCACAGCTTTCATGTTACCTCAGTAGTATAATATATAACAACCAATCACAGCACAGCTTTCATGTTACCTCAGTATAATATATAACAACCAATCACAGCGCAGCTTTCATGTTACCTCAGTATAATATATAACAACCAATCACAGCGCAACTTTCATGTTACCTCAGCAGTATAATATATAACAACCAATCACAGCGCAGCTTTCATGTTACCTCAGTATAATATATAACAACCAATCACAGCGCAGCTTTCATGTTACCTCAGTATAATATATAACAACCAATCACAGCGCAGCTTTCATGTTACCTCTGCGGTATAATATATAACAACCAATCACAGCACAGCTTTCATGTTACCTCAGCAGTATAATATATAACAACCAATCACAGCGCAGCTTTCATGTTACCTCAGCAGTATAATATATAACAACCAATCACAGCGCAGCTTTCATGTTACCTCAGCGGTATAATATATAACAACCAATCACAGCACAGCTTTCATGTTACCTCAGCGGTATAATATATAACAACCAATTACAGCGCAGCTTTCATGTTACCTCAGTATAATATATAACAACCAATCACAGCGCAGTTTTCATGTTACCTCAGTGGTATAATATATAACAACCAATCACAGCGCAACTTTCATGTTACCTCAGCAGTATAATATATAACAACCAATCACAGCGCAGCTTTCATGTTACCTCAGTATAATATATAACAACCAATCACAGCGCAGCTTTCATGTTACCTCAGTATAATATATAACAACCAATCACAGCGCAGCTTTCATGTTACCTCCGCGGTATAATATATAACAACCAATCACAGCGCAGCTTTCATGTTACCTCTGCGGTATAATATATAACAACCAATCACAGCACAGCTTTCATGTTACCTCAGCAGTATAATATATAACAACCAATCACAGCGCAGCTTTCATGTTACCTCGGCAGTATAATATATAACAACCAATCACAGCGTAGCTTTCATGTTACCTCAGTATAATATATAACAACCAATCACAGCGCAGCTTTCATGTTACCTCAGTATAATATATAACAACCAATCACAGCGCAGCTTTTATGTTACCTCAGTATAATATATAACAACCAATCACAGCGCAGCTTTCATGTTACCTCAGTATAATATATAACAACCAATCACAGCGCAGCTTTCATGTTACCTCAGTGGTATAATATATAACAACCAATCACAGCGCAGCTTTCATGTTACCTCCGCGGTATAATATATAACAACCAATCACAGCGCAGCTTTCATATTACCTCTGCGGTATAATATATAACAACCAATCACAGCGCAGCTTTCATGTTACTTCAGTATAATATATAACAACCAATCACAGCACAGCTTTCATGTTACCTCAGTGGTATAATATATAACAACCAATCACAGCACAGCTTTCATGTTACCTCAGTATAATATATAACAACCAATCACAGCGCAGCTTTCATGTTACCTCAGCAGTATAATATATAACAACCAATCACAGCGCAGCTTTCATGTTACCTCAGTATAATATATAACAACCAATCACAGGGCAGCTTTCATGTTACCTCAGCAGTATAATATATAACAACCAATCACAGCACAGCTTTCATGTTACCTCTGCGGTATAATATATAACAACCAATCACAGCACAGCTTTCATGTTACCTCAGTATAATATATAACAACCAATCACAGCACAGCTTTCATGTTACCTCAGTGGTATAATATATAACAACCAATCACAGCGCAGCTTTCATGTTACCTCAGCAGTATAATATATAACAACCAATCACAGCGCAGCTTTCATGTTACCTCAGCAGTATAATATATAACAACCAATCACAGCACAGCTTTCATGTTACCTCAGTAGTATAATATATAACAACCAATCACAGCACAGCTTTCATGTTACCTCAGTATAATATATAACAACCAATCACAGCGCAGCTTTCATGTTACCTCAGTATAATATATAACAACCAATCACAGCGCAACTTTCATGTTACCTCAGCAGTATAATATATAACAACCAATCACAGCGCAGCTTTCATGTTACCTCAGTATAATATATAACAACCAATCACAGCGCAGCTTTCATGTTACCTCAGTATAATATATAACAACCAATCACAGCGCAGCTTTCATGTTACCTCAGCAGTATAATATATAACAACCAATCACAGCGCAGCTTTCATGTTACCTCAGTATAATATATAACAACCAATCACAGCACAGCTTTCATGTTACCTCAGTATAATATATAACAACCAATCACAGCGCAGCTTTCATGTTACCTCAGCAGTATAATATATAACAACCAATCACAGCACAGCTTTCATGTTACCTCTGCGGTATAATATATAACAACCAATCACAGCACAGCTTTCATGTTACCTCAGTATAATATATAACAACCAATCACAGCACAGCTTTCATGTTACCTCAGTGGTATAATATATAACAACCAATCACAGCACAGCTTTCATGTTACCTCAGCAGTATAATATATAACAACCAATCACAGCACAGCTTTCATGTTACCTCAGTGGTATAATATATAACAACCAATCACAGCACAGCTTTCATGTTACCTCAGTATAATATATAACAACCAATCACAGCGCAGCTTTCATGTTACCTCAGCAGTATAATATATAACAACCAATCACAGCGCAGCTTTCATGTTACCTCAGCAGTATAATATATAACAACCAATCACAGCACAGCTTTCATGTTACCTCAGTATAATATATAACAACCAATCACAGCGCAGCTTTCATGTTACCTCAGCAGTATAATATATAACAACCAATCACAGCGCAGCTTTCATGTTACCTCAGTATAATATATAACAACCAATCACAGCACAGCTTTCATGTTACCTCAGTATAATATATAACAACCAATCACAGCACAGCTTTCATGTTACCTCAGTATAATATATAACAACCAATCACAGCACAGCTTTCATGTTACCTCAGTATAATATATAACAACCAATCACAGCGCAGCTTTCATGTTACCTCAGCAGTATAATATATAACAACCAATCACAGCACAGCTTTCATGTTACCTCTGCGGTATAATATATAACAACTAGAGATGAGCGAACACGTTCGGCCCCGCCCCTTTTTCGCCCGAACACCGAACTTTGCGAACACCTCGGTGTTCGGGCGAAAAAGTTCGGGGGCCGCCGTGGCAGCGCGGGGGGGTGCGGCGGGGAGCGGGGGGGAGAGGGAGAGAGAGAGGGCTCCCCCCTGTTCCCCGCTACTGCCGCCCGCGCCGCCGCGCATCTCCCCGCCCCCCGGCGGCACCCGGACACTTACGCGCGAACACTCCAGTGTTCGCTAAAGCCGGTGTCCGGGTGCGGATGTGTCCGTTACGGACACGTTCGCTCATCTCTAATAACAACCAATCACAGCGCAGCTTTCATGTTACCTCAGCAGTATAATATATAACAACCAATCACAGCACAGCTTTCATGTTACCTCTGCGGTATAATATATAACAACCAATCACAGCACAGCTTTCATGTTACCTCAGTATAATATATAACAACCAATCACAGCACAGCTTTCATGTTACCTCAGCGGTATAATATATAACAACCAATCACAGCACAGCTTTCATGTTACCTCAGCAGTATAATATATAACAATCAATCACAGCGCAGCTTTCATGTTACCTCAGTATAATATATAACAACCAATCACAGCGCAGCTTTCATGTTACCTCAGTATAATATATAACAACCAATCACAGCACAGCTTTCATGTTACCTCTGCGGTATAATATATAACAACCAATCACAGTGCAGCTTTCATGTTACCTCAGTATAATATATAACAACCAATCACAGCGCAGCTTTCATGTTACCTCAGCAGTATATTATATATCAACCAATCACAGCACAGCTTTCATGTTACCTCAGTATAATATATAACAGCCAATCACAGTGCAGCTTTCATGTTACCTCAGTATAATATATAACAACCAATCACAGCGCAGCTTTCATGTTACCTCAGTATAATATATAACAACCAATCACAGCGCAGCTTTCATGTTACCTCAGTATAATATATAACAACCAATCACAGCGCAGCTTTCATGTTACCTCCGCGGTATAATATATAACAACCAATCACAGCACAGCTTTCATGTTACCTCAGTATAATATATAACAACCAATCACAGCGCAGCTTTCATATTACCTCAGCGGTATAATATATAACAACCAATCACAGCGCAGCTTTCATGTTACCTCTGCGGTATAATATATAACAACCAATCACAGCGCAGCTTTCATGTTACCTCAGCGGTATAATATATAACAACCAATCACAGCGCAGCTTTCATGTTACCTCTGCGGTATAATATATAACAATCACAGGGCAGCTTTCATGTTACCTCAGTATAATATATAACAACCAATCACAGCGCAGCTTTCATATTACCTCAGCGGTATAATATATAACAACCAATCACAGCGCAGCTTTCATGTTACCTCTGCGGTATAATATATAACAATCACAGGGCAGCTTTCATGTTACCTCCGCGGTATAAGCCAGATGACAGGCCTCTGAATACTCAATCACATCACCACCCACTGTCCCTTTTTCGGACACCTCCTGTTCCCTGATGAGGCCACGTTTGATCCGTTCACACATGACAGTTGGCATAATGTGCAGATATGGGAAAGCGAAGATCTCCATGTCTACAGAGAACAAGTCCGAGAGATGCCAAGACTGATTGATGGTGTGATGTAATAATGATGTTGTGATGTAATAATGATGGTGTGATGTAATGATGGTGTGATGTAATAATGATGTTGTGATGTAATAATGATGGTGTGATGTAATAATGACGGTGTGATGTAATAATGACGGTGTGATGTAATGATGGTGGGATGTAATAATGACGGTGCGATGTAATAATGATGGTGTGATGTAATGATGGTGTGATGTAATAATGATGGTGGGATGTAATAATGATGGTGGGATGTAATAATGACGGTGTGATGTAATAATGACGGTGTGATGTAATGATGGTGTGATGTAATAATGATGGTGTGATGTAATGATGATGGTGTGATGTGATGATGGTGTGATGTAATGATGGTGTGATGTAATAATGATGGTGTGATGTAATGATGATGGTGTGATGTAATGATGGTGGGATGTAATAATGACGGTGTGATGTAATAATGATGGTGTGATGTAATGATGGTGTGATGTAATAATGATGGTGTGATGTAATAATGACGGTGGGATGTAATAATGACGGTGTGATGTAATGATGGTGTGATGTAATAATGATGGTGTGATGTAATGATGATGGTGTGATGTAATGATGTTGTGATGTAATAATGACGGTGTGATGTAATAATGATGGTGTGATGTAATGATGATGGTGTGATGTAATGATGGTGTGATGTAATAATGATGGTGTGATGTAATGATGATGGTGTGATGTAATGATGGTGGGATGTAATAATGACGGTGTGATGTAATAATGATGGTGTGATGTAATGATGGTGTGATGTAATAATGATGGTGTGATGTAATAATGACGGTGGGATGTAATAATGACGGTGTGATGTAATGATGATGTGATGTAATAATGATGGTGTGATGTAATGATGATGGTGTGATGTAATGATGGTGTGATGTAATAATGATGGTGGGATGTAATAATGACGGTGTGATGTAATAATGATGGTGTGATGTAATGATGGTGTGATGTAATGATGGTGTGATGTAATAATGACGTTGTGATGTAATAATGACGTTGTGATGTAATAATGACGGTGTGATGTAATAATGACGTTGTGATGTAATAATGATGGTGTGATGTAATGATGATGGTGTGATGTAATGATGGTGGGATGTAATAATGACGGTGTGATGTAATAATGATGGTGTGATGTAATGATGGTGTGATGTAATGATGGTGTGATGTAATAATGACGTTGTGATGTAATAATGACGTTGTGATGTAATAATGACGTTGTGATGTAATAATGATGGTGTGATGTAATAATGATGGTGTGATGTAATAATGACGTTGTGATGTAATAATGACGGTGTGATGTAATAATGACGTTGTGATGTAATAATGATGGTGTGATGTAATGATGGTGTGATGTAATAATGACGGTGTGATGTAATAATGATGGTGTGATGTAATGATGGTGTGATGTAATAATGACGTTGTGATGTAATAATGACGGTGTGATGTAATAATGACGGTGTGATGTAATAATGATGGTGTGATGTAATGATGGTGTGATGTAATAATGATGGTGTGATGTAATAATGACGTTGTGATGTAATAATGATGGTGTGATGTAATGATGGTGTGATGTAATAATGACGTTGTGATGTAATAATGACGGTGTGATGTAATAATGACGGTGTGATGTAATAATGACGGTGTGATGTAATAATGATGGTGTGATGTAATGATGGTGTGATGTAATGACGGTGTGATGTAATAATGACGGTGTGATGTAATAATGATGGTGTGATGTAATAATGATGGTATGATGTAATAAGGAGATTATCGGTTCTTTTCCCCGGTGACGTGCGGTTGCTGCTTCCGTTTTATCCCGACTCGTTGGAACACTTCCCTGTCTGCCCAAGCAGCCGATCTGCAACCCCACATGGTCTTCCAGCTACATGGACTCCTCACATTCCCTTCCCAGATGCCCGGATTAGACATGGTGGCGCCCTGTTCTCTGCTCTCACTGCGCTGGATGCCTTCCTCTGGGGTTACATGAAGGACCGTGTATTCAGGACCTCAGTGAATGATCTAGCTGTGTATGCCCGCATCTGTGGTACAATTACTACTTTACCAGTGGGCATGGAGACAACCCACTGGATGTAGGTTTGGGGTACATGAGGAGGTATATGCGTCGCTCTTACGTTTCCTGTAGTTTTATTTCCTGCCCTTCATACTTTCTGCTCTGCGAACTGATAAAATGTGGAATAATTAGAGTTTCCACAATCCTGCTCTATGTGATCCACGCCATCAGGACGGACTACCTCCCCCATCTCCTGAATACAGGGCAGTCCTGGATTGTCCATTCAGAGGTCCCAGGACCACGTTATAGCCCATCTTCTACCCAACCACCCCACCAGAATCCAACTCTCCATATTCAGTATCCCAACATTAGATCTGGATCCTTGACGACCCCTTGTTCCTTTTGTTCCCCCCCAGTATTGTACTTTTACGCTATAGTGACATTTATAGTCCTTGGTCAGTGATAATCGCCCCTGGATTGAGAATGTTGCTCTCCACTGTTACTTCATGGAAACTTTCAATACAAAACGTTGAGACTAAAATGTGGAAGGATTGAAGTGACCGCCGTATACGGGGTATTGCACATTGTTGTTTGAGGATCTTAAGAAATGGCAGTAAAGAAGAAAAGGGTGTAATAGGAAGCACCAAGTATTTCATCCTGAGGGTCCTGGTTCATGAATGTGATACCAGAACTGCTATCAAACACAATTGGAGATTTAGAAAAGAGGAAATGAGGTGGTCTGGAGCTGCTAAAACACCGGCTCAAGACATATAAACCGCATCCATCATCCTTCAGAGAACTCACAAGGCGTTTGCAGGATGAGTGGAGGGAAATACCAGCTGAGGTGTATCAGATGTTAGTAAAGAGTGTGCCACTAAGAGAATCTGATGTCATTATGGGCAAAGGAGCCCCACTGAGGCTGCCTGTCCACGGCCCTGATGGACTATCACTAGTGATATTCCGCCGTGGGGGAGGAGGGGGTTAGTGTTGAGCCTGTCTAATAGATAGGCTCACCCCGGCAAATCGCAGCATGCCACGATTTTAAACCCGCGAGCGGAGAATCGCTCTGATTCTCCACTCATGGACGTCTGGCTGCACTTTCCATAGTTAGCCCATGGAAAGGTTTTCATAGCGTGATCTGCGGGCGATTTATCGCTGCGCATCACGCTATGACGATCGCCCGTGGACGGGCAGCCCAACGATTAACGTATGGAAATAAATACTACTACTGATTCTTGCTCAGGCGTCTGATTACTTTGGGTAGCATCCAGTATATACACACACAACACAGAGCAAACATACAAAGTACCCATCGTATACGGCATATATTACATACACAGTATATGCACGGGACACAGAATACACTTACACTATATACATATAACATGGATATAGCATCTCATGTGTCTCATATAACATGTATATATGTATCTCATATGTCTCATATAACATGTATATATGTATCTCATGTGTCTCATATAACATGTATATATGTATCTCGTGCGTTTCAGATCATACATCCCTAATTATTGCAACCTGATCCATAGATCTTGTTATCCGCAGCATTGTCTACAGGACCCGCGCGCTTCTCGTTAAGCTTAATTACTATCCTCAATACTTCTAGAACAGCTTTTCCCAAATGACTGACAGAGCTCGGATTGATTGGATTGCTTTATGCCATCAGTAATTGGGCTTCTTCATCTTTGTCCGGGCTGTTGTCTTCCTCTTACTATACGCCCACTACAGTAATTGCGTCTTCCACCTGACAGAGCGGCGGACAATCGCCATTCTTCTGAGTCTACATGACAACACAGAGCTTTCCCTTCTTGGGCCGGAGCCATATCTGTCTGCAGACATCTGGCCACCGAGTTATCCTGCAATAACGGAAGCTGACAGGCAGAAAGGAAAGGATGATATAACAGAGTGATTCTAGTTAGGTGCAGCGAGGTAAATACGTCCGAGACGTCTCCATGGAGCACACAGGAATAGATGGCGGGCCGGAGATTAAACATTACGTCGGCTGAAAATATTCAATTCCCTCAATACCCTGCGAGCTATGAATAAAATAACCAGCTCTGTCCGCAGTTGGAATTAAAGGGGTATTCCCATCTCCGGCTCTACAGGATGTGCCATAAAAGTCTGATCGATGGGGGTCCTACTGCTGAGAAGGGAGCGGACTCCCCAACCCAACAGCCCGACGCATAAGTATGCGATACGGTTGGGAAGTGGTTAACAAGAACATGTCACATTGAAAGTCCTATCTTGTCTGTGGGCGGTATAGTATATATGAATCCATTCCTCCAGCTCTAGTTCAACTAGAGATCCTTCGGATCGCCTCTATACACTGCAAACCGAAATACTGAGAGCTGCAGTAAGTCGTCTCTTGGACTGTATAATAGACAAGACAAGCAGCATAGATTATATGATAATGGCTGTGTGACAAATGTTCATTTGCTTCCCTTCATCTTTATGCCGCCGGGCTAAAGCACAAGCTGATGCAAACAATATAAAGAGCGTGTGGATGTCTTGATTAATGGAGGCAATAAACGTACAGGGGACGCTGGATGCAGCGAGCGCTCGGAGAAACGGTCCCGCCGCCTGCCATGCTTCAGACATCGTCACTTCTTTAGTACCGCTTGTTAGAAGGAAAGAATCTGAAGTTTAAGGGTGACTGCCCACTACAGTTTTTTTCACTGCAAAATTCGCTGCGTTTTTTTTTTCTGCAGGGGTCTATGGGACTTGTAATGTTAAAATCGCGATTTACCACAAAATCGCGATTTTGCGCGATCGCGATTTTAGCTTTACAAGTCCCATAGACCCCTGCAGAAAAAAAAGCGCTGCGAATTACGCAGTGAAAAAAACTGTAGTGGGCAGTCACCCTAAATCCCGGATGCAGATTCCGTCCGTCTGGGGCCGCACTCACACGCCGTCTATACATCAAGAGGAACCTTCTCCAAGTGGCGGGAAGTATAGCGACATACACGATTTCTCCCAGGCCGGCGGGCATTAAAGGAAAAAAAGTATACAGTTTGTGTTGGCATAAACGTAACCGCCCTGAATTTGGCGCTTCTCCAAAGATCTCAAAGTTTTATGTCTCTTTCTTCACACGGAGATTGGCCAAGAAACACGAGGTTAGGAAAATCCCTGTATTGGTCTAGTGTGATCACGTAGGCAATGCAGCCAATAATAAGCATACCCCAATCTGTGCCATTAGCTAATACAGTCTAACTACAGTAAGCCTTAAGCAGTCGGTGTAAAGCAATTGGACACCTGAGCCCTAATGACATTGGATACGCTCCATGGTATACTTTCTGTTAACGCTTTGATACACTTCAGCTTGTATTTCCCTCTATTCATCCTGCAAAGGTCTGTTAAGTTTTCCCAAAGTAGATGGACACTGTTCATATTTCCTGACCCAACATTGCAGTTTGTTCCAGAGATGTTCGTAGGTTCAGGTCGGACTCTGTGCACCCGGTCCAATCGTGGGACATCCATATCCTCAAACCAACATAGAACAGTGTTGGATCTGTGACGAGGCGCGTTGTCTTGTTGGCAGTATGGCTGACCATTCCCAGAGTATTACCACATTGTCTGCAGCACATCACTGTCTAGAAGGTTGGGGTTCACCCTCGTGGTCATGGTTCCTGTCACTACAACCAACAGCCAGACACCATGCCACGTAACACATCCCCAGACCATAACGGACCCTCCGCCGTACATAACTGTTGGCACAACCCACTCCGGTAGAAGGTGTCCCCCAGGATCCTTCACACCCGGGTACGTCCAGCTGATGTGTAGATGGAGCAGTGTGATTCATCACTCCATAGAACGTTCTTCCATCGCTCACCTGTTCCATCGCTCACCTTCCATCGCTCACCGGTGATGATCCTTGCACAGTTATAGATGGCTGATGCATTGCTCTTCATGATGGATGGACTGTTTGTGTGCAGCGGCAGGACCCATATATCCATAACCCATAGATCCGTAACCCGTAGATCCGTAACGCGTAGATCCATATCCTGTAGATCCGTAACCCGTAGATCCGTAACCCGGAGATCCGTAACCCGGAGATCCGTAACCCGTAGATCCGTAACCCGTAGATCCGTAACCCGTAGATCCGTATCCCGTAGATCCGTATCCCGTAGATCCGTAACCCGGAGATCCGTAACCCGGAGATCCGTAACCCGGAGATCCGTAACCCGGAGATCCGTAACCCGGAGATCCGTATCCCGTAGATCCGTATCCCGTAGATCCGTAACCCGTAGATCCGTAACCCGTAGATCCGTAACGCGTAGATCCGTATCCCGTAGATCCGTAACGCGTAGATCCGTATCCCGTAGATCCGTAACGCGTAGATCCGTATCCCGTAGATCCGTAACCCGTAGATCCGTAACCCGTAGATCCATAACCCGTACTGTTTCATATGGGGTGTCCGGTTGAGTTTAGCTTTGCTTCCACCTGTCTCTCGCTAGGTTTCTCTCTCTGGCTATAGACTCTGGACAGTCATACAAGTTTTTCCTTACAGAAGTCATGCTAATCCGCTGCTCCATTCTGGCTCCTCCAGACCGCAGGGGGTGCAATGAGGAGCAGAGGGGGGCCCCTGACCCCTGTTCTCAGATCTATAGGGGGCCCCATAGTGAGACCCTCCCCGCTAATCAGACTTCTCATCCATGCTGTAGATAAGTAATTCATGTCAATTGTGGTACCACCTCATTAAAGCGGCCCTCTAGTTTCGGGCCACCATTCTTTTTTTGGAGCGGAGGTGTTCAGGGTGTCTGTGACCTGTGCTTGCTCTTCTCTGCCATCCGTCCATTCCCTGGTTTCCTGCTATCCAACATGAATGCTGCAATGTTCCTTCTGGCTAACTGCTCTCTGACTGGCCAGTGTTGATCACATGAGCAGCTCTGGCCAGTCATGGAGCAGGCATAGTGCACTATGGGGATTAGGTAGTCTGAAGTTTGTGTCGGCCATCTTGAACAACTGAAAATGGGACCTGAAATCGGCAGATCGGACGGACGGCAGAGAACTACTGGTACAGGTGATATAACTTCTGGTTATAGACTTTTCTTTCAAAGCTGGAGGATCGCTGTAACATGTGGCCTACTTCATGGACAGTCTACGATGCCGCACGGCCTCTGCCATGTTAACCCCTTACTGACTGTAACCCCAACCTCTTTCCTCTTCTGTTACAGTTGGCGATGAAGAGGAGTTTAACTGCCCTGAAGAATCCAGTCCACCGCCTTCTGAGCTCCCGTCAGACACGGAGGTAATCTAACATATATCCGGCCTGCTGCTCATCTCCATATACTGTGTGTTTGACAATGTAATGTCCCATTAACCCTATCTGTTCTGCTCTGTCCTATCTATGGGGCTCAGTCACACAGCCGTCATATATCTGGTCGCGTGTTATGCTGCATATTTACATACCATAATGTGCCGATTCCGTGGGCCAACATAAAACATGCAGGCTGTTAAATAACCCGCTTAAAGGGGTTGTAAAGTACCAATGGTCTATCCATATATATCAGATAGATGTGGCAAGAATGGAACTGGGGGGGGGGGGGGTACAAATGTATGTGAAATGAGTGTATGCGGAGGAGAAAATGTTGGAGAAGATAGGGATAAAAAGACACAGAAACCGTAAATCAGCTGTGAATAAAATAGGTGTAAAATAAAAATAATGACAGGAATGAGTGGATCTATTCAGTGTTCAGCCCGATGCCAGGCCCTGCTCTAGGATGGCACAATTGGTAAAGTACTTACCTTTACGCCGCCTGAGTGTCAGGTGGACAAGTGTTTGGAGGGACGCTCGGCCCAGCGACCGGCCGGTGGGCCGCAGAGGGTGCACCGTCTAGTTGTTAAGCAGGATTAGTAAATCTGTATTTGTGTTATATATGAAGTACAAATGTAGCAATCCGGCCGCTCCGTAACTAACATGGGCGCTGGATGCCGCGGTATGCCACTTGTTGGCAGTCCCTTCGGGCGGCTGCTAGCGCTGCACAAGATGCTTCGGCGCTGCTGCATCGCTCTCTTTTGTCAGCTGTTTACACGGCCGTTCATAGAAGCAGGTGGGAATATCCAAATCACAGAGGAGGGTGTGGAAACCTATAAGACAGTACAGAAGACGCGGCAGTAAGACAAGGTGCACAATGCCTTACAAGTGAAAAGAAGATAAAAGTAATATAAAAGCCACGCCATTATTGAGCCGCTGATATTGGATTAAATGTAACCTTAACCCCCCGAGCCGCACTCCACCATGATAGGTCAGTAATGTATGGCCTAATTGCTGATTTCTGTGCGCACGTCTCTGCAGCGCTCTCGGTCCTCGTGGCGTTCTCATATTTCCCCGCTGTCATGAGGAGCCGTTTAGTCACTGAACGATCCGTCTTGTTACACCAAACCCCTTTGGCCGGTCTGTCATCCTCACTTCATGTTGTGTTATAGATAATAACCACAATCTCTGCAATCCATCATCCTCTGTGCCGCCAATCGCCACTCCTCGCCGCGCGTTACTGGGATGCGGCAATCCAGGCTCTATTATTCTAGTTATTGATGGGCACATTTTATAAGATGAGCCGTTGGGGTTATATGGGTAGAACTCGGTAATGTAAGTCCAGCCTGCGAGTAGATACATTGTTGTCATATAAACGGACTAGAGTGGGAACATAGTCAATCAGTAGAGCTGACAGTACGCATAAACTAACCCGCTCCGACCCGCAGGCTCTACACATGATAAGTAACCCGCTCCGACCTGCAGGCTCTACACATAAGTAACCCGCTCCGACCCGCAGGCTCTACACATGATAAGTAACCCGCTCCGACCTGCAGGCTCTACACATAAGTAACCCGCTCCGACCCGCAGGTTCTACACATGATAAGTAACCCGCTCCGACCCGCAGGCTCTACACATGATAAGTAACCCGCTCCGACCCGCAGGCTCTACACATGATAAGTGACCCGCAGGCTCTACACATGATAAGTAACCCGCTCCGACCCGCAGGCTCTACACATGATAAGTAACCCGCTCCGACCCGCAGGCTCTACACGCGATAAAGTAACCCGCTCCGACCCGCAGGCTCTACACATGATAAGTAACCCGCTCCGACCCGCAGGCTCTACACATGATAAGTAACCCGCTCCGACCCGCAGGCTCTACACATGATAAGTAACCCGCTCCGACCCACAGGCTCTACATATGATAAGTAACCCGCTCCGACCCACAGGCTCTACACATAAGTAACCCGCTCCGACCCGCAGGCTCTACACATAAGTAACCCGCTCCGACCCGCAGGCTCTACACATGATAAGTAACCCGCTCCGACCCGCAGGCTCTACACATGATAAGTAACCCGCTCCGACCCGCAGGCTCTACACATAAGTAACCCGCTCCGACCCGCAGGCTCTACACATGATAAGTAACCTGCTCCGACCCGCAGGCTCTACGCATGATAAGTAACCCGCTCCGACCCACAGGCTCTACACATGATAAGTAACCCGCTCCGACCCGCAGGCTCTACACATAAGTAACCCGCTCCGACCCGCAGGCTCTACACATAAGTAACCCGCTCCGACCCGCAGGCTCTACACATGATAAGTAACCCGCTCCGACCCGCAGGCTCTACACATGATAAGTAACCCGCTCCGACCCACAGGCTCTACACATGATAAGTAACCTGCTCCGACCCGCAGGCTCTACACATGATAAGTAACCCGCTCCGACCCACAGGCTCTACACGCGATAAAGTAACCCGCTCCGACCCGCAGGCTCTACACATAAGTAACCCACTCCGACCCGCAGGCTCTACACATGATAAGTAACCCGCTCCGACCCGCAGGCTCTACACATGATAAGTAACCCACTCCGACCCTCAGGCTCTACACATGATAAGTAACCCGCTCCGACCCGCAGGCTCTACACATGATAAGTAACCCGCTCCGACCCGCAGGCTCTACACATGATAAGTAACCTGCTCCGACCCACAGGCTCTACACATGATAAGTAACCTGCTCCGACCCACAGGCTCTACACGCGATAAAGTAACCCGCTCCGACCCACAGGCTCTACACATAAGTAACCCGCTCCGACCCGCAGGCTCTACACATAAGTAACCCGCTCCGACCCGCAGGCTCTACACATGATAAGTAACCCGCTCTGACCCGCAGGCTCTACACGCGATAAAGTAACCCACTCCGACCAGCAGGCTCTACACATGATAAGTAACCCGCTCCGACCCGCAGGCTCTACGCATGATAAGTAACCCGCTCCGACCCGCAGGCTCTACACATGATAAGTAACCCGCTCCGACCCGCAGGCTCTACACATGATAAGTAACCCGCTCCCACCCGCAGGCTCTACACATAAGTAACCCGCTCCCACCCGCAGGCTCTACACATAAGTAACCCGCTCCGACCCGCAGGCTCTACACATAAGTAACCCGCTCCGACCCGCAGGCTCTACACATAAGTAACCCGCTCCGACCCGCAGGTTCTACACATGATAAGTAACCCGCTCCGACCCGCAGGCTCTACACATGATAAGTAACCCGCTCCGACCCGCAGGCTCTACACATGATAAGTGACCCGCAGGCTCTACACATGATAAGTAACCCGCTCCGACCCGCAGGCTCTACACATGATAAGTAACCCGCTCCGACCCGCAGGCTCTACACGCGATAAAGTAACCCGCTCCGACCCGCAGGCTCTACACATGATAAGTAACCCGCTCCGACCCGCAGGCTCTACACATGATAAGTAACCCGCTCCGACCCGCAGGCTCTACACATGATAAGTAACCCGCTCCGACCCACAGGCTCTACATATGATAAGTAACCCGCTCCGACCCACAGGCTCTACACATAAGTAACCCGCTCCGACCCGCAGGCTCTACACATAAGTAACCCGCTCCGACCCGCAGGCTCTACACATGATAAGTAACCCGCTCCGACCCGCAGGCTCTACACATGATAAGTAACCCGCTCCGACCCGCAGGCTCTACACATAAGTAACCCGCTCCGACCCGCAGGCTCTACACATGATAAGTAACCTGCTCCGACCCGCAGGCTCTACGCATGATAAGTAACCCGCTCCGACCCACAGGCTCTACACATGATAAGTAACCCGCTCCGACCCGCAGGCTCTACACATAAGTAACCCGCTCCGACCCGCAGGCTCTACACATAAGTAACCCGCTCCGACCCGCAGGCTCTACACATGATAAGTAACCCGCTCCGACCCGCAGGCTCTACACATGATAAGTAACCCGCTCCGACCCACAGGCTCTACACATGATAAGTAACCTGCTCCGACCCGCAGGCTCTACACATGATAAGTAACCCGCTCCGACCCACAGGCTCTACACGCGATAAAGTAACCCGCTCCGACCCGCAGGCTCTACACATAAGTAACCCACTCCGACCCGCAGGCTCTACACATGATAAGTAACCCGCTCCGACCCGCAGGCTCTACACATGATAAGTAACCCACTCCGACCCTCAGGCTCTACACATGATAAGTAACCCGCTCCGACCCGCAGGCTCTACACATGATAAGTAACCCGCTCCGACCCGCAGGCTCTACACATGATAAGTAACCTGCTCCGACCCACAGGCTCTACACATGATAAGTAACCTGCTCCGACCCACAGGCTCTACACGCGATAAAGTAACCCGCTCCGACCCACAGGCTCTACACATAAGTAACCTGCTCCGACCCGCAGGCTCTACACATGATAAGTAACCCGCTCCGACCCGCAGGCTCTACACATGATAAGTAACCTGCTCCGACCCACAGGCTCTACACATGATAAGTAACCCGCTCTGACCCGCAGGCTCTACACGCGATAAAGTAACCCACTCCGACCAGCAGGCTCTACACATGATAAGTAACCCGCTCCGACCCGCAGGCTCTACGCATGATAAGTAACCCGCTCCGACCCGCAGGCTCTACACATGATAAGTAACCCGCTCCGACCCGCAGGCTCTACACATGATAAGTAACCCGCTCCGACCCGCAGGCTCTACACATAAGTAACCCGCTCCCACCCGCAGGCTCTACACATAAGTAACCCGCTCCGACCCGCAGGCTCTACACATAAGTAACCCGCTCCGACCCGCAGGCTCTACACATAAGTAACCCGCTCCGACCCGCAGGCTCTACACATAAGTAACCCGCTCCGACCCGCAGGCTCTACACATGATAAGTAACCCGCTCCGACCCGCAGGCTCTACACATGATAAGTAACCCGCTCCGACCCACAGGCTCTACACATGATAAGTAACCTGCTCCGACCCGCAGGCTCTACACATGATAAGTAACCCGCTCCGACCCACAGGCTCTACACGCGATAAAGTAACCCGCTCCGACCCGCAGGCTCTACACATAAGTAACCTGCTCCGACCCGCAGGCTCTACACATGATAAGTAACCCGCTCCGACCCGCAGGCTCTACACATGATAAGTAACCCGCTCCGACCCGCAGGCTCTACACGCGATAAAGTAACCCACTCCGACCCGCAGGCTCTACACATGATAAGTAACCTGCTCCGACCCGCAGGCTCTACACATGATAAGTAACCCACTCCGACCCTCAGGCTCTACACATGATAAGTAACCCGCTCCGACCCGCAGGCTCTACACATAAGTAACCCGCTCCGACCCGCAGGCTCTACACATAAGTAACCCGCTCCGACCCGCAGGCTCTACACATGATAAGTAACCCGCTCCGACCCGCAGGCTCTACACATGATAAGTAACCCACTCCGACCCTCAGGCTCTACACATGATAAGTAACCCGCTCCGACCCACAGGCTCTTTTCGACAGGTTCTTTCGACAGGCGTGCCGCTTGTTTTTTCGGATGCGTCCCCGCTCTTCTGGCTCGGAGGTCCAGAGGGTCGGGCTCATAATGTCCCTGCTGCGGGGCTCTGCCCAGACATGGGCCTTTTCCATCCCCGAGGGGTCCTCCTGCCTGCAGTCTGTGGACTCCTTTTTTCAGGAACTCGGGGGTATCTTCGATGAACCGGACCGAGCGGGGTTGGCGGTTTCGCGGTTGTTGGCGCTGCGGCAGGGGTCGGCTTGTGTGGAGGATTATTGCTCCAGTTTCAGACGCTATGCGGGTGATACTGCATGGAACGATAGCGCCCTGAAAGACGTTTTTATGCAAGGTCTCTCGGACGCGGTCAAAGAACTGTTGATCTCCCATCCCGTTCCCGGGTCCTGAAAGGAGGCCATGGAGTTAGCAGTGAAGGCAGATAGGAGGCTCAGGGCTGGGAAGCAAGATAGACCGACCCATAGAGTCAGGGAGGTCATTTGTCCTGTCCCCTCCCCGCCCGTACCAGTCTCTGTTCCCGAACCTATGGAACTGGACCCGCTGGACCCCAAGGAGCGACGCCGGATTCGGTTATTACATAATCTCTGTCTCTACTGCGGGAAAGCTGGACATCGGGTGATAACTTGCCCCTGGAGGCCTCAGCGTCCACAGTCTGAATCGGCAGAAAGACTTCCAGTCCTAGGCGATTGCAGGGAGGGTCGCCTAGGACCTCAGGTACGTCCTAGACTTCTGATACCTTGCCAGGTTAGATTCCGGAACTTCTCCCGCCTAGGGCAGGCGTTTATTGATTCCGGAGCAGCTGCTAACCTGATAAGCATGCGTCTCGTTGAGCCTCTGAGGGCTGAATTTGTGGCGCTAAAGACGCCAATTCGTTTTGCTAGCATTGATGCTACTCCTCTTGCTTCGGGCTTGGTACGATGGAGGACCCCAGTGTTACAACTCACTGTGGGGGGTCGCCATTCGGAAGGTCTATCGTTCCTGGTAATGGAGAATATGTCGGTAGACATGGTACTAGGGATGCCGTGGCTGGCGTTGCACAACCCCCAATTCGATTGGGCCACTGGGGAGCTAACCCAGTGGGGGCCGTCCTGCCATAGCCATTGCGCTCCCCCTCCTCCCTGCTCAGTCGATACCGCACTCAGTCCCCGAGGTCTCACTTGCCTTCAAACCCCGTCCGCCCGCCCTGCTGCTGATGTCGCCACCGATGCCCTGCAGGGGGGACGGAAGAAAGGGGTGGGGTCTTGTATGCAGTTGCGTTGTGAGGAGAGTCTGTCGGTATTTGAGCCGTACAGGGTGGGACAGAAGGGGTACCGGTCCTCTGGAAATCGCAAAAGGAGGGGTCGCAGGGGGTTCCATGAGTCGTTGTCGAAACCTGTTGTCTATCCAGCACCCTGCCAGTTTGCCTGTGAGTTCCATCTCCAGCTTGGTAGTTTTGTTGGTCGGTTCCATCTGCCTCCTCGGTCGGCACTCTGTTCCCCCCATTAGGTAGTTTCCTGCTTGTCAGCCGCCAGGTCCTTAGCCAGGGCAGGGACCGCCGTCCAGTTGTCCGCCTGGGGTTAGCCAGGGCCGAGGCAAGTAGGCAGGGACAGTGGGGTGCGGGAAGATCAGGGCACCCCACTTGGCGCTCGGGGGGCAGAGTGCCGTAACAATAAGTAACCCGCTCCGACCCGCATGCTCTACACATGATAAGTAACCCGCTCTGACCCACAGGCTCTACACATAAGTAACCCGCTCCGACCCTCAGGCTCTACACATGATAAGTAACCCGCTCCGACCCGCAGGCTCTACACATGATAAGTAACCCGCTCCGACCCGCAGGCTCTACACATGATAAGTAACCCGCTCCGACCCGCAGGCTCTACACATGATAAGTAACCCGCTCCGACCCGCAGGCTCTACACATGATAAGTAACCCGCTCCGACCCGCAGGCTCTACACATAAGTAACCCGCTCCGACCCGCAGGCTCTACACATAAGTAACCTGCTCCGACCCGCAGGCTCTACACATGATAAGTAACCCGCTCCGACCCGCATGCTCTACACATGATAAGTAACCCGCTCTGACCCACAGGCTCTACACATAAGTAACCCGCTCCGACCCTCAGGCTCTACACATGATAAGTAACCCGCTCCGACCCGCAGGCTCTACACATGATAAGTAACCCGCTCCGACCCGCAGGCTCTACACATGATAAGTAACCCGCTCCGACCCGCAGGCTCTACACATGATAAGTAACCCGCTCCGACCCGCAGGCTCTACACATAAGTAACCCGCTCCGACCCGCAGGCTCTACACATAAGTAACCTGCTCCGACCCGCAGGCTCTACACATGATGAGTAACCCGCTCCGATCCGCAGGCTCTACACATAAGTAACCCGCTCCGATCCGCAGGCTCTACACATAAGTAACCCGCTCCGATCCGCAGGCTCTACACATAAGTAACCTGCTCCGACCCGCAGGCTCTACACATAAGTAACCCGCTCCGACCCGCAGGCTCTACACATGATAAGTAACCCGCTCCGACCCGCAGGCTCTACACGCGATAAACTAACCCACTCCGACCAGCAGGCTCTACACATGATAAGTAACCCGCTCCGACCCTCAGGCTCTACACATGATAAGTAACCCGCTCCGACCCGCAGGCTCTACACATGATAAGTAACCCGCTCCGACCCCCAGGCTCTACACATGATAAGTAACCCGCTCCGACCCGCAGGCTCTACACATGATAAGTAACCCGCTCCGACCCTCAGGCTCTACACATGATAAGTAACCCGCTCCGACCCGCAGGCTCTACACATGATAAGTAACCCGCTCCGACCCGCAGGCTCTACACATGATAAGTAACCCGCTCCGACCCGCAGGCTCTACACATGATAAGTAACCCGCTCCGACCCGCAGGCTCTACACATGATAAGTAACCCGCTCCGACCCGCAGGCTCTACACATGATAAGTAACCCGCTCCGACCCGCAGGCTCTACACATGATAAGTAACCCGCTCCGACCCGCAGGCTCTACACATGATAAGTAACCCGCTCCGACCCGCAGGCTCTACACATGATAAGTAACCCGCTCCGACCCCCAGGCTCTACACATGATAAGTAACCCGCTCTGACCCCCAGGCTCTACACATAAGTTACCCGCTCCGACCCGCATAAATAAGTATTATGGATGCCGGCGGCAATGGAAGGGACATTGAAGCTTTTTCAAAAAAAGGTTTGGCCAGACTTATTAAAAAAAGGATCGGCCACTTTATATCCGGTTCTGGTATTGCAGTTCTTTCCCATTGAAATGAATAGGGCTGCAGTGTGACCCCAGAGACGGCCAATGGGACAACATAAAACGGACCCTTTTTTTTTACTATTGTATGCAAGCTATTAAATAATCAGTTGTACCATTGTAAAGTTCTGATAGTCTAGCCTCAGGATAGGCCATCAGTAGTAAAATTGCTGGCCCGGTGATCTCATGCACGGAGATGATTTCGGCAGGAAGCACATAGCTCTGTCCCTACTGCAGTGGCCAGGTTTGGTATTACAGGCCATTCATTTCATTGGGATCTTTGTCTGTAATACCAAACCGAGCCACTGCAGTAGGGACAGTGCTGTCTGCTTCCTGCAGAAATCAGGTCAAAGCATAAGTACCCCGGCTCAGAACAGCTGATCATCGGAGGCCTAGGCAGCTGAGCCCTTCCAATCCACTAGTGATCCAAGACAAGAGAGGGGTGTAAAGAGATTAAATTTCCTTATGGCAAACAGGATAAGGTGCTGCCTGTCCACTAAGGCCAACCATATGAAACGGTGCATAATAATTAGACTGAGAGACTGTAAACAATGTGGACATAGAAGACGCGACTCTAATAAAACTGTGTTCATCCGGATCTTATTTATGAAATGATTCCGACAGCCGATCTCCATCCAGCGTGAAGCACCCGGTCACATGTGGGGTCCAGGCCAATTACAAAGCATTAGTCTGGGCTCACACCAGCGTAGTCGCACATAACACGCAGTGAATGGAGTCAGTATGAAAGCATACTGATTGTCATTGATCCGCTCACACGTGCTAATATTCATTGCATGTAATACGTGCGTACAAACGAAGGCAGCCTGTTCCATTATAGCGTGTATTAGAGCCCATCGGTCTGTGGGTGCGTACGATAACACCGCACATATCACATTGCACACGTACGGGGACGGGTGGGTGAGATACTCTGCCATGTGCCGGCGTACTGCACCACCAACACGGTGATACGCAGCTCAACACGCCAATGCTGTGGTGCTTGTTATGGTCATGTGAGCCCTGCCGGGGGGGGAGCGCTCACACCCCCAAAGATTCAGTGCAAACGGGATCCAAAGTGGGATCAGGTATATAGTGGGGCGTTACTAGTTATATGCTTATATACATTTATGTCAAAGGTCTGCTTGATGGAGGTCCGGGTGCTAAGACCCCCACCAAATGCTGAACGAGCCAGCTGAAGACGGGCTCCACAGGAAGTCTATGGGTCCGTCTGCAGGTAACAAACGTCAAGCGACCTGAAGGCCGGGATTATAAATTGCAATCTGAATGGTTTTTACAGAAATCCATTTTCTTTCCACCAAAACCACGGCACTAATATTGAGGCGGAGACGCTTCTGCGATGGATCTGCTGACTGTGGGTTCGCCCTATACATGGGTTCACGTGTGCGCCGTGTCCTGCATGTTCTGGGTAGCGGTACACTGCATGAATCCTTCTATGGGGCCGCGGGTACATATCTGATAGCGGTATACACAGAACGTGTTCACGTACATAAGTGACGGTCCGAGATCTGATGGTCGCAGCATCTACTATTGGGGAATGCTGCTCAGGAATCGCCCATTACTTCCCACGGGACGTAAAATCACATTGTAGTCTCTTGCAATGTCTCTGTTGTTACATGACGCAGCGAGTGCAGCCATGGGAGGCTTCTCATCACAAGACGGTAGAAAGAAAATGTAGGCTTACAAGTGCGATATCGGTCCCAGTGTCTCCGTCCGATATCATACGTGTGAATGGCGCCTTAAAGAGAAGCTGTCCTGGGATACAGTCCGCGGCGGCGGCTCCATAGCAGCGCCGCCGCAGCTCCGCTGACTCTCCATAGCAGTGCCGCCGCAGCTCCGCTGGCTCTCCATTTTTTTTATTTCCTTGGTAGGTCTGGCTCCGGTGCCATCACTGTGCCAAGTGGGCGGCCCTCATTGCTCGTGGGCGACTCCTTATCAGCTGTTGGGGTTTACGGCTGATGTTTAACCCTTTCTCTTATGTCATTATACGTCTTCTGAGGCTGCAGCATACGGCCGATATGTTTTTCTTACGTTTCTCTCAGCTCTTCTCCTCACCCTACATTCATGGTGCTTGACCATGGTGTGGAAAATCATTTCCTGTGCGGTCCGTGACCATAAATAGTGTTTATTCAAAAAGTGCATCCCGGCTGTCAAAACGTCGTCCTTCCGTTGCAGCCCACATCCTGCCCGCTTTACTGACCCTTTCTGCTATCCCAGAGTTTAAGGTAAAAATTAAACTGTTCTGAACTGTTCACCAAAACGTATTGAACCTGTTCTAACTCCTGTGGGTATCCTACCGCGTGATATCAGCTCAGGTGCAGGTAGGATATGACTATGCCAGGCGTGGGCAGGCTGGATGTGGGTCTGTTGCATCTCAATGCAGGAGCGGTTCATTTCTTAGTGACCAGCTGGACAGATTGTCTTACCTCCGCAGATGGATAATGCGAGAACCTACTCAGCAAACCACCGAACGAAAACCCCTTGCATGGGAGAAAAACGAGCAACGCAGGATTCTCATATGTGCCAAATCACGCAAGGGACTCAAAAAGCAGCCTACGTGCTGAACTTGTGTTACAGCAAGGATTCTCTGTAAACTAGCTCCCATCACGTGTATTTACTGCCAGGTTCCTTCAGATTGGTTCTGAATTATTGGCCTGGTATCCAATCATGTGCATCATCCAACCAAGTGCCCGTGATGCCGATGACATCATATTTCTCTTCCTAAGTTAGGAGCTCCAATTCTCCTTGTTTGTTTCCCAGTTCTGTGCATTTGTGTAGAAACATGTTAGTTTGTGATCGGGGTCTCTTACTCCTCTGCTTGCCTTCTGAATTTTGTTCTTTCTTTCCACTTCTAATAGCAAGGTCCTCAGATGTATTACTTAGCTGTATATTTTTACCTTTCACTTCCCATATTGTTCTAGTGTAAAGCTCTCCTGATGAGTGAAGCGAGGAGTTTGCCAGATATATGCTTACCTGTCTGTAAGGTGCAACCCATCTCTAGCAAGCAGTCCATCATATAAGTAATTCACTCCATGGTCTAGGAATCCAAATCCTTGCTGACGGCACCATCGACGTAGCCAGATGTTCACCTCTAGAATCCTCTTCCACCTCCTTATTCCATGGCCATCCACTGGGGGGATGAGAAGACCACCTGAGCTCCTAGTTCCTTCACCTTCCTGCCGAGGTCTTCAAAGTTTCTGCAGATAGTCGCAAGCGCCTTATTTGAGGTGTCATTTGTCCTACATGTATTAGTAGGAATGGGGGGTGTTCTGTAGGATTTGTGCCCCTAGAGGTGAGCAGCCCTCCCTTGGGGTTATGTCAGGCCTGCAGATGACGTAAGGTAATAATATGCACAACGGATAACGATTACTTTGTATTTTAGTAAGTGACGCACAGCATAAAAACGTCACACATCAAGGATGAGCTAGGAAGTGACAAAATACCCAACAAATGCCCCACGGGTGATAAATCAGAAGTAACAGAATGGTAGCACTGCTAGAACCGGTGGGTGGGCTCGCTGAACCATCGCACAACCACTAGGACTCACAACGGGTGGGTGTGTGTGTGTGTGGGGGGGGGGGGGGGGGGTGAGGGGAACCTTCTGCTCCAGAGCCGAGATCGAAGACAAATAATGCCAGATCATGAAGTTGTGGTTGAAAGCTACCAACGGGGATAGAGGTCTGTTATTTTGGGAAGGAGCGTGTGTACACCCTGACCATGGGTGTACTGGTCCGAACTCCGAGCATCATAGGTGTACATAGCCGTAATAATATATACATACACACACTGGATATAAGCTAAGGCCAGGCTCATACGAGCGTAAGGTTACCACATATTACGTGTAAATTGCCGACCATCGCATACATTGTCTTACACGGTTTCTCTCACATTTGCGTGTATGCATTCTGTAATAGGCGAGCGCCAAAAAGAACGTGGTATTTTTTATTTCGCCGCATATTACATGCAGGAGAGCCTATTGTTCTCTATGGGTGCGTAATCAACGCCGTCCGCATGTAATTACATAGGAAGCCCGCACGTGACTGCTGGGTGAAGCGGGAGCGACTACTCCTGTAGTCTCCATCCTCTGGTGCTGGCGGTCCTTGTTCTCCATCCTCTGGTGCTGGCGGTCCTTGTTCTCCATCCTCTGGTGCTGGCGGTCCTTGTTCTCCATCCTCTGGTGCTGGCGGTCCTTGTTCCCCATCCTCTGGTGCTGGCGGTCCTTGTTCTCCATCCTCTGGTGCTGGCGGTCCTTGTTCCCCATCCTCTGGTGCTGGCGGTCCTTGTTCCCCATCCTCTGGTGCTGGCGGTCCTTGTTCCCCATCCTCTGGTGCTGGCGGTCCTTGTTCCCCATCCTCTGGTGCTGGCGGTCCTTGTTCTCCATCCTCTGGTGCTGGCGGTCCTTGTTCTCCATCCTCTGGTGCTGGCGGTCCTTGTTCTCCATCCTCTGGTGCTGGCGCTCCTTGTTCTCCATCCTCTGGTGCTGGCGCTCCTTGTTCTCCATCCTCTGGTGCTGGCGCTCCTTGTTCTCCATCCTCTGGTGCTGGCGCTCCTTGTTCTCCATCCTCTGGTGCTGGCGCTCCTTGTTCTCCATCCTCTGGTGCTGGCGCTCCTTGTTCTCCATCCTCTGGTGCTGGCGCTCCTTGTTCTCCATCCTCTGGTGCTGGCGCTCCTTGTTCTCCATCCTCTGGTGCTGGCGCTCCTTGTTCTCCATCCTCTGGTGCTGGCGCTCCTTGTTCTCCATCCTCTGGTGCTGGCGCTCCTTGTTCTCCATCCTCTGGTGCTGGCGCTCCTTGTTCTCCATCCTCTGGTGCTGGCGCTCCTTGTTCTCCATCCTCTGGTGCTGGCGCTCCTTGTTCTCCATCCTCTGGTGCTGGCGCTCCTTGTTCTCCATCCTCTGGTGCTGGCGCTCCTTGTTCTCCATCCTCTGGTGCTGGCGCTCCTTGTTCTCCATCCTCTGGTGCTGGCGCTCCTTGTTCTCCATCCTCTGGTGCTGGCGCTCCTTGTTCTCCATCCTCTGGTGCTGGCGCTCCTTGTTCTCCATCCTCTGGTGCTGGCGCTCCTTGTTCTCCATCCTCTGGTGCTGGCGCTCCTTGTTCCCCATCCTCTGGTGCTGGCGCTCCTTGTTCCCCATCCTCTGGTGCTGGCGCTCCTTGTTCTCCATCCTCTGGTGCTGGCGCTCCTTGTTCTCCATCCTCTGGTGCTGGCGGTCCTTGTTCTCCATCCTCTGGTGCTGGCGGTCCTTGTTCCCCATCCTCTGGTGCTGGCGCTCCTTGTTCTCCATCCTCTGGTGCTGGCGCTCCTTGTTCTCCATCCTCTGGTGCTGGCGCTCCTTGTTCTCCATCCTCTGGTGCTGGCGCTCCTTGTTCTCCATCCTCTGGTGCTGGCGGTCCTTGTTCCCCATCCTCTGGTGCTGGCGCTCCTTGTTCTCCATCCTCTGGTGCTGGCGCTCCTTGTTCCCCATCCTCTGGTGCTGGCGCTCCTTGTTCTCCATCCTCTGGTGCTGGCGCTCCTTGTTCTCCATCCTCTGGTGCTGGCGCTCCTTGTTCTCCATCCTCTGGTGCTGGCGCTCCTTGTTCTCCATCCTCTGGTGCTGGCGCTCCTTGTTCTCCATCCTCTGGTGCTGGCGCTCCTTGTTCTCCATCCTCTGGTGCTGGCGCTCCTTGTTCTCCATCCTCTGGTGCTGGCGCTCCTTGTTCTCCATCCTCTGGTGCTGGCGCTCCTTGTTCTCCATCCTCTGGTGCTGGCGCTCCTTGTTCTCCATCCTCTGGTGCTGGCGCTCCTTGTTCTCCATCCTCTGGTGCTGGCGCTCCTTGTTCTCCATCCTCTGGTGCTGGCGCTCCTTGTTCTCCATCCTCTGGTGCTGGCGCTCCTTGTTCCCCATCCTCTGGTGCTGGCGCTCCTTGTTCCCCATCCTCTGGTGCTGGCGCTCCTTGTTCTCCATCCTCTGGTGCTGGCGCTCCTTGTTCTCCATCCTCTGGTGCTGGCGGTCCTTGTTCTCCATCCTCTGGTGCTGGCGGTCCTTGTTCCCCATCCTCTGGTGCTGGCGCTCCTTGTTCTCCATCCTCTGGTGCTGGCGCTCCTTGTTCTCCATCCTCTGGTGCTGGCGCTCCTTGTTCTCCATCCTCTGGTGCTGGCGCTCCTTGTTCTCCATCCTCTGGTGCTGGCGCTCCTTGTTCCCCATCCTCTGGTGCTGGCGCTCCTTGTTCTCCATCCTCTGGTGCTGGCGCTCCTTGTTCTCCATCCTCTGGTGCTGGCGCTCCTTGTTCTCCATCCTCTGGTGCTGGCGCTCCTTGTTCTCCATCCTCTGGTGCTGGCGCTCCTTGTTCTCCATCCTCTGGTGCCGGCGCTCCTTGTTCTCCATCCTCTGGTGCTGGCGCTCCTTGTTCTCCATCCTCTGGTGCTGGCGCTCCTTGTTCTCCATCCTCTGGTGCTGGCGCTCCTTGTTCTCCATCCTCTGGTGCCGGCGCTCCTTGTTCTCCATCCTCTGGTGCTGGCGCTCCTTGTTCTCCATCCTGCTGACTGATTCCTTATAGAACATTACGGCATTAAAAAAAGGTCTAAAAATAAGAAAACCTCTGAATATTCTGACATTTTCTCCAGCGCAGCTTTCTGTTGTGTAAAACCGTCTAATCGCTGATCTGGGCTGTAATTGCCTCAGAGTAGACAGATGCCGGCGCTTCCTTCTGGGTTTGTCCTCCGGTGACCGCTGAGATGTCTTCAGGTGAATTCATGTTCCCGTGAAGTGGAGATGCTTATCGCGGCGGACCGGAAGGCTTAGATGGATTTTCCTGACGCCTCGCTCCGTAATGCCTGGCCTTACTTGAAGACGCCTTCGATCTGATAGATACTGAATCTTCTGTTAGTTTTACTATTACAAGAAAGTAAAGGCAGATGATTTGGGCCAACCTGCGGCCGGCTTCACACAGATTCCTATTGTGTAATCCGCGGTCGGTGACCGCACATAGGATCTGCGCACAACACACGCATTGAGAAGCATGCAAAACCGCTTTTTCGCTCACACTCGCGGATATGAATTGCGTATTTCATAAGTGGTGATAAATGGCAGCATGCTCTATTTTGCTGCGCTGCCTCCATTGAAGTCAATGAAGGCTGTCCGACCCGCAGCCCATTCATAATTAACCTTGCGTATGGGCCGCAGGAACCGGCGTCATCACTAAGCAACGGGGCTGGAAGTACGAACATGAAAAAAACTAAAACCTGAACTGCCCATGACCGACTGTGTGCCGCCGCGGTCACCTGCAATACAGAGAATTCAGGTACACAGGCTCGCAGGCCGGGCTCACAGCCGGAATCCGCTGCAGGCCTCCTGCATGCAGAATGTGGTCCACCCATGTGAAGCCAGCCATATAGATGATGTCTACTTTGGGCAATCCCTTTTAGTTTGAGGCATCTGCCATTGATGAGCTGTCCAAGAACGACTCTCTTTGCACCATTGTAGATGAGTCGATGCATCTTCTTTGAGAAAACTTGCCAGGCGTTGGCAGGATGAATGGAGGGAAATACCAGCTTAAGTGTACCAGACATTAATAGAAAGCATGCCACTAAGAGGATCTGATTAGAGATGAGCGAACGTACTCGGATAAGCACTACTCGTCCGAGTAATGTGCCTTATCCGAGTATCGCTGTGCTCGGGGCTAAAGATTCGGGGAGCGCCGCTGCTGACAGGTGAGTTGCGGCAGGGAGCAGGGGAGAGCGGGCGGGAGAGAAGGAGAGAAAGATCTCCCCTCTGTTCCTTCCTGCTCTCCCCTGCAGCTCCCCGCTCCGTGCCGTCACCCGAATCTTCAGGGACGAGCACAGCGATACTCGGATAAAGCACATTACTCGGACGAGTAGTGCTTATCCAAGTACGCTCGCTCATCTCTAGATCTGATGTTATTCTGGTCAAAGGAGCCCCACTAAGAATTAACATATGGAAATAAAGACAACTGTTGATTGCTTTTGGTAGGATAGTGTATGGTGTTTTTTTTAAGGTCTTTTCTGGGACTTAAAACAAACCTTTTGAAAGGCTCAGAAATTTGTAAAATGAGGGAAAAAATCATTTTCATCTTCTCCAGCAGTGCCTGGTCCAGCGCTAGAGAGCCTAGAAGAACCCACTGGGGGGCTGCTTATTGTGCACATGACCGCTCAGCTGACCGCAGGGTTCCTTGGCCAAAAACTACCTGATTTCTATCGGATCTGAGAAATTGGACTCCATCTGCAGATATTATGCAGCATCGGTTAAATGCTTCCATTTTCCTAGACCTGACCGTAGTAACTCCCAGGGTTACCATCCGGATTTTTTTTGTTTTCCTGGACAATTTATGCAAAAATCACGGGCAGCCAACATTTTTTCATGGACATATTGATACTGATATGAACTAATTACCAGCATTTACTGTGAACTAACGATGATGATAATTACAGTCAATATAACCTGCTCAAGTAACTCCAGCCTCAAAAAATGAATGCATCTAATACTTTTCATGGACACAGGAAAAATAACCATATTTTTGTAAACTGTCCAGGAATTTTTGAAATGAATGGGAACTTTGCCTGTAATACCAAGTCTGTCCACTACAGTAAGAATGGAGCTGTCTGCTTCCTGCAGAAATTAGCTCAGCGCACAAGCATGCTGACCTGCCAAACAGCTGATCAGCAGGGGGGCCCAGGCAATGGACCCCACTAATCTACTATGATGACGTCTCCTGAGAATGGGCCATCAATAGTTTACAACTGCAATTAAATCTGCGTTTTATGGTTTAGGAATAAAAATGCCATAAGTAGATGTGAAGCTGGCACACGGACGCTGGAGGGAAGAGCTATCTGGGAAGATGCAATGCTCTACGAGTGACTGCCACTAGGGGCGCTATATTGACGGCTGTTAGAGATTGCCAATTTCTGGGAAAATCGGTCTTGGTTTAAGAATTTTCGGAATTTGAGTTTAAAAATATTTTCTACATGTTGGGGGTGTCTATATGCACAATTCTGCTGCGACTTCATAGGGACTTGGATTATGTTTATATCTAAGGTACGCCTAATTCTTCAAAATGTCGCACGCAGCGCGTTACATTGGGCGCAAATACCTTTTTTCTCTGGTGTGAAGCTTGGAGCGCGACAAACGCCTTCTCAGCACTGGAGTAGCTTGGGACTTTTTTTTTTTAATTGCACATTCTAAACGAGGTCTGAGCTGCTGCATCACTAAGACGGAAATGTGGGATCTGCTATAGAGAGGAAGAGGCTGGTGCCAAGGCTCATAAAGCGGGGTAACTCGTAGGACAACATGCAGGCGCCATGGCTTTGGTAAATACTCTTCTGCCTGCTCTGAATGTCCTTCAGTGCCGAAACCGAACTCCTTGTAGATCATAAGAAGGTCTTCTAGAAAGTGAGAAGATTCAGGAATTCTTGGTCTGAGATTTGTCCGTTCTGCCTTGAATGGTGACGCTCGATCGATCTCATAGAATTGATCAGTCCCAGTAATCTTCCTCTGAAGCGGCCGTTCCTCATCGCCTGAGCATCGATCCTCCGTGTACAACAGGTCTGGAACAAAACATTTGTCATAGTAGAGAAAGCAGCTTCAGTTCCGTGCTGAGCGCCATTGTGTGAGCGTAGAAGGACCGCAGACTATGGACTGTTAGGCTTTAGTCACATCTGCGTCGGGCGCTCCTCCGGTCAGAGCCTGCGGTGCCAATCTGGTGTGAAGTGCCAGACAACAAAGACGTGTATGCAGGACGGGTGCAGGAACCGAACGGACCCTGTAGTGACCCAGAGTTATGGTCCCTCCAGCACCTGCTGTCTGTCTGTCTGTATGTGAGAGTTGGGGTCCATTTAGACAGGACGAGTGTTGGGGGAAGACAGCCTGGGGAAGAAGTTGGAGTATGGCTGTCGCACACTCCCCGGCTGAACTGCATCACCAAGGGAGGACCAAGCCCACTACAGCTGGCACAGGGTGCTGGGAAGTACGAGGCGAGGAGAGAGAGCGCTGGAGAATTCTTTCTAAGGGCTCATGTCCACGAGCGGGTTTGATTTCCCGGACCTGCGTGGGGCACTGGTGCGGATGATCCGGAGTTCAAGCTGCCCATAGACAATCATAGGCGCCCGCAGTTTAATTAAAACATGCGATTTTGTTTTCCGGACCTCCTGGTCTGTAAGCAAATCGCAGCATGCTCCATTTTGCCGCGGATTCCGCAGGGATGCTTTCCATCGAAATCAATGGAAGCTGTCCGATCTGCGGCGCATCTGGAGCTGTCACTCCGGGTCTGCTGCGGGTCCGGCAGGAAAGCAGGAGATTTAAAAAATAAATAAATCTCCACTGAGCATGTGCAGGAGGCGTGTCGGTTGGTGGGCCGTCCACATGCACAGAGGAGACGACGGACGACCTGCACGCATCCGGACTGGTAGGGCACATCCCACGGCAGGGCTCCTGCCCACGGAACCTGACCCACCCATGGACATGAGGGCTAAGACAGGAGTGACTGCCCCAAGAGAGTGTCTATCAGATAACTTGGATTGAGGATGTATACACCTTGGGGGGAAAAGGGACTCTCTGTTTTCAAGTGTGTTGGAAAGGTTTGCAAAGGAAGAAAACGTGTCAAGAAACGTGGTCCTTAATTTGTTCAAGAGCGATTGTCTCTCATTGAAAAGCAAAAGCACTTATTTTGTATTGGAAAAACAAGAGTTGAAAAGTGAGTAAAAGAAAACCGAGTGCCTCCGGCTTTGAAAGACATTGCGGTTGTAGACTTATTTATTTACTGCGATTGACTCGTTACTCATCTAATGGCACTGGCGTCACGAAGACCATCTAGAACTAATCCTTAGTAGTAAGGATTTATCTCCCTGCAAGCGGCTAAGCTGGGCTGTGCTTCGGCTCTCAGGAGAGGGGACGGTAGAGCCACCATGAACCGCCGCCATCTTGTTACCCCGCTGTCTTCCCCGGCTGCAGGCCTGGCTCGCGGTCGCTGCAACCCCATTATAGTCAATAGGGTCTGTTGAACACAGTTTGGTCCTGCTGGGAGACGGATCCATTCATCCAGGGAATTCAGTTTACCTTCTCCCATAAGGGGATCCATAGACCAGATGTGAATTTAGCCTTACATGCATTATGGTCACTACAATTTATAACATTGCACGCTATTCACTGACTTCTTCAGAAGGGTCGCTCATCCAGGGAGTTATTCTGAGTCACGGATTTGGGGTCAGGAAGGAATATTTTAACCTAAAATGAGGAATAATGGCTTATGCCTCAGATTTTTTATTTTCCTGTTAGTAAATCCCTCTAGTCCTGCCCCTCTCTTGGCAAGGGAAGAATCACTGAGAAGCCCTCTAGCCCCACCCCTCGTCCCCCGCTCTCAGGGAAGCCCTGGGACAGCCCTCTAGCCCCGCCCCTATCTCTTTAAATATAGTAGGAGATCCCCTCTCTCTCCTCGCTATGGGGGATCCTGAGGCTGTTTCACGATCTTCTCCCATTGATTTCAGGGGGCTAGCGCTGCTGCCACCGGCCCATTGAAAACAATAGATGATGTGGCAGATTTTTTTTATTGCATCTTGGCTTGAGTGCACACATCGGAAATGAGAATGAAGCCATTGAAAATCATTGGCTTCACAATCATGCGTTTTCCCTCACTCTCTCATCGCATAAAAATCGGAAGAGCGCTGAGTGGGCATGATATACCTCACCGTTACAGCAAACATCACATGAATTGGTGACACATTGTGTGGAACACTTGGGTAGATCTTCCTTACAATCTGCCTAAACGTGGCTGCAGCCAGACATCTGACAGTAACTGGGCCTTCTGTACATCTGCCCCACACTTGCCTCACTACCAGTACTTGCTGGGAGGTACGACCTTGACGGACTCTGGCGTGAACCTGGAGTGCATCGATGCTGCGGGTGGCTATACAGTGACTCCAGCTGCTCTCCATCTGGCTCCCGTGGCAGGCACGGCGCTGCAGCCTCCTCCGGACCCCTCGGCACCGACCACTCATCTCTTCTCTCCTGCACCTTCTTATCCGCTAATTTATGACAAAGATAAACTTTTGCTCTGGCCATCTACTAGCTGATGAGAAGGTGCAGGAGAGGAGAGAGCAGAGGGCAACTAGTCCATCAGTCCGGCCTCACTGACCCTAACGCTGGCCAGACACGAGGACCATCTTCTAGGTAACGATGATTCCACAGACGCAGCTGAACTCGCTTTACTCCACATCTTCAATGACCTCCAGTAACAGAACCTTCTAGGAAGATCTTCGTCCAACTATCGGATGAACATTTCAAACATGGCCGACTTCTTCCCAGGCGAGGACTATGTGGTCGTTCAGCTTTCATGATCGTCCGTTATTAAATTTCACCAGATGAATGACTATTTTGGTTGAAATTGTCCATTTTCCTCAGTTTTCGTCCAATGTGTATGTACGGGCCGTTCGATTGTAGAGTCTATACAGCGATATGGAGAAGCTGCCGAAGACAAATCTGTAAACCTTTTAATTAAACTCTATTGCAGAAGTGATTCTCAGCCCAAAATACCCTACAAAAGTAATTGCCCCCCAGAGGTGTCCGCAGTCTTTAATCATCCTGCGGCTGTACTTTAGGGCTATCTCTCATTAAGTAAAGAATGGAATCCCAGAGGAAAGGCTGCGGTCTAAACAACATGCACTTATTTATAGAGCTGTGAGATGTTCTTGTCCTCGGCCCGAAGTACATGGTGACCTTCCCTGATGGAACACGATAACGTTACTGGGAGAGGTTTCTTGCCTCTATTATTGCTATATATTGCATTAAAGGTACGTGGGAGGTACTTCATACATTAGGGGGGAGGTACTTCATACATTAGGGGGGAGGTACTTCATACATTAGGGGGGAGGTACTTCATACATTAGGGGGAGGTACTTCATACATTAGGGGGGAGGTACTTTATGCATTGGGGGGTACTTTATACATTAGGGGGGGTCTTTATACATTAGGGGGGGTACTTCATACATTAGGGGGAGGTACATATATATTATTATTACTTTATACATTAAGGGGAGGTACTTCATACATTAGGGGGAGGTACATATATATTATTACTTTATACATTAAGGGGAGGTACTTCATACATTAGGTGGTACTTCTTACATTAGGGGGAGGTGCTTCATACATTAGGGGGAGGTGCTTCTTACATTAGGGGGAGGTGCTTCATGCATTAGGGGGGAGGTGCTTCATGCATTAGGGGGGAGGTGCTTTATACATTAGGCGGGAGGTACTTTATGCATTAGGGGGGTACTTTATACATTAGGGGGGTCTTTATACATTAGGGGGGGTACATATATATTATTATTACTTTATACATTAAGGGGAGGTACTTCATACATTAGGGGGAGGTACATATATATTATTATTACTTTATACATTAAGGGGAGGTACTTCATACATTAGGTGGTACTTCTTACATTAGGGGGAGGTGCTACATACATTAGGGGGAGGTGCTTCATACATTAGGGGGAGGTGCTTCATACATTAGGGGGAGGTGCTTCATACATTAGGGGGGAGGTGCTTCATACATTAGGGGGGAGGTGCTTCATACATTGGGGAGGTGCTTCTTACATTGGGGGGAGGTGCTTCTTACATTAGGGGGAGGTTCGTCATACATTAGGGGGAGGTGCTTCATACATTAGGGGGGAGGTGCTTCTTACATTGGGGAGGTGCTTCTTACATTAGGGGGAGGTTCGTCATACATTAGGGGGAGGTGCTTCATACATTAGGGGGGTGGGGTGCTTCATACATTAGGGGGGGGTGCTTTATACATTAGGGGGGAGGTGCTTTATACATTAGGGGGAGGTGCTTCTTACATTAGGACGTTTCACATGGAGACACAAAATTCTGTATTTGTCTTTTATTGTCTCATATTGAACCCTGTAAATCTCCTGCCTAAATAAACTGGTTTGTCTTCCCGGAGCTCATAGGGCCGTCCGGGTCTCTTCCAGCTCCACTGGAGCCATGTCATCTGGAGCTGGTCATAAGGGACCTGAAGTGTGCAGATTAGTGTCATAGTACCGTACGGTTGGATGGGATATTGTGTATTTTGGCATCCCTTTGTGTTTTACTATTGTACTGAAATACTAAACCAACTTTGCTCTTCAGTGTCCCCGCTCGCCTTCTGCATCCAGCTGTACCCCTGTTATACAGCCCGGCGCTTGGAGCGGAGGATGAAAAGACCCCGCTTGTCTTCTGCATCTAGCTGTTCCCCAGCTCCGAGCGCCCGGCTTCCTGATAAGACTCATCATTGTCCTTCAGCACGCTGACAGACAACGATAAGCGACGGCTTAACGAAAACTGCAGGATGTCAGTGCAGCTACACACAACGATATCGCTCAAAAGACGGCTTATGAGCGAATTGTTGTGTCGAAATGGGCCTTAAGTAAGAATCAAAAGTAGTATTTATTTCCATATGATAATACTTAGCAGGCCTCCTTTGGCCCAAATGACATTGGATACTCTCCATGGCATACTTTCTTCTAATGGCTGATATGCTTCAGCTGGTATTTCCCTCCATTCATCCTGCAAATGTCTGGCGGGTTCTCTCAAATAAAATGGACCCTGTTCACATTTCCTGACCAAACGTTACAGTTCATCCCAGAGATGTTCAGTAGATTTAGGTCTTAACTCTGCGCAGCCGGTCC
This sequence comes from Eleutherodactylus coqui, assembly GCF_035609145.1. Taxonomy (NCBI): domain Eukaryota; kingdom Metazoa; phylum Chordata; class Amphibia; order Anura; family Eleutherodactylidae; genus Eleutherodactylus; species Eleutherodactylus coqui. Next base: position 119,121,483 of record NC_089848.1, read on the forward strand.
AATCATGGAACATCTGTATCCTCAAACCAACATAAAACAGTGCTGGATCTGTGACGAGGCACGTTGTCTTGTTGGAAGTATGGCCGACCATTGTCTGCAGTACATTATTATCTTGAATGTCAGGGTCACCCTCGTGGTCATGGTCCTTGTCACTACAACCAACGGACTGAGACCATGCCACATAACACATCCCCAGACCATAACGGACCCTCCGCCGTACATAACTGTTGGCACAACACACTCAGGTAGAAGGTGTCCCCCAGGATCCTCCACACCCGGGAACGTCCAGCTGATTTGTTGGTAGAGTAGCATGATTTATCATTCCGTAGAACGTTCTTCCATCGCTCACCTGTCTAATTACAACGCTTCTTGCACCATTGTAGACGGCCGATGGATTTACCTTTAACGAACTTGCTAGGGTGAATGGAGGGAAATACCAGCTGAATGTATCAGAGGTCAGTAGAAAGTATACCACATCTGTCATTCATTAGGGGATTCCTGCTGTATACACAGAATGTGCATCACAAACATGACTAGTTCACAATGTCACGTATCTCTGACCTATTCAGAGGCCAAAGGGACCAAGCAGAGAACTCTGCACCGTCACGGCTAATCCATGGCTCCCCCTACAGGCTGCCAGGAGCCGAGTGTTTGCTTACTGGGTGTTCACGAAACAAATGCAGGACCCTGCGTGTGTGGCGAGGCCATGTACCACAGTCCTAGTATCCCTGTAGAGCTCACGGCTCAGTAATGCGGCAGCACGGCTGATTTCGTATCAAAACTTGCGCCTATGGTTTCAGTCCCAGAAATGCCGCAGAGTTTTCTGCTACATGTAGAGCTGCCCTGAAAGTAAGTGAACCTCTAAATTCACAACTGCATTTATGGAGCTTGGAGGGAAAATTACTCCAGTTGTACTGAGGCCGCCTTCACACTGGCGAGAAAATCATGTGATTCTTGCGCAGTGCGAGAGCACGAGAAAATGCAGAAGGATGAAACCCTTGAGGTGGTCGGCTCAAGGTCTACTCAGCCTTCCATCCCTGCGAGGTCGGTAAAATGAGCCCCCAGCTTGGTGGGGGGGGTAATAAGTAATAACGACCTGAAAGCTGCGGAATAAGTTGGCGCTCCACAAATAACAGCATTTATCCTTTATTTCCCATCTGCGATGTTGTAGGATTTGGGAGTCGCCGCTCTTTCTGTATTTTGCAGTATTTTTTTATTCTTGCCCATGTTTCCCTATGGAGCCTCCGCCTTATCGCAGCGCCGAACTTGGGATGTTCATGTGATGCGTTTTTTAATAATAGCAACTCCTGCTTTGTGTGATGTGCGAGAAAAACGCGGGGAGCAGCGATACGATGTGTTTTCAAGAAAAAGCATCGCTGACGCTCGGACATCACACGGGCACATATGCGATTTTGCTTTGATTTTCTCGCGATCTCGCGATCGCAGTGTGAAGGAGCCCTTAGGATGCGTTTCCGGTGGTGATTTTACTGTTTCGGCAGCGTTTTCGATGTGTACGGGGATTTTGCTCAAAGAGCGTTCTGAGAAGCGGTTGCCTTTTACCGTGATTTGCTGTGGTTGTGAGATGCGATTTCAGTCCGGCGGCTTCTACATTGAGATCGTGTGCTTCACCTATAGAAGCCGGTCAGCTAAACATGGTCGTTAGAATGCTTTCCTGAGTGCGAATAACGCGCACATCAGAAACCCCGAATGAGAAAAAAATGGATCCAGTACTTAAACTGAAATGATTTCATTATAATCTAAAGTTTGATTGTTTTTTTTGTCAGAATGAATGAAAACGTACATGTTCACTAATGTATCGATTATTTGAGTTCATGTAATGGCAAAAGTGCAAATATGGCTTTATTTACCTAAAATGTGTGTATCCTGAAAAATGTCTAGTGTTCTGGCCACTAGGTGGCTCCCTCCCTCTTTACTTGCTGTCCACTGTCTACTTTCAAGTGATATTATCTCTATTAGTGGAGACTGCAGGACTGAGAACAGGAAGTGGAGGTGGGGGATGCGTAATGCTGCTCAGTGATGTCTGAAGCAGATACTGTTAGCTGCAGGATGTTTGTGTATGTAAGAAATTGTTTACTGTGTTTTTAGCTACTGAAATCACATGTACACTGCTCGGTATTGCTGTATACTGTCTTTCATGCTCATGTTATTCCTCGGTTTGCCCTACAGAGAGTAGGAATCTACAGTCCTCTGTGTACAGATATAGAACACAGCAGCTAGGCTCCTCCCACCAGTTCTGAGAAACAGAGGGAAGAAGTGGGAAACATGCAGGATACAAGTCCTAGAATGACTTGAAATACTGTTATCCGCCATGTGCGTATATGGCGGCGTATTCTGAGATCTTTTTATATTTGGCTCAGGCCCTCATCCCCTTGCCACGGGCCTGCCTACTGCGATCCGCTGATATCACCCAGGGCAGCAACTCCTTTCTGCAGATGCCGGTATTGTCTTTATATCCACTCTGCTTTAGAAGTGGATCTGATCCAGGGACCCCGCGGTGACGTACAGCAGACGCATTGGTACGCAAGAAAATGTATAATAAGCGGGCAGATTAGCCTTCAGTAGTTTGTAAGGCATCCAAGAGTCTTGGAGAGCGGAGTGCCAACTGGGAGGGGCAATGATGCACATATTGGCAAAAACTCATGAATCTTTATGTAAAGGGGCATTCCAGTAATATCACGATATGCCTTATCCACGGAATAGATTGGTGAGGCTCTAACTGCTGACTAGAATGTGGGTCGTGTGTACCCTCAAATGGATGGCGCCGTGGGTGAGCCTCTGCACTGCTGCTCCATTCATCTCAGTGGGGCTGCAGGACACAGCGCAGTTCAAGAACTCAACTATCCCTGGAGGTTGCATTGAAATGAATGGAGCTGAAGCCCAGATGCTCAACCACTGCTCTGTTCATTCGGGGGAAGTGGGATACATTTAGACAATTGGTAGGGGTCCCAGAAATCAGATCCCTACTCACCAGCTAACCCTATAATGATGACTTAATTACGAATCAAATGGTCCTTAAAGCCATACCCAACCTTTCCGGTGACATCAGAATAAGCCTTGTGTGCATGAGGGACAGCACTGTATCTGACTATATACCCCATATCCTGCATTTTTTTGCCATTTTCGCCATCGTGCACTTGATTCTCCGCTCTCTCCAGAGCTGTGGATGGGATTTATAACTGGACTCCAATGTAAACAGGTTTATTATACGGGGCGATTCAAAAGTCAGGGCCACCCGAATATTATCAAAATGAAACGAGATACAAGTAGGAAACTGTAGAATGCTTTGATGGGTGGGAGAAAACTTCTTGGCAATGATGGTGCCTGTTGGGCATCTTGGTGGCAGCCATCTTGGATTTACCTCAATAAACTTCAATGGAAAGAGGGGTATTGAATCCCCCATTTAAGGTACAGCCATTTTTTTTTTCAATACCTGCAACCATTTCCAACTTCTATCTGATGTCATGTTGAGTATTTATACAGTTATGCTGAGTAATCTGGTATGGAAAACACTAATCACGTCTCTTCAGGCACCAGAAGATGCCGTTAACAATCCAGGACAGAACTGAGATCATCCTGATGGTCGGTAACAGAAGTTCATGTGAAGTGGCCGAGGCTTTCAATCAAGAACACCCAGGGAGACGTCAGTGAGAGTGCGAACTATCAGGAAACTGACTCAGACGTTCAGGGAGACTGATAGTGTCCAGGACAAACCGAGAACTGGTTCCCCGGGTATCCATAGCTGTGCTAGCTGTTTTCAGAAAAGCCCCATCGGCTGAATGGCAACCTGAACAGTTCATCCGAGGCAATCATTATACAGTGAAACCTCCTTGAGGCGACCATCCAGAATTGTATTGAAGAATAGACTTCTTCTACATGGCGGTCTGCTCAAAGAATATGGCCAATGTGTATAACATATAGAGGAACTGAAAATCTTTCATAGGAAATCTGCTCCAGATAAGGGGGTCCTCCTCTAGCAGAGTGGTTCCATTCAGGAAAGGTTTCATTGTATGTACGCCATGTTGACAAAAATATTGGTACCCCCAACAATCCTGAGCTTCTCAGGTGAAGGGAGGATGCAAATCGGACGTGTGAGCATTAGATATAAAGGAGAAGATCACAACGGAGATCCCAGTACAGAAACCATCAGATGCCCCTTGGTGTATAGCTGACAACAGGGTCCAGTGGTGGGATGTCACTGGGTGTGGAGCTGATGACGGGGTCTGATGGTGGGATGCAATCTGAGCAGCCAATTGGTACAGACATCACAGCACTTTTGGACCTTCCAAGGTCCACTGCTGATGATGTTCGGAAACAGAAACCATCCGGTGTGTGCGGCGCCGCCACGTTCAGGGAGACCTCTGACAGAATGTGGACAACGAAGCCTTGTACCAGCTGTGAAGGCATCACTCGCATCGTCTGCCCTCGCTCAGGAGGTCTCACAGGACATTGGGACATCCATTAGCACCAGAACCATCCGTAAGGAACGGCATGTGAAGGGTTACCATGGACGAGCGGCGGCACACAACATCACAGCAGTGAATGCACAGCGGTGCCTACGATGGTGATTGGAGCGACGGACTGTAAGTGAGTGGAGGCAAGTGTTGTGCACAGATAAATCACAATGCACCATCCTCCAATCGGATGACCTCACTTGGGTCTGGCGGTTGCCTGGAGAGCGTTTCTACGTTACTGCATCATCCCAACAGTGAGGTTCGAGGAGGTTCTGTTATAGTGTGTGTGGGGGGGGGGGGTCTGCTGGGAAGGACTGCGGCCATTGGTTATATAGTGAAGTCCACCCTCAGTGCCAATAGGCACAGAGACATGCCGGACCCTGTAGCATACTTTGGAACAGCTCCGTGTCTCTACCAGCATGACTGGCATTGGAGCATGGGGAGTCAACCAATGGCCGTAAGGATCCCTAAGACACTATCAGTCTCCCTGAACGTCTGAGTCAGTTTCCTGACAGTTCGCACTCTCACTGACGTCTTCCTGGGTGTTCTTGATTGAAAGCCTCGGCCACTTCAGGTGAACTTCTGTTACCGACCATCAGGATGATCTCAGTTCTGTCCTGGATTGTTAACGGCATCTTCTGGTGCCTGAAGAGACGTGATTAGTGTTTTCCCCACCACACAATTCAGCATAGCCTTATCAATACTCAGCATGGCATCACCCATAACTGCAGGAGGGTAGCCGGTATCTGCGTCCCCCTGTATTTACAGGTTATGTTGCAGAACTAAACATCTACTGAATGTCACAGATCATTTGTTCGGACGCACTAAACCACTCGATCTCTGTAATCGCTGGACTCCAGTAGATCTAAAGGAGGTGCACATTGTTATTTTTAGGAATGCCGACTTCCTCCAGTGTCACTTTTGTTTCTGACCAGCTTTCCCAGGGGTTTTTAACCTCTTGTAACAGTTCTCCTATGTAACAGGAAATAGGTGGGGAGGAACAAACAAAAAGTCAGCATATCAGTCCGGGATGGTTTCGGACAGTTGGGTCATTCCATAGCGCATTGAGCTGCGGCGCTCGGCTTTACATGATCTTTTACACGTTGCAGACTGTATTATGAGTCCTCGGTGAACTTGTCATCGCTGCCATGTCTTTTGACTGTGGATTTAAGTATTTATTTGCTCTTTCTCCAACCCTCAAGGCCGGAGTTATGTGCAAACTGCACGGACGAGAGGAATTCAGACGCATTGATTTTGTACAGAAGCTGGCCAGGGATCAGATCTTACCACCGGCGGCCAAGACACCTGACAAGAGGGAACAGCAGGTAAGTCTTCAGAACCTCTTCCCATAGAAATGTTCTGTAACCAGTTGGTGCTGACACTGTGTATATGTGACCATAGACCTGATGCTGTGATGAAGAACAAGAAGTAAATGCTAACATTGTCTACTATTCTCCTGCTTGATGCCTGATCCATCCAAGGTCTTGACTAACTGTTAACCCATTCCAGGATTTGTACGTGTTTGTAGATGTCTAGGACTGACGGTTTCTACTGGGTTAAACTGCAGATGTCACAAAGTTTAACTTAAGAAAAAGTTCTGTGCCGCAGTCTAGAAGTTCGGTGCCGCAGTCTAGAAGTTCGGTGCCGCAGTCTAGAAGTTCGGTGCCGCAGTCTAGAAGTTCGGTGCCGCAGTCTAGAAGTTCGGTGCCGCAGTCTAGGAGTTCGGTGCCGCAGTCTAGGAGTTCGGTGCCGCAGTCTAGGAGTTCGGTGCCGCAGTCTAGGAGTTCGGTGCCGCAGTCTAGGAGTTCGGTGCTGCAGTCTAGGAGTTCGGTGCCGCAGTCTATTTGCCTTTTCAATGCTTCTGTCGTGTTAAGATACCTTGTTGCATTACGTTGTCACAGTCACGCTAGACATCGCTTCCATGTTACTGTTTGATAGATCCAATGCTCTAAGGCTACGTTCAGGCCGACTCTAAACCAGGTGTGTCAAGTTACAAAGTTATTCCCTATCCCCCCTCCTGGAAGCCCACCAATCCTGAGGATAGGGGTCCGGTTGGTTCCAGAATGAATGGAGCGGAGCAGGCACAGACTCACTGACGCTCCTACATTTCAATTAACGGAGATCGCTGAAATGCTTGAACTCGGCAATCTCCGGCGCGGTCATTGCAGTAAATGGAGTGGCGGCGGGTCTGTTGCCTTTGCTCCCTTCATTCGGGGACTGACTAGACAGTTGTTCTCGGGATCGGTGGGAATCCCAGCAGTCTGACCCATGCCGATCGTAACGTTATCACCTATCCTGTGGATACAAGATAACTTTATAACTTGGCACGACCCCTGCAGGAAGCGGCGGCAGATCTCACTGCATTTGTTTACATTTTTATTTGTGTCTCAACACTTTTCCCCAATTTTATTTAGTCCCACTGAGGGCGGTGCAAGCGTTTGGTCGCTTCAATAGTTCACTAATAAGCTCCAGTTCATCACAGGCCTGGGACCATTATTGGGCCCCCAGCTGCCATGGAAGTCCATGAGCACCCTGCAGTTACCTCATGGGGGCACCTATGGGCTTTTGGGCTAGGCTATTACCCTCTACAACCACTTAGGTGATGGGGTAACATTGACTGCCGCATCTTAGGGATTAAACAACCAGGAGCAAAGTTAACTTTTATGCCAGAGGTTGTAATAGCGTGTCCGCTGTATGTAAGCTCCTGAGTCCGCGCTCTTCCTATGCTGAAATACTACCATGCGGGGCTCACCACAATTTTGGAGAAGGAACTATCAGACTTGTTTTCTGTTGCTGGTGTCAGTAGTCGGCCCTCAGTCTGTGTCTTGTCATTTTTCTGTTTTTGGCCTTAAAAGGAACCTGTCACCAGGTTTATGCTGCCCGAACCACATGCAGCAGGAACCCGGGACCGGTCTGCACATCGCTGCCGCGTTTCAGAATAAACATACTTACATATTTGACTCTGAAAGTCGCCCCAAGTCAGGTGGTGGCATCCCCCGCCAGCGTCTGCCTGTCATGTAGAGCCACAGCTCTCTCTATTTGTGTACAGGCAGAAAGCTGTCGCTCTAGATTACACGGACAGGGAGAGCTCGGTGCGGCCCACCTCCGTGACTCGGACCCCGGCACAATGTGCAGAACTGTCCAGGGTTCACACAGCCTGTGATTTGGGCAGCATGAATCTGGTGACGGGTTCCCTTTAAGACAGGAAGGTCTGCCTCAATCCAATGGTAACTTTGATGCGCTGCAAACTTTATATACCGCCAATTCATTTTCTTTACTTTCTATTGTTCTTTTTTTCTCCCAGTTGCTGCCAGTCATTTTCCACAGATGTTACATTCGTAGCAAAGTGATGTCAATGTCCTCTATTGTGTCAACACGTCCCACAGCCTTGTACTGGCAATGTGGTTGCAGAGCCGCAAGGCAAGAGAGAGACTAAAAATAATGTATTTGTCCCACCTCCCAGAAATATAGACATTCTGTGCAAGCAAAAACGCTTCCACTACAAATCATGGGGCCATCATTACACCAGGACAGTGAGGGAGCATGCCGTCATATGGGTGTTTATGATCAACACGTCGTTAGAGACGGGACCTCGTGGCTCCTGAGGGCCCATCACCGCTTGTGGATGTAATTGAGCAATGCTCTTTTTGTTGAGTATGTGTGGGTTTTTTAATATAATTTTTTTTTTCAAATGGGAAGATGGAGCAATGTTTCCACAGCGCCACCTATTGGAAGGCAACATTCCTGCAAATCAATGTCAGGCTTTGTAACAATGACTAGGAATATAAGTCAGGGTCTTCTCCAATAGGAAACAATAACCATGTACAGGTAGACTCTCCTTATAAAAGTCTCCTCAAAAAGGGCTCTTCCTAAAAAGAAGCCATACCCCTCCTGACCCACATCGTAGGCCTCTCACCCCAAGTTACTGCACACTAATGAGGGGCAAAACCCCTAAAACTGTCTGTACATGGATAAAGGGGTCAGACATTGACTTGCAGGAATGCTGTCTTCCAGTAGGTGGTGCTGTAGAGGGATTGCTGCATCTTACCATCTGCAAAAATTTCAAGAGGAACATGCATGGCCTTCTAAGTACGTTCACTAGGTGCTCTTCCTAAGGAGGAACCATACCACAATGGTGAAAACACATTTTTCCATCTCTGCCCCCCTTACCTGATTGCCTTTCACACTCACTGAAGATCTCCTTCTCTACTTCCATGCAACTGCAGCCCCCGTCTGATGCTTATCGGGCACCATTATACCAGTAAAAAAAAAATTACTTTCACTTACAAACCTATCCCATGATGCATTAGCTAGAGGCTAAACCATTTCTGCTTGCTAGAGGGACAGTTTAAATATCATTACCCTTTATATTCACCTAAATAAGCCACAGACCATAAGTATACAGTCAGGAGGCTGGGCTGTGATCTCCTCTAGTGTACCTGTGTGACAGGAGTGTCTTTATCCCCCTCTAGGCAGTTTCTGTGGTAGGGTCCATGTAATAGCAATACACAGACTGAGGAATAGAGTAGTTACAGACAACATAACCCCAAGTAGATCTGAGCTGGTCAAAATTGAGATCACATGACCGTCTAAGGAAAAAGAGGATAGCAGTTTCAGATAGAAAGGACTAACTAACCAAGGTAACACTAGCTGACTTATATATACAGGGGGAAAGCTACATAACAAATGAAGTGATAAATCACCAGAGTGGCCCTTTAGGATTGAACCCACTGCCTTGTAGATCTCCTCATATTTGGCATATCGGAGATATTCCGCACTGACTGTCCGCTTTTGGTTCTACAGCACCTGCCGAGGATCGATAATGCCTTGTAGTTCTTCCCTTGTACTTCTCTTATCCCGGCACAAGTACATGGCTCCGCTGTGTTCCAAGGAGATAACGGCTGTGATGGATGCCCGACTCCATGCCTCTCGTTCATTATGATGAAGTCCTGGCACGCACCCATCTCAGCCCAGACATCATTGACAGAAAAGCCTTATTTGATTTTCTTTGTGTGCGGAAACATTCAGCATTCTGTCTGACTTGCTTTTTTTGCTGAATGACTTTTTATAGACACATAGCTGCGGCATTAATCATGGGGACACTGATGTAAATGTCCTTGTGAGCGTCGCGGAGGGTTTCCTCTCTGGCTTTGTTTTATGGCGGGTGGGTTGGTTTGTCTGACAGTTTGATATTTTACCAAATAAATCCGGCTTTGTTTTGCACATTGTAGATGGAGGAGTGGGTCGCTCTACTACTTTTCACTGCTTTGCAAATCGGTGATAAGTTGTAACCCGGGGACAGTCTACCAGAGAGGGGCTTCTACTCTGGGTCTACCAGAGAGGGGCTTCTACTCTGGGTCTACCCGAGAGGGGCTTCTACTCTGGGTCTACCCGAGAGGGGCTTCTACTCTGGGTCTACCCGAGAGGGGCTTCTACTCTGGGTCTACCCGAGAGGGGCTTCTACTCTGGGTCTACCCGAGAGGGGCTTCTACTCTGGGTCTACCCGAGAGGGGCTTCTACTCTGGGTCTACCAGAGAGGGGCTTCTACTCTGGGTCTACCAGAGAGGGGCTTCTACTCTGGGTCTACCAGAGAGGGGCTTCTACTCTGGGTCTACCAGAGAGGGGCTTCTACTCTGGGTCTACCAGAGAGGGGCTTCTACTCTGGGTCTACCAGAGAGGGGCTTCTACTCTGGGTCTACCAGAGAGGGGCTTCTACTCTGGGTCTACCCGAGAGGGGCTTCTACTCTGGGTCTACCCGAGAGGGGCTTCTACTCTGGGTCTACCCGAGAGGGGCTTCTACTCTGGGTCTACCCGAGAGGGGCTTCTACTCTGGGTCTACCCGAGAGGGGCTTCTACTCTGGGTCTACCCGAGAGGGGCTTCTACTCTGGGTCTACCCGAGAGGGGCTTCTACTCTGGGTCTACCCGAGAGGGGCTTCTACTCTGGGTCTACCCGAGAGGGGCTTCTACTCTGGGTCTACCCGAGAGGGGCTTCTACTCTGGGTCTACCCGAGAGGGGCTTCTACTCTGGGTCTACCCGAGAGGGGCTTCTACTCTGGGTCTACCCGAGAGGGGCTTCTACTCTGGGTCTACCCGAGAGGGGCTTCTACTCTGGGCCTACCCGAGAGGGGCTTCTACTCTGGGCCTACCCGAGAGGGGCTTCTACTCTGGGCCTACCCGAGAGGGGCTTCTACTCTGGGCCTACCCGAGAGGGGCTTCTACTCTGGGCCTACCCGAGAGGGGCTTCTACTCTGGGCCTACCCGAGAGGGGCTTCTACTCTGGGCCTACCCGAGAGGGGCTTCTACTCTGGGCCTACCCGAGAGGGGCTTCTACTCTGGGCCTACCCGAGAGGGGCTTCTACTCTGGGCCTACCCGAGAGGGGCTTCTACTCTGGGCCTACCCGAGAGGGGCTTCTACTCTGGGCCTACCCGAGAGGGGCTTCTACTCTGGGCCTACCCGAGAGGGGCTTCTACTCTGGGCCTACCCGAGAGGGGCTTCTACTCTGGGCCTACCCGAGAGGGGCTTCTACTCTGGGCCTACCCGAGAGGGGCTTCTACTCTGGGCCTACCCGAGAGGGGCTTCTACTCTGGGCCTACCCGAGAGGGGCTTCTACTCTGGGCCTACCCGAGAGGGGCTTCTACTCTGGGCCTACCCGAGAGGGGCTTCTACTCTGGGTCTACCGCAGAGGGGCTTCTACTCTGGGTCTACCGGAGAGGGGCTTCTACTCTGGGTCTACCGGAGAGGGGCTTCTACTCTGGGTCTACCGCAGAGGGGCTTCTACTCTGGGTCTACCGGAGAGGGGCTTCTACTCTGGGTCTACCGCAGAGGGGCTTCTACTCTGGGTCTACCGGAGAGGGGCTTCTATTCTGGGATATTTAAGAACTTTCCTACGGGCTTTTACATTTGCAATTCATTACGATTACTTTGGCAGTTCTTTCATAATTTGAAATCCAAAAATATATCCAGGCAATGTACAATGTTTTCTGCGTTTCGCCGAGATTTTCATTAGTATGTAGGTACGAGGTGCGTGTGAGTGCAATACGATGCAAGGTTTCCCATTGAAAACAACACTTGTCGATCTTCCGGCGCAGCTGAAAGCCTGGTGAAATCGCACATTCCCGAGTGCAATATTGCACTGAGTTTCGCGGCCTGATATCGCGCTCCCCTGTATGATATTATCCTTATGCATCATCCTGAGGAGGAAGTTGCCTGATGTAACCAGAAATGCTCTGGGATTGGCATAGGACAAAATTACAGGACATGCAATAACCCTTTTAGATTACGGACGAGCGCATGCGCACCCTTTAAGCAGTAGAGATCGACAGTAGGCTGGTGCACATCATCTGCCGGGGGCAGAAGGAGAGAACACATCATGGCCATCAGTGGAGACAAGTGGAGCAAGATGGCGGCTGAATGATTAGGCAGCTGCTAACCTAAACACTATACGTTTCCTTCTGACTTCTAGCTGTAGAATTCCTATGCAAATCATTCCATGGACCTGAGCAGTTCGTCCGAGGCAATCATTATACAGTGAAACCTCCTTGAGGCGACCATCCAGAATTGTATTGAAGAATAGACTTTTTCTACGGTAACAGAAACCTTCCAGTGTGTGCGGCGCCGCCACGTTCAGGGAGACCTCTGACAGAATGTGGACAACGAAGCCTTGTACCAGCTGTGAAGGCATCACTCACATCATCTGCCCTCACTCAGGAGGTCTCACAGGATATTGGGACATCCATTAGCACCAGAACCATCCGTAAGGAACGGCATGTGAAGGGTTACCATGGACGAGCAGCGGCACACAACATCACAGCAGTGGATGCACAGCGGCGCCTTCGATGGTGATTGGAGCGACGGACTGTAAGTGAGTGGAGGCAAGTGGTGTGCACAGATAAATCATGATGCACCATCTTCTAATCGGATGACCTCACTTGGGTCTGGCGGTTGCCTGGAGAGCGTTTCTACGTTACTGCATCATCCCAACAGTGAGGTTCGAGGAGGTTCTGTTATAGTGTGTGTGTGGGGGTCTGCTGGGAAGGACTGCGGCCATTGGTTATATAGTGAAGTCCACCCTCAGTGCCAATAGGCACAGAGACATGCCAGACCCTGTGGCATACTTTGGTACAGCTCCGTGTCTCTACCGGCATGCCCGAGCACCATGTCATACGGCACACAGTGTAGAGTCTTGGTTCCAGGAGCAGAATGTCTGCAAGCTTCACTGGCCAGCCCAAAGTCCGGGTCTTTGGGACGAACTAGAATGTCAGATCTGTGCACCCCAACACACCCACCACCCCCACATCACTATCTGAAGCTCTTCTGAGGAATGGAGGCAAATCCCTCCACACACGTATGGGAACTTGGAGGAAAGAAGGGTTACAGCAGTCATCGAGGCCGAAGGCCCCAACACTGTATTGGAAAATGTAAATGAAGTCAGCTTTCATCCCCTTCTATGTGCGGCCCAGTACTTTGCTCAGTATAGCGGGTTTTGATACGGTAGAATGAGTTCAGGTAAAACTACCTGGTGCCATTGGCAAGGTTCATTAAGCAGTATCGCTTCCAGGATGTGTTTGGGGGCGCTGTCCTCGTTTATCTTGTGCTCCGTGCACCACTTCAATGCACTGGGGGGGAATGCTGTGACCTTGACTTGTCAGGAGCTTTAATTGTGCGAATCATTGCTGGTTTAAGCAAATCTGCAAACGGCTCCCTCATGTGCAATCCGAAGAGATGGCTATCGGCTGGGGAGAGGCCCTCATGTGTGCGGGTGACAGTGTGAACCGGCTGAACAAAGCACCTTCACGACTCTCATCCACAAACCTTTGGAGAGGAAGCACATGTGCTCTAAGAGGGATCTGCTATTGTGATAGTCAGTGGTAACACACGGAGGATCGTTTGTGAACTGTTGAATGGGTTTTCCAGTTGTTAAGCACTGATGGGCTGTCCTCCAATAGTACATAGGTACATAGGCCGCCAATAGTACATATATATGTGTGCCTTCAGAAACCTCTGCGTATCAGCTGTTCGTCCAGCTAAGGGGGGAAAATGTACAAACACCGCAAAACTGCCCAAAGCCTTTAAGTAGCACATTTTATGACTTCCCTACTTAAGCCTATAGCAGGAATGTGCGAGACACGGAGCGTTGGGGGGGTTGGGGAAAACTTATTTCGAGCAAGAGTAAATGCCCATTTAGATACAAAGACGGTCGCTCAAAAGATGGCTTTCGAGCGATCATTTTGCATAAACTACTCATTGGTACTAATGCCAATTAGTAGCTTATTAATGTGTGTGTGCTGCTGGGGGCTATATTCAGAAAACAGCGGGTGGTCTGTTCTCTCAATACATTGCCTTTGTTCTGCCGCGGGGCTGACAGCTGAGACAATGTTATCAACGCTCCCCGCAGAGAACACAGCGTGAAGTCCCTGCTATCAGCTCTTCTGCCAAATGATGGATTTTATGCCAAACATAAACTCATAGTTCGGCAGAAAAGTGAAAGTTGGGCACATTTACACGCAACGATTATCGCTCAAAAGATGGCTTTTGAGCGATAATCGTTCCGTGTAAAAAGGCCTTAAGTCATCCTAGTTTTCCTGCCTACAGCTTTTTTAGGCCTTACCAGCATTATATGCAAAATATATGTATGTCTGTGTGTGTGTATATATATATATACAGGCTTCTTACAATTGATCTTCCTGATTTGAAACACTGATAACTCCCATTTAATGACACTCAGATACAGAAATTCGATATAAATGGAAAAAGAAACTCAAAAGTTTTTCATTTAGCAAAAGTGTCTGACAGTAAGACGTCCCGGTTACCCGTAGCAGCCAATCACAGCGCAGCTTTAATTTCTGAAGCTGCTAAGGTATAATGAAAGCTGCACTGTGATTGGTTGTTATGAAGCGTTTCCCCGTATATTCACTGTAGTGACCTTTCTGAGTATAACTCCCCCTGCGCCCCGATATGCCGTGTTTCGGCAGTCCGGCGTGCATCCAACCCTCAGTTGCCTTTCCCCTTCCCATCTCCCACTTATAGTTTTGAATGATTTAGTATATATGTATCTGGAACGTTCTGTAAGTGGAGAACACACGCTGAGGAGACGCCCTGCTTTACACTTACCCCCCACCTCTGGGTGTAAGTTCTCTCGTGACGCGCCCGTACAATGCCCTGCGTACTTGGCAGCCGGCGCAGTGTTCTCGCCGCTTCCTGGAAGAATATACACACTTGTTTCCTCTTCCCGCCCTTTCCCTCCCGCACCTTTTGTTAACTGTTACAGCTTATCTCCATGCACATCATCGGTGCTTACCATACTGACGTTTCTGTTATTACAGTTACTGAAAAGTTTTGCTTTAGTTTCTTTGAAGGGAGCGCCGTTCCATCCACTGACCCGGTGGGGACCCGTTTGGGGTCGCATGCAATGAATATCAGCTGGGCGGATTTAGTCTGCATCGTTTCCTACAATTCAGCAACACATATATATATATACCGTAGCATCCTGACATTTTGAGAACTTTCCAGCAGTGGAGCAAGCATTGGTACGAGTCACATCTTCAATCATTGGGATTTCTGCATGATTTGTTCTTCCTCAGTACCAGCCACGGCCGGCATTAGCTTTACACGACCCATGCAGTTCACAGGCTGCGGGCCACCACTGCAGGGGGCCGGGGGAACAGGCCGATGTACGCTGGGGTTGATTGCCCCGCCTCGGTCCACCTACCCAAATGATCTTCTTCCATCACCTGACGGCATCTTTTAAAACTACATGAATCATCATCCTCCTGGCTTTGTCTCCCTCCCTCTGATGTTCCAAGGCATTGCAGTTGGCCAATTGGCGCCCCCACTGGGCAGTCACTTAATTCTGATACTGTACTTATATTATGAGCTTGGTTCTGGTGCTGTATGTGTTATGAGCTTGGTTCTGGTGCAGTTTCTATTAACTGAGCTTGATTCTGGTGCTGTATTTATGTACTGAGCTTGATTCTGGTGCTATATTTCATGTTATGAGGTAGAGTCTGGTGCTGTATATGTTCGCTGAGCTTGCTTTTGATGCTGTATGTATGTACTGAGGTTGGTTCTGATGCAATATTTATGGTATGAGCTGTGCTCTGGTGCTGTATGTATATGATGAGCTTGGTTTTGGTATTGTATCTATGTACTGAGGTTGATTTGTGCTACATTTGTGGTATGAGCTTGGTTCTGGGGCTGTATTGAGGTCATGAACTTGATTCGCTGAGCTGTTCTGCTGCTATGTTGTTGCTTTCTACACAAGCACAATAGACGCAGACAGAACTGTATATCCTTTGGTATTTGCTGGCGCCCCACCCCCCCAATCGTACGCCCCTTTTCGGTAGCAGTAGTGATACGCAGCGTGTCCAGATGAAGCCCCCCCAGCCCATCAGTACTCATATAGTAAAGAGGTCTAAGATGCCATAAAATCGTGATTGAATTCCCGGTTCCCTCCGGCGTTTTCTTCTGTAAATTGGGTAATTAAGGAAACATTCCAGACGTGACTGAACAGAGCAATCGCTAAACGTGCGGAGAGGAGAGCGGGAGACGTTTTATCCTGCTCCTACACAGGAATACCCTGGCAGCGCGGCCGTAAGCCCCTCACGATCCGCGCTCGGCAATGCTGCGTTTGTGAGAATCACTTGGATTCCAGAGCTCAGCGCAAATCAAAGAAGTTGTCACATGGCGACCGTTCCTGAAAGTGGCGCTGGCCTGACCGTACGTCAGCCCTGACAGGGACTCCCTGGGGGCGGCTCATGGACCGCCCCTCTATGGCAGCCGTGTCTCTTCATTTTACTTAATAAAGGTTGTTTATTCAAATGATTTATCATCAGAAACAGATGGAGGGGCTTTTTCACCCGATTGGCCACCATGTGGCGCCCCGGGGCCGTGGAGTGGGAGTCAGTCAGCGGCTTCAAGATAACATTATAGGGGTTTCACTACTTTTGACCTATCCTCACATTTGGCCATCAATAGTTGATCCACGGGGGTCCGCCAATTGTCTGAACACCAGGTTAGAGGTCAGCGCTGTCCGTATTGTAGCCGCTGACGTTGGTATTTCATTGGTATTTAGTGGGAGCTGCACTTGCAGTACCTATCTAGGCCACTGCACTACGGACAGCTCTATCTGCTTCCAGCTAGGGAAGCATCTTTGTCACAAACATACCGATCGAGGTTAAAGGAAGTGGGCTCGGGGGGTGCGGTTAGGGGTGTAGCTTATCACAATCTATGTTTTTAACTCCATTATTCTAGTGACCCCAATTTGTAATTGCTCACCCCCCCAGTAGCTCCAATAGTAATCTCTATTAGTAACTGAAATAGTAAAAGTGCCTCTTATTGGTCCCAGTAGTAATAGTGACCCCCGTTAATGGCTCCAGTATTTTTAGTGTCCCTTTTACTGGCCCGAGTAGTATTATTGTCCAACTTGGCAGCCTCAGTAGTAATAATAGTGGCCCCCTTAGTGGCCCCAAGTGTTAACTATCCCCTTACTGGCTACAATAATAATTATGACCCCATTAGTGGCCCTAGTATTAATAGTGGCCCCAGTATAAATAGTGGTCCCCTTAGCGGCCCCAGTGGTAATAGGGCCCCTCTTTATGCCCTCTCCACTCCAAACTCCGGGCAGCAGCATTTAACTCACTTATTAACTCCAGTCTGTTCACCACTGCTGTAATCAGAGACTGTGACCCCTGACCTCTGCCACATAGCGCATATGGCGGGAGAGAGGTCGGAGGTCACAGTCTCTGATCATCACAGCGGCCGGAACGGAGCTACAGAGGAAGTTACATGCATGTTGGCGTGGGGCAGCTGCCCGCCTGGAGGCGCTCACAGCTGACAGTTATTTCCAGTGCCCATTAATATGGCCCATTAAATATAAATACTGGCACTGGCCTTTAATTACCTGCCAGGTCGGTGACTTACCTGGCAGCCCTACTTCCATCACTGACCACACTGACAGCAGGCGATCAGCAGATTGATGGGGGTTCTGAGCAGCGGATATTGATGACCCGAGGGCAGCCTATTAGTATATAGTATAATACCCCCGTGTCACCAGTGCTGGTTATTGTTTGTGAATGCTGGTGAACTGGGTAATTTAACCCCTTCCCAACACACATACAGCTATATATCCCCCTGCAGTTAGATGCCTACAATATGTGCTGCGGGGTCAGGGGGTGAGCCCACTCCATACACCATGGGTACTGGCTGTCAAAATTAGTCAACACCAGCCAGCCACAGCTGTGATCGGAGATAACCCGGATTGGGGCTGTTAACCCTTCAAATACCACTGTGCACCCCATCTTCAGGACAAAATTGAATAAAAAGTTGCACGAACCCCGCTGCAGGTTACTCTGCAAAACAAGACCGCCTCATCAGCAGAGTGATAAATAAATGAGAATGAGAATGCCAAAACTGTAGAATGTGACCCGTAGCCAGAGGTATGGTATCAATGGCTCCTGATCATGAAATGGTTAAACACTCAAAGGACTTTGGGGACTGAAGAAAGTCGCTGACAAAATCTTGGATTCACAAACTGGTGCAGAAACATTCAGCAGATGATGAATTAACCGGCGTTGCTTGCAATAAGATGGCGTCACATAGGGGGCGCACGTCTAATGTGAACCCCAGGGGAACTGAGGGTTATGTTCGTGGCTGATTAATTTTGTGACATCCGTGTCCGCCAATATCACCAGACCCGGCCGGAATCCTTCTTGTGGGGTTTGCTGTAATCATATAACAGAATTACGCGGCTTCGCACGCTCTATTCCATGTACTGATATGAAGCCAGCACAATAAAGTACAGCCCGACACGGCGAGTAAAGAAAAATGGCCGTGTTATGTGCAGTCACATGACATCCCGCCAGTGGCCCCCCGAAAAGATATTAATTAAAGGGTTTCTCTCGTGACTGGACAATCAGACCCTCGTATTAAAATGATTAAGTGAGCAATACTTACTGCTCTGCGGCCGCCAGGATCCAGCACTGCAGCCCCGCTGCGGTCCCAGTGATTGCTGTGACAGATGATGTCACAGGAAATCAGGTGATCACTGCAGCCAATGAGAGGCTGCAGCATCACCGCCCGATCTCCTGGCATCAGGAACGGGAGGCTGCTGAGGTCATCTGATGTACTGGAGCGCGGCGGGACTGCAGCGTTGGATCTTGGAGGCCGTGAAGGGGTGTAGTTCACTGTATTATTTTACTACAGGGGTCCTAATGAAGTGGGTTTGCCTAATGACCAGACACCCCTTTATTATTTGCATTGGTATTCAGATTGTTTGCCGTTATGTCCCTAACGGTGGATCCCTGATAGCTGAACCCTTCCGGAGCGTCCGACTTACCTATATGGTAAGTGTGGTGCAGATCGTCCAGCCTACGGGCCGTGCATGAAGAACAGACAATAGGAATTCCTTTTTGTGCAGCCGCTATGAGGTCCGGAGTACAAAGGATATTCACAGCCATCTTCAGGGACGTTGGGGTCAGACCATATTCGCTCTCGGCCGTGTTTCAGCGCCGTGTCAGCCAGGCTTTGCTGCGACACCAGCTGTGTTTTCATTGTGAATGCCATCTAAAGTGCGGTAATGCCCCGCTGTGACAAGGTACAATAGCATGCGACTATATAACGTATGAGCGATAATACAAGCGCGGTCCCAGAGGACGCCCGCAACTCAATCCCATTTGCTTTGGATGGGTAATATAACATGTTTATGA
Organism: Eleutherodactylus coqui; assembly: GCF_035609145.1. Classification (NCBI taxonomy): domain Eukaryota; kingdom Metazoa; phylum Chordata; class Amphibia; order Anura; family Eleutherodactylidae; genus Eleutherodactylus; species Eleutherodactylus coqui. The sequence goes on from NC_089848.1 coordinate 119,140,659, forward strand.
ACTCATTCGCTCCATTCCGGAGAGGGATGTTGGTAAGCCATGCCCTGAAGGTAATTCCGTGATGGCCACAACACAGCCGCGCGGGACTACTAATCCCCGCAAGTTACAAATGACACAGACCCCGCCGATGTTATTGAAGTGGGGCTGATGGCCCCCCTGCAGAGTACAGATACATACCCATTGAAGCCGCGGCCCGGCCAGCGCGCCCAATTACACGCCGTCGCCGTCCTTATGCTGATCGCCTGCTCTTTGATTCTTCACGTTCTCTATTCCCAAGTGTCCGTTCTTTCCCTCTATACAAAGAGACATAATGTGTGCGAGTGATGAAGGGAGGCCAGAAGTGTTTGTATTGTCACAGTAACACATGAAAGGGACCCGATATGTAGGGAGCAGCTCAGTGACTCTAGATCCTTCTCCTCGGAGAATCCCGGCCAGATGCCATCTCAGTAGCCGCCAGTAATGTGCCGCGTGTATCCTTTATGTTCTGGCCTGACGAGCTGCACTGATTATATATGTACCCAGCTGGTCGGGAGGTCCTGCACTGATTATATATGTACCCCGCTGGTCTGGAGGTCCTGCACTGATTATATATGTACCCAGCTGGTCTGGAGGTCCTGCACTGATTATATATGTACCACACTGGTCTGGAGGTCCTGCACTGATTAAATATGTACCCCGCTGGTCTGGAGGTCCTGCACTGATTATATATGTACCACGCTGGTCTGGAGGTCCTGCACTGATTAGATATGTATCCCGCTGGTCTGGAGGTCCTGCACTGATTATATATGTACCCAGCTGGTCTGGAGGTCCTGCACTGATTATATATGTACCCAGCTGGTCTGGAGGTCCTGCACTGATTATATATGTACCACGCTGGTCTGGAGGTCCTTGCACTGATTAGATATGTATCCCGCTGGTCTGGAGGTCCTGCACTGATTATATATGTACCCAGCTGGTCTGGAGGTCCTGCACTGATTAGATATGTACCCCGCTGGTCTGGAGGTCCTGCAATGTAACACAGTTTATTGATCTGCACATGATTCCAGATTAATGCCGTCCTTTTATTATTACCGTGAGTACAACGCCAACATTTGCTGCGCTACGAAAATGCAGCTATTCACTCTGGTTCTAGTCTCTGGCAGCCCATGTAAAGGCAGTCGGATCCTGGCGGGACTGACTGACAAAAAATGCACCAAGAAGGAGTTGTCGGAATCACATGAAACTATATGTGATTGTAATGATGATGTATGCCGGGGTTATAATATCAGAGCGAAAGAATCCTTTATTGTGGGAAGCTGTGCACTTCAGAGGAGACTTTAGTACCCTGCTAGCATAGATACATGATGTGATACGAGTGGGCATGGGGGCTCTAGTACTTTGTTGTACCGCCTCTAGCTTGGATACAAGATGTGATACGGGCAGGCATGGAGGCTCTAGTACCCTGTTGTACTGCCTCTAGCTTGGATACAAGATGTGATACGGGCAGGCATGGAGGCTCTAGTACCCTGTTGTACCGCCTCTAGCTTGGATACAAGATGTGATACGGTTGGGCATGGAGGCTCTAGTACCCTGTTGTACCACCTCTAGCTTAGATACAAGATGTAATACGGGCAGGCATGGAGGCTCTAGTACCCTGCTGTACCGCCTCTAGCTTGGATACAAGATGTGATACAGGGGGCATGGGGGTTCTAGTACCCTGTTGTACCGCCTCTAGCTTGGATACAAGATGTAATACGGGGGGCATGGGGGCTCTAGTACCCTGTTGTACCGCCTCTAGCTTGGATACAAGATCTGGTACAGGCAGGCATGGAGGCTCTAGTACCCTGTTGGGCCGCCTCTAGCTTGGATACAAGAAGTAATACGGGGGGCATGGAGGCTCTAGTACCCTGTTGTACCACCTCTAGCTTGGATACAAGATGTGATACAGGGGGCATGGGGGCTCTAGTACCCTGTTGTACCGCCTCTAGCTTGGATACAAGATGTAATACGGGGGGCATGGGGGCTCTAGTACCCTGTTGTACCGCCTCTAGCTTGGATACAAGATCTGGTACAGGCAGGCATGGAGGCTCTAGTACCCTGTTGGGCCGCCTCTAGCTTGGATACAAGAAGTAATACGGGGGGCATGGAGGCTCTAGTACCCTGTTGTACCACCTCTAGCTTGGATACAAGATGTGATACAGGGGGCATGGGGGCTCTAGTACCCTGTTGTACCGCCTCTAGCTTGGATACAAGATGTGATACGGGCAGGCATGGAGGCTCTAGTACCCTGTTGTACCGCCTCTAGCTTGGATACAAGATGTGATACGGTTGGGCATGGAGGCTCTAGTACCCTGTTGTACCGCCTCTAGCTTGGATACAAGATGTAATACGGGGGGCATGGGGGCTCTAGTACCCTGTTGTACTGCTTCTAGCCTGGATACATATTGAGATACGGTCGGACATGGAGGCTCTGATACCTTATTGGGCCGCCTCTAGCCTGGATACGTGTTGATATATGTTCAGGCATGGAGGCTCCATAAATTACCCTGTGGCACATTTGCCCACAGATGTTACAACTGGGTCTCTAGATCCTGCACACTCGTAGGCTGCTGAAGTTACCATCTCAGTGGGCTCCATGATTGCTTGATCGGCGATCTGCTACTGGGCAGGCCATAGAAGTGTGACGATGTTTGGGGGCTCCTGTGACCCCCTTATGTGTGCAGCCGAGCATTATCCTGCTCGAAGCCGCCATGAGGAACACGTGCCTGCAGGATGTCCGTACCACTACTAGCGATCACCGACTGTTGTGTGCGATGGCCCCCCAGACCATCATACCAGCAGGGGGCAGTGTGCAATATATAGCATTTAAAAAGATACCTAATATTTCATGTGGACGGTTGTTCAAACGTTTCTTGTCCCGCGTGTCTCCATCGGCACAAGCGTTACAAAGTGAATCACTTCTGTTAGCCAGAGGGCCGTTGGAAGGAATGAAGAATGTGTCACGATGTTGTATTACTTGGCCAACCATTCATTGGAATGGGCGCCATGCAATGCCGTGTTTCAGGATATACGTTGTCACCAAACGATTACGTGAGGTGATCAGCTGATCACCGGGGGCTTCTGCTGGCAGACCTGTGATGTGAGCAGCTGTTCGCCAGCAGGTCTGCATTGTTTATTTGGACAAACATTGCGACCTGCCAGCAGATGGCAGGGGTTCATGAACTAGGACCACAGCAGTTGCCGGAATTAAAGGGAATGTGTCTTGACCCATGGTCTAAATGAAGTTTTTGTGTTAGATATTATTTAAGAATTTCTGTAGATTTTTTGAAAATGTTTGATTTTAGCGTGCAAATGAAGCCTTCGCTGAGGGCAGTAAATAGCCCGAGGGCTCTTATCTGCATTAAGCTCCTTTGTTCTCCAAGGAAAAACAATGCTATCAGCACTCCCCGTGGAGAACTGCTGATAAGACCGCAGGACGATCAGCTAGCAATGCACGAAAAGTGCACAATGGACACGTGTTTCAACACGACGACGATCGCTTTTTACCAATTTTTGAGCGATCATCGCTCTGTGTAAATGGGCCTTTACCTTGTGTGTCTTGTCAGTCATCTTAAACAGCCCTGGGATTGGCTTAGTAAATCACCCTATAGTTGTAGATATAACTGTAGAGGTTAGTTTTTGGGGAGCAGTTGGTGAGGTGGTTGGCAGTGGAATGGAGGAGAACGAGGGGGCTGAAAGTGCAGGAGTCTGGAGTGGACGGAGTCTTTTTCATCCCTGCAAGAGAGAGGAAGTCTAGACAGGGCAAACCTTTCAGAACCAAGAGGAGAGAGGCCATTATAAAGTGTGAGTCTTACTAAGCTAAAGACGTCTGCCTGATTCCCTTCATTCATCCACAAATACCCATCTGGAAGAATCCCCCAGATAACTTAGACTGGTGGGTCCATCTTCCTGTACAGAGGAGAAGCTAAGAAATATGTGCGTGTATTTTCTGCTCAAGTGGAACTGTTGACTTGAATGCTAGCTAAGAATTCTGCAAAGCGTGAACTGTTGTTAACTTTTCAAGCGTGGAGTAAACTGTGTACCTTTGGTTTACTTTCTCAAGTCTGGTTTGGACTCTTCATTTCGTCATTGCCAGAACACTTTATTTAAGAGGCACTGACGTCACAAGAACATTTAAACTATATCATTTAGCGTTGCTATCATTATGTTTGCCACTGTGCGCAGCCGGGCAAGGCCACGTCTGGACTTTCGAGGAAGGGACAGTAGAGCCACCGCTGATGACCATCTTGTTCCCCGCTGTCACCCTGCTAAGGTCTGCGCCCTGCTGCCACACCCATCTAAACCTTTCTACAGACCAAGTAGACTCCTTTATGACCTCCATGTTGCCCAATAATGGAGACCTTCTTCACCAAGATAAGCGTTGTGCATCTGTGGGATTTGTTGGAAAAGCTAATTCCATCCTTGAAGACCAAAACCCACAACCTGCAGGACTCTGTCACTAACGCCATGGTGCCATAGCGCGCAGGAGAGGTTCGTGGCTCTTGTGGAGTCCGGGTCTTGACAGGACTGCTGTTTCAGCAGCACAAGTAGGACCTGCACAGCATTATGTTGTGATAATGTTATGGCGGATTGTTGTATATATTACTTGACCCGATGACTCTTCCTCCCCATATTGTATCCCCCATAAATAAGACATGCCATCTGTACTGCCAAACGTTAGATCTTGTAGTTTGTGTACTGGACGAGCCGCGCCGGAGGACAGATCATCTGCTGAGTAGAAATAAACAAGTCACATTGAATATTAACAGTTTGAACCCTTCTTGTGAGAAGACATGTAATTCTGCCTGATTGTTGACTCTCCTTGTGACTCGGAGTCTGTCGGTTCATCTCCCTGGCCCCAGGCACAAGCTTCTCCAGGAACAGACTTACTGCTGTACGAACATTTGTCAGGGTAGTGTGCCAAACTAATAGTAAAACAAAGGCTGTCTGTGGCCTGATTGTCACTTCTTTTGGGGTTTGATGATCACGGTATTTGCTGGCACTTTCAAACTCAACACACAGAGAATTAACTTCTGAACAGTCAGTATTCCAAACCATTCCACATCACCTGCGGACCAATAACTAGGACCATCAGTAAGGACTGTAGCGGGGCCACCGTGTTGGCCGATCTAGTCGCTCATATGACATGGCATGGAGTCAGTGAGTGCTGGCATCCTGCCTTGGGGTGGTGCTGACCATGTTGTATTGACCATAGTCTACAGTTCATCATCACCATGACACTGTGGGAGAGGAATCACTCAAGATCCAATTGTGTCCCACAAATTCTCAATTGTTAAGAGATCTGAGGATCGCGCTGCCAAGGAATCACCTGGACACTTCACAAAGCATGCCTGCCGATGTTCACCACTTCAGGCCTTACGTTATCCTGCTGGAAAATGATGTTGGCTACGCCATAAAGATATGATAGTATGACGGGATGCAGCACAACTTCAACTTAATAGTGTGCCGTCAATGTGCCCGGATGTGTACTAGAGGTGATCGACCGTTGATGCTGGTGGCACCCCAAACCATAACTTCATGTGACCCAAGTTGAGTGGTGGCCTGGATGTGTCAAGCTCTGTCTTACAACATTTATGTTGGCGCTCCAATCCCACTACGATGACGAACATTTTGTTCTGCTCGCCATCTCCAGATTTGACCCATGGTTATGGCATCCTCTTGAGTTTCTGCAGCAATCAACGCAAAAACCAACCGGCTGCAACACCTACTTTTATAATTGCGTGTAAAAAAAAAAGGCAGTTGTACATGGACCAAAATCACGCATTAAAGTCTAAGGATGCATAAAAAATGCAGCAAATACATGTTAGCCTTTGTGTTCACTGCATGGTTTTGTGCACCCTGTTTTCTGTGGGTTGTGGTAGAATTAACATCACTTGGACCTTCTTGCATTTCTTTGTGTGTGTGAAAAATGGATGCAACTTAGATGTAAAAAACGCACAAACGCATGTAACACGTACGTACACTGGCAGTTAAAAACGGTGCATTTTTTATGGACTGAAATTGCATCTGCCATGGGAGCCCTTACTGTACGGGGATGTACGACCCAGAATTTACATGATATAAGAGAACCAGCTGCAAATATAACAGCAAGGAATTACATCATAGAATGGTAGAGTTGGAAGGGACCTCCAGATTCATCGGGTCCATATAGTCCTAGAATGGTAGAGTTGGAAGGGACCTCCAGGGTCATCGGGTCCATATAGTCCTAGAATGGTAGAGTTGGAAGGAACCTCTAGATTCATCGGGTCCATATAATCCTAGAATGGTAGAGTTGGAAGGGACCTCCAGGGTCATCAGGTCCATATAGTCCTAGAATGGTAGAGTTGGAAGGGACCTCCAGGGTCATCAGGTCCATATAGTCCTAGAATGGTAGAGTTGGAAGGGACCTCCAGGGTCATCAGGTCCATATAGTCCTAGAATGGTAGAGTTGGAAGGGACCTCCAGGGTCATCAAGTCCATATAGTCCTAGAATGGTAGAGTTGGAAGGGACCTCCAGGGTCATCAAGTCCATATAGTCCTAGAATGGTAGAGTTGGAAGGGACCTCCAGATTCATCGGGTCCATATAGTCCTAGAATGGTAGAGTTGGAAGGGACCTCCAGGGTCATCGGGTCCATATAGTCCTAGAATGGTAGAGTTGGAAGGGACCTCCAGGGTCATCGGGTCCATATAGTCCTAGAATGGTAGAGTTGGAAGGGACCTCCAGGGTCATCGGGTCCATATAGTCCTAGAATGGTAGAGTTGGAAGGGACCTCCAGGGTCATCAGGTCCATATAGTCCTAGAATGGTAGAGTTGGAAGGGACCTCCAGGGTCATCAGGTCCATATAGTCCTAGAATGGTAGAGTTGGAAGGAACCTCTAGATTCATCGGGTTCATATAGTCCTACAATGGTAGAGTTGGAAGGGACCTCCAGGGTCATCAGGGCCATATAGTCCTAGAATGGTAGAGTTGGAAGGGACCTCCAGGGTCATCAGGTCCATATAGTCCTAGAATGGTAGAGTTGGAAGGGACCTCCAGGGTCATCAGGGCCATATAGTCCTAGAATGGTAGAGTTGGAAGGAACCTCTAGATTCATCGGGTCCATATAATCCTAGAATGGTAGAGTTGGAAGGGACCTCCAGCGTCATCGGGTCCATATAGTCCTAGAATGGTAGAGTTGGAAGGGACCTCCAGATTCATCGGGTCCATATAGTCCTAGAATGGTAGAGTTGGAAGGGACCTACAGGGTCATCGGGTCCATATAGTCCTAGAATGGTACAGTTGGAAGGGACCTCCAGGGTCATCGGGTCCATATAGTCCTAGAATGGTAGAGTTGGAAGGGACCTCCAGATTCATCGGGTCCATATAGTCCTAGAATGGTAGAGTTGGAAGGGACCTCCAGATTCATCGGGTCCATATAGTCCTAGAATGGTAGAGTTGGAAGGGACCTCCAGGGTCATCGAGTCCAACCCCCTTAAAATGGTTCAGTAAGTTTTGGAAGGACATTCATGCCTTAAACAGAATCATTACTGCTAATGAATTGAAGTGTAAAATCTCCACCTCTCTGATCACCCGCCCATGGTGAGACAAAGATGGAGATGATCACAATTAATAGCTACAGTCATCCTCTCCGGCCCCTGCGACAGTAATGTCATACAGTGTAAGGGGTGGTACAGTCCTGCCCTCTCCTCACTGAGGTCCCCGGTTTGGATGGGCCAGGCGTTTATTTAGACATGGGTGGAGAGAGATCTTTACCGTCTTTCACGGTCCTGCTGGTGCCCTGTTAATACCGCCTGTCACGGCCGACGCAGTAACAAGGGTGACAGAAGTGTGCCGGGAAGTAGGAGCAGCCCAGGGGTCACATTCTCACCTCGCATTATGGATTTCTCCAGGGTCTGGGTGTCTTAGTCGCTGCTAATTATTTGCAGAATTAGCATGTCTGGAAATTTACATACCGGCTTCTGCATCACTAACAGCTGCATTCTGTTGGAATCCTACAGTAAAGCATGGAACTCGGCAGCAGAAATAATGTCATCTTGGAGATCAAAATGTTTACATTCTGCTAGATATCATTATTGTACACTGTCTAACAGAGAAAACACTGGCGCGTGGAGAGAAGACGCCAGTGCGTGAAGAGACGTGAAGAAAAGACACAGGCGCGTGGAGAGAAGACGCCGGCGCGTGGAGAGAAGACGCCGGCGCGTGAAGAGACGTGGAGAGAAGACGCCGGCGCGTGGAGAGAAGACGCCAGTGCGTGAAGAGACGTGAAGAGAAGACGCCGGCGCGTGGAGAGAAAACGCCAGTGCGTGAAGAGACGTGAAGAGAAGACGCCGGCGCGTGGAGAGAAGACGCCAGTGCGTGAAGAGACGTGAAGAAAAGACGCCGGCGCGTGGAGAGAAGACGCCGGCGCGTGGAGAGAAGACGCCGGCGCGTGAAGAGACGTGGAGAGAAGACGCCGGCGCGTGGAGAGAAGACGCCGGCGCGTGGAGAGAAGACGCCGGCGCGTGGAGAGAAGACGCCGGCGCGTGGAGAGAAGACGCCGGCGCGTGGAGAGAAAACGCCAGTGCGTGAAGAGACGTGAAGAAAAGACGCCGGCGCGTGGAGAGAAGACGCCGGCGCGTGGAGAGAAAACGCCAGTGCGTGAAGAGACGTGAAGAAAAGACGCCGGCGCGTGGAGAGAAGACGCTGGCGCGTGGAGAGAAAACGCCAGTGCGTGAAGAGACATGAAGAAAAGACGCCGGCGCGTGGAGAGAAGACGCCGGCGCGTGGAGAGAAGACGCCGGCGCATGAAGAGACGTGGAGAGAAGACGCCGGCGCGTGGAGAGAAGAGACGTGGAGAGAAGACGCCGGCGCGTGGAGAGAAGACGCTGGCGCATGGAGAGAAAACGCCGGCGCGTGAAGAGAAGACGCCGGCGCGTGAAGAGAAGACGCCGGCGCGTGAAGAGACGTGAAGAGAAGACGCCGGCGCGTGAAGAGAAGACGCCGGCGCGTGGAGAGAAGACGCCGGCGCGTGGAGAGAAGACGCCGGCGCGTGAAGAGAAGACGCCGGCGCATGGAGAGAAAACGCCAGTGCGTGAAGAGACGTGAAGAAAAGACGCCGGCGCGTGGAGAGAAGACGCCGGCGCGTGGAGAGAAAACGCCAGTGCGTGAAGAGACGTGAAGAGAAGACGCCGGCGCGTGGAGAGAAGACGCCGGTGCGTGGTGAGAAGACGCCGGCGCGTGGAGAGACGTGAAGAGAAGACGCCGGCGCGTGGAGAGAAGACGCCGGTGCGTGGTGAGAAGACGCCGGCGCGTGGAGAGACGTGAAGAGAAGACGCCGGCGCGTGGAGAGAAGACGCTGGTGCGTGAAGATTTTGTTGCAGTATTATGCTATTTTCAGGGTACGTTCAAATAAACCGGCTCAAAACTGCATTGACTGCAATCATGTGATCTTGGGGGATGATGAAAGTCAAAAACCAGTCTGTGCAGCTAACTTTGGAGACCTCAAACCCAGTGTTTAGTGTTTGGATAAATATTAAGGTCTGAAGATGCCTCTTAGACGCCGGTGACGAGATCACCAGTTGGCCTTTGTCTCATACCGGCAGAAACTCAATGGGATGCCCCAACTGTAGGTCAGATTTGGAGATGGTAATGAGCATTATCGTAGTAGAGTGTTGAGATGACTGTCAGTGAATAGATCAGTGCATTCAGTGTCACGCAGTAGCGGCTCCACAGTACACGGCAGGCGGCATTCTGCAGAGTGCACTGAATTATTTGAACATTCCGGTATCGATGATGACCGTTTCTCCAAGATGCCCGTTGGGAAGACTGCCTTACGCCGCACCATCGTTGTGAATGCTTGCAGTAGTGTCTCTCCAGAGTTATCTGTTGTGACGAATGGCACAGTGTGATGTTCAGCGACGAATCAAGATTCTGATCACCTTGCGAGGCCTGGAGGCGATGAGGCAATTGGGCTGATTCTTCTGCCATTTTGGAGCACCACACAGCTCATCAATGTGGAGTCATGGTTTGGGTCGCCATCAGCCTCAACAGCCGATCACCTCGAGTACACATCAGGGGACATTGACGGCACGCTTTTGATGATAAGGTCCTTTAGCCTGTTGCACTACCATATCTTCAGGACGCCCCCAACGCCATTTTGCAGTAGGGTAACGCCGTCCCACACGGGGGACATTAGTGGGCATGCTTTGCAAAATGTCCAGTCGATTCCTTGGCCAACTTAACTCACAGTGATACTCTTTGTATTGTACAAGTGTATATGTGGTGGATGCAGGAAAAATGGGCAAGTGTCAGGATCTGAGCGACCTGCAACAAATTGTGATGTGTAGGTGACTGGGTCAGAGCATCTCCAGGATGGCCGGTCTTGTGGGGTGTTCCCAGTATGTAGAGGCTAGTACCTACCAATAGTGGTCTGAGGTGGGACAACTGGTGAACCAGGGATCCGGTGATGGGCCCCAAGGCTCATTGATGTGTGTCAGATCCGTAGAGGCCGCACCTTACAACTTTACAGGACTTTGAGGATCTTGGTTCCAGATACCGCAGGACAACTGCAGAGGTCTTGGTGAGTCCAGGCGTGCACGGCTATTAGGTAGGTGGGCTTAGTGTTAATACCTTTCATTAACTGATTGTTTTGAGCACCATGTAAATCCACTGTTGTAGGACTCTAGTAGAGTGTATACACGGCAGTCCAGTAGAACTGGACTGGGTGAGGCCGCCGACACCGGCGAGCTGCTCCACACATCAGATGTAATTGCTGATGGATAACAGGAAGGGAGGAATCGTAATGACACCTTTCTGCAAGTGAGCAGAATGTCCCGGCTGAGCTGTATTTATAGAATGACTATAAAACCTAGAAGGTTGTGGGGCGAGAGGCAGCAGCTTCCTGACATGAGGAAGGCATGTGATATTCGGCTTATTACCCTTCTGACATTCGGGTCACATAAACCCTGCTGGGCGCGGTGCCATTATAAAATGTAGCTGATGTGCTGCATTAAAATCTGCCACAAAGTCCACACCAAAGGATGCAGACTTGCTGAACTTTTTCAGCTGCGGAAAATCTGCAGCAAATCAGCTGTGTGCGAACGCACCCCAAGGCCGTGTTCAGACCTGCGGATTGGCTGTGGATTTTCTGCACAGAAGGTCTACAGCTGTTACTGTAGCAGCAGCGTGGATGAGAATATGCAGGTAATTCACAGCAAGATGCACAACAAATCTGCAGCAGCATCCGCCCCCAGAATCCGCCCCATGTGAACCTGACTGCGCTGAGGGGTCGCTGCCAAGGTGGGATCACTAAGATCCCTCAGTAAAGTATCCTCTTATTAGACATTGGTTGTCTCCAGGATGCCGCCTGGTCGGTGCAGTCTTGGGTGATTCACCCGCATGTCACCCATCTAGACGGGGACATCCTTCCCAGGTGTGGTGAACATAACACTTCAAGGTGGAGGTGCCGTCACTCCTCGTTTTGTCATCCACTCAGCTGATTGTTCCTTTTTAATTACTTACGGAAATATTACAGATTACAGGTTTAGGCGAACGGCAAATAGTATTAAAGACGTGTCCTGCTGTGTACGGCCGTCTTACTACAAGACCTCGTGTGTTGGTTATATAAGATACTCTAGTCATCTTGTGTGGTTTATAGCTCTTTCTGGCTACATTATATATAGTTTGGCAGAGGGTATATACCGGCAGTTGTTCTCCCCACCCCCCACCCCCGCCTTTTCCAATCCACTAGTTCTGAGCCCTGTTTTCGGCTGTCCAAAACAGCTGCAGCAATTTTCCAGCATCCTAATGTATACTGTGTACTGCTCTCTGATTGGCCATCGCGGATCATGTGAGCAGCTCTGAACAATCAGTAGGTATGGTACATTGGTAGTCTTACACTACCAAAGCACTGCAGGTATTGTAGTCTGAAGATCAGCATCAGCCATGAACCGGATCTGGAACTGGCGAATCCGGGGCGGCAGAGAACTACTACAGCTAATATATCCCCCTTCCCGTCCCGAGACACAATTTTGTCCCAAAACTGAAGGGTTGGTCATGTGATTGCAGGTTTTTGGCAAATTGCAAGTTGCAATGCAACCATATATACTTCTATTCTGGCCTCCTGCCATCCTTGACTGTGACACGTGTGGAACACAAACACAATGTAGTTAGGCAGGCACGCTGAGGCTGGCCGCTCCGGCGGGTTTGGCACATTTCTACCCGTCGGTATTGGGATGCCCCGGTTTCATCCAACAATTTAGCTTCACACCCAACAAACTTGTGATGAGTTCTTTCGGAGCTTGACAGACACACGGCCTACTTCTGGTCACTTTCCCGCTGAGGCCATCTGTCTTGGCCGTCACCTTTTCTTGAAACCTCAACCATAATAAAAACTTTTAACTGTTTAACTCCCCAAACACTGTTAGCGCCACATGCAGAGAGGAGGAGCTCTGAGCTGGCAGTTTGAGGGGGCGGGGGAAGCATGGGCCATGGCACTTCTCTTGAGCCTCTAGCCCGCCAAAACTACAGCAACCGGAGGGCTGGCCCTTGCATTTTATTGGCATTGTTCAGGAATGACCAAGCCGCACCCAAGAAGTGAGAATGTTCCATGTCTTTGCCAAAATGAACTGACTCTTCAGGCCGTTATTTAGCATCTTGTTGCTCCTGGATCACAGATTTGGTCAGATGAATGGTCGGCTTATGCTAATAAATCGAATTGACTCAATTTTCAGTGCGCCTTAATGGGCATCAATAGTCCCAATACCCAAGGAACTGAAGCAGACTGGGGTCATGTCAAGATGGACATTTTGTGAGGGTTGTCTGGCACTCGAGTGAGTTTCCTGCCAGGAAGTTTAGTTGATTACTGGAGCAGCCGGTAGCTTTAAGACGCCGTTCAACAATACTGACGATGAAACTGCACAGATTTCGGATGATCTACTGAGTGTCTTAATACAGAGCTCCTCTGACCACATTCCCCGGCTCGGGCCGGCTGGACTAATACCCAGTAATTACTCTACATCTACATTCCATTTGACCACTGATACATGCGGGTTGTCCATATTATCGGCTCACACACTGTTAATGTTCTCCCCTCTTCCCATGCCATTGTTTAGGAATGGCCGCCCATCTGGCACCACGTATGTCACTCTTGTCGCAGTCAGTCATGCATATAGCCAGCTAGAAGGTCATAATCTGGCCAGTGATTGGTGACATCTGCAGCCCAATGCTGTAGAGCGCAGCACTTAATATTTGGCTCTCGTCTTCCTACTAACTGCCTGATTTATCCAAGGAGATGGGTGATATTGTACCAGCTGCCGGGATTACATTATCAGAAGCGTGTGAGCCCTATAGGATCGTGTAGTCCTCCCGTACACCCTGTTGGTGCGCATGTATAACGCAACCTTGCGTTCTTTTTTGCACGCACATTATGCGCATTATGTGTGGGAGGTGCAACTCAAAGTAATGATTAGTACCGCTGGTTACAAGCGCAGACCTCACACGTAGAATACGCTCATGTGAGAGCCGCCTTACAAATGTAGCAAAGTGTCAGTGGAGTCCAGCAACTTTCTGCAACAAGTTATCCTTTATTGCACCATTGAAAAAGCTGTTAATACACCAGAAGCCATTGTAAGGGCAAGTAAACCGCAGCACAGAGTTATCATGATGCTCTCGAAGTTGGGCCGGCTTCACAAGACTGGATTCCGATTGCAGAATCTGCAGCAAATTGCACGCATTGGAGTGTACGCACTTTCGCTTTTTCCTTCACACTTGCGGAGCCCTCTTTGTTTTACAGCCTTTCACGTGCCACATTGACTGCAGAATGTGAACCGCTAAATGGCTGGAGTCGTCAGTTTCTTCTATCCCCACAGTTACAAACGGAGCCTGGCTGTCATTAGACAGCCGAGCTCCCACTCCCCGTGGCACGGGAGACCTGTGATGCCGTACCGTAAAAAGGCATATACATCAGAATAAACCCCCTTAGTGGCCGCCCTAAAAAAAAAGCACACTGGCAGTCTTTAAGGGTTAAGGACGTTGTTTGGGATCAGAAAAAAAGAGTCTGCTTTCTTTATCAATGCCACTCTTGTCCACGGGCCGTGTCTGGTATTGCATCATTCCAGTGAATGATGATGAGCTGCAATACCAGACACGGCCTGCACAGAAGGACGGAGCTGCTTCTGGGGGTGTAAAAGCCTTTTATCTAATCCTGAACGACCTCTTTAGTTCAGTCTGTACAATATTTCGCCGTTATACGTATCACGCAGCTTGTATTGCGCTCTTCTGCTTTGTGCAGTAAACTAGATAGTAAATAGTGTCGTACAGCGGCGAGAGTGATGCGTCTTCTGTTAATTACTGTGAGGTAACATCGGTATACACATCAGGGCAGATCCACATGGTTTGCGCCAGGTTTATCATGTGTTTTAGTACTTTCAGACCCCTTTTACAAATTATCTGACAAAGGGGTGTGGCTTTGTTTAAAAGGGACGTGTTCTAAATACACCATTGGGCGCCAAAGATTGCATTAAAAATTATTCCAAATTTTGGCACAATTTTTGTTGTAAGCCAAGCAATAGGCGGTATGAAGTTAGGCGGACATCCTGAAGATGCGTTGGCTGAGATAAGCTGCAGCATTTGGCGGGTCTGTTCGTGCGCCCCGTGGGACGCCTTCACACCCATCATCCATGTTGAACACAAAGCTTCTTTACAGAATCTGCGGTGGATTTGAAATGCGCCGCGGATTGTAACCCGGCGCGGCGAGTCGTGCCCAGCATTTATGCTGCTGCTTTTAACCCTTGAAAAGCAAAGGTTTAAATCCACCACCAAATCCTCAGTTTAGGCACTTATGTGGCCGCTAGAGAGCCGCCGTGGGTCCTCCACTTTGTAAAGCTGCAGGATTTATGCGACATTTCAGTGTGCGGTTTTGCCTCGGAACGGTCTTCACGGAAAATCTGCAGCATTTACAGCAGCAGTAATCAGAATGAAATCCTATTCAGGCGCCGCAGAGGAAATCCACAGATATTGACATTCAGGGCCGAATATAATCCAGCCGCAGGACCGTAGCTGCAGTAGATTCGTGGCGCAGACTCCACCACTTCGCCCATGGCCTCTCTCAGGGGCATCCAGAAAACAACGCTCAAAATCGCAGCCTTATTACCACAATTTCAAGTGCTCTCACATTTTAACGCACCCCATCATTGTGACGGGTGATAAGGGGCATTAAAAACGCACAAAATAGAGCAGACAGCGCTCGTAGCGTTAGATACACCACATTGGATCGCAGTCTCCAAAGCCCTATTGAAAGCAATGGGAGCGTAGTATCCTGGTTAGCGCGGCAGTCAGGGCGCCACGGTAAAAAAAAAAACGGTTTGTGTGAGAGTGGCATAAGGGGTGAATTCCGTAGCAAAACCAGTGCCAAAATTCACACCAAATGATGCGGACTTTGCACTGCAGATCTGCTGCGGAATATCCACAACGGACGCTCTGCAGGAACACCCGTCCCTCGTGGACATAACCGGAATTGGCGTATTTGCTACGGATTCTCCATTTGGTCTGAACAGGAAATCTGCAGTAGCAGCAATGTAAGAGATTGTCAAAATCTTGTTCACACGCCGCATAGAGAGTTTCCCCCAAATTGACGTGCAGCGCTACATCTAAATCCGCAGCGTGGAGGGTAACTGCAGTCCAGCTGCGCTGCAGATTTGTCAAATGACCGGGTTTTCCGCCCTGTGTGAACATAAACCTTGATTGCATTAGTGAATCTGCCCCATCATGTAAATGTCTGATCAGACACTAGAACTCGCTCACAACTGCGCCGTCTTACTGATTTTACAATTTACGGCCACGTATCGCGTAGCTGCGGCCCCCAAACGCTCGTTCCGTTCCTCCTGTAACAAGTCGCATTTATGAGTTTCAGGCAGTCTGAGATTTAATAATATGTGTTTTCTGTGTCTTTTAGTGTTTGATTGTCCATCGTGTCACATAGAGCGCCCCACGTAAATAATTGTAATCCGCGTATTAGATAACCTCCCTCCCGAGAGATGGCTGCCGCGATGATAAAACACATTAATTGGCTTAATGAATGTTAGCGCCGCGACCTTGCAGGAGAATTCTGAATCTGCGCCGGCAGCAAAGTGTTTCCCCTCGTATATTACGCATCGTCAGAAATACCTGATTAGTTACATTTAGCTTCTCAGGGAGATATATATATATAACATCGCGCTTCTCAGGGATATATATATATAACATCGCGCTTCTCAGGGATATATATATATAACATCGCGCTTCTCAGGGAGATACAGTGTATATATATATATATATATAACATCGCGCTTCTCAGGGATATATATATATAACATCGCTTCTCTCATTACTTCCAGCTTGTCAGAACATTTTCTTGTTTGCGCCTGAATTTAGGCTTTATAAGGAAAGAGCGTAAATGATGCAACAAAGACACTCTGCAGCCGGTCGGCCCTCATGGGAGACGCCGCGTCGCCCGAGATCTGCCTGATGTTTTATATTTACTCCATTTGTTAATGTCTTTGTTTCTGACAATATGGTGGGAGACAAAACAATGAAGCATATGGGAGGCAGTAAGCCAAAGAGCCTGGGAACCCCGCGCCGCTATACGCATCTACATAGACAAGGAGAGGCTTCCATTACGGCGTATCATCACCTGTCCGTAATGTAGACGTGTTACTCATGACTTTGTAACCGCAGCATTTCATCCATGTTTCATCTGTATTTTCCTCCGTATTCGCTGTCATTGGTTTTTATTTTCTACCGGGCAAATACAGGTCCGGTGGAGTTGGCAGAACGACCCGTCCAGAAGCTGCTTTTTGCTTAGGACGCTGCACTTGTCCCACCCGGAGGCAGCGCTGCAATGTACAACGGTCTACAAATAACCGATGCCGCCAGCCGATTTGGGCTGGAGATCAGTTTGAAGAAAACAGAAGTTCTCTATCAGCCCGCACTTCAGGAAGGCTACCGTCAGGACTGAAGGCTATCCATCAGCTCCTCCACCTGGGGTGTATCACCTCCACTATACGAAAGAGTGTAATGCAAGAAACACCTGAAGAAAAACACGAAGATCAGCATGTATAGAGCTGTGCAATTGTCAACCCTGTTATATGGCTCCGAGTCATAGATGGTCATCTATCGTCACCATCTACGACTCCTCAACCGTCTCCATCAGTGCTGCCTCCGACTATTCTCAGCATTCACAGGTATGACTTCACTAGCAACATTGATGTCCTTAAACGGGTGGAAATTACCAGTGTCGAAGCCATGCTGTTGAAGATGCAACTTCAATGGGCAGGACATATTTCCAGGACGGAGAATTGCCGTCTGCCCATGTTAGCCGTATAGTGAGCTCAGAACTGGTCACCGAAACGGAGCGGCACCGAAGAAGAGGTATAAGAACACTCTGAAGAAGTCCCTTGAGGCTCGTTATATTGATTACAACAGGCGGTCTACTATACCCTCAGATCGCAGGGCTTGGAGGCAGGTTACGTACCCAGATGCCCCGTCTTTTGAGAATTCTCAATGGGCTGCTCTCGAGGACAATGGGAGACAGCAATAACCAGGACCTGCAATTGCCAACCACCAACGAGCCTGTAGTAGATGTGGACAGCCTCCTTCTTAGCTCTTCATTCGCCAAGCCATGATGATGATGAAATGAGCCATATCTGAAGCTGTTGCAGCGTGGAAAAATAGAGAAGCTGAAAGTCTGGCTTGCCAACTGCACAGACCTGATACCTGTTGACCAAATTAGTATTTAAAGGGGTTTTCCAGGACTAAAGTATGGATGACTTATCCTCAGGGCAGGTCATCGATATCTGATCCGTGGGATCTACCACTCAGGATCTCCACCGATTAGCTAATTGTGGCCCTCAGGTGAGCGTCGCAGCCACTTCAGTCCATACCACACACAGCGCCGTGTTTAGTATAGCAGCTCGATTCCGTTCACTTGAATGAGACTGAGCTGTCCTCAGGCCGTGTGAACGAGGATCAGGACATCACATACTCACCTGAGTGCTGCGGCCTCTTCAGTTGGTGGGGATCACCAGTGGGCCACCAACTTGAAATTGGTGACCTATCCTGAGGATGCATCATTAATATTTTTGCCAGTGAAAACCCCCTTAAGACATATTTGATGTGTATAACCACATTACTTCAGACTCAGAGGATTGTCCACGCCGTAGTTTAATCTCCTGGCTTCAGGCTCTACTCGCATATCCGGCCCACAATGCAGTTTGACGCAGTTGTTGCAAAAATGCTGCAGTTTTGCTGTGATTTTTGGAGAACTGTGTCAAAACTGAATTCTCTGCCCAAAGTTGTGAGCATCAGTTGCCTCTCATTTCTCTTCTTTGTACAGGCGGAGAATCAGCTCATGGGGCTGCATTTTTTGTGCTTGCATAAACCATCTGATCAGCCATTGTACGAGCGACCGATCATTCATCAGCAGGTCATTGGTCCCGTTACACAGCCCGATTGTTGGATGAATGAGCTATCTGAGGAATACTCAGGCCTCATAATTGGCCCATGTAAAAGGAACGTTAAGCTGAAATACACAGCAACATATCCTGCCTGTAACTCTGATTACATCTTAGGTGATAGAGGTGATTAAAGCCAGCCTAATTGTCTGATGTTTCACCTGTAAGCTACAGTGTCACGGGCTAATGACATCACCGAGACATGAAGCACTGCTCCTTCTATCTTGGGCTGATGACATCACTGAGCAGGGCATAACTATAGGGGATGCGGATGCACCCGGGCCCAGGAGCCTTAGGGGGCCCACAAGGCCTCTCTTCCCCATATAGGGAGCCTGGTTCTATAAATAAAGCATTATAGTTGGGGGCCCTGTTACAGATTTTGCATTGGGGCCCAGGAGCTTCAAGTTACGCCTCTGTCACTGAGACATGAAGCATTGCTCGTCGCATCTCAGGCAGTTGATATCACTGCTTTTTTATCTTGCGCTGATGACATCACTGAGAAATGAAGCATTGCTCCTTGTATTTCAGACTGATGACATCACTGTGAAATGACGCTTTGCTCCATGTATTATGGGCTGAGACATGAAGCATTGCTGCATGCATCTCAGGCAGATAACATCACTGCTCCTTGTATCTCAGGCTGATGACATCATTGAGAAATGAAGCATTGCTTCTTGCATCTCAGGCAGATGATGTCATTACTCCTTGTATCTCGGGCTGAGGACCTCACTGAGACATGAAGCACTGCTCCTTGTATCTTGGGCTGATGATGTCATTACTTCTTGTATCTTGGGCTTATGACATCACTAAGACATGAAGCACTGCTCCTTGTATCTTTGGCTGATGATGTCATTGCTCCTTGTATCTCGGGCTGATGACATCACTGAGACATGAAGCACAGCTCCTTGTATCTTGGGCTGATGTCATTACTCCTTGTATCTTGGGCTGATGACATCACTGAGACATGAAGCACTGCTCCTTGTATTTTGGGCTGATGATGTCATTACTCCTTGTATCTTGGGCTGATGACATCACTAAGACATGAAGCACTGCTCCTTGTATCTTGGGCTGATGATGTCATTACTCCTTGTATCTTGGGTTGATGACCTCAATGAGACATGAAGCACTGCTCCTTGTATCTTGGGCTGATGACATCACTGAGACATGAAGCAATGGTCCTTGTATCTTGGGCTGATGATGTCATTACTTCTTGTATCTTGGGCTTATGACATCACTAAGACATGAAGCACTGCTCCTTGTATCTTGGGCTGATGATGTCATTACTCCTTGTATCTCGGGCTGATGACATCACTGAGACATGAAGCACTGCTCCTTGTATCTTGGGCTGATTATGTCATTACTCCTTGTATCTTGGGCTGATGACATCACTGAGACATGAAGCACTGCTCCTTGTATCTTGGGCTGATGATGTCATTACTCCTTGTATCTCGGGCTGATGACATCACTGAGACATGAAGCACTGCTCCTTGTATCTTGGGCTGATTATGTCATTACTCCTTGTATCTTGGGCTGATGACATCACTGAGACATGAAGCACTGCTCCTTGTATCTTGGGCTGATGATGTAATTACTCCTTGTATCTCGGGCTGATGACATCACTGAGACATGAAGCACTGCTCCTTGTATCTTGGGCTGATTATGTCATTACTCCTTGTATCTTGGGCTGATGACATCACTGAGACATGAAGCACTGCTCCTTGTATCTTGGGCTGATGATGTAATTACTCCTTGTATCTCGGGCTGATGACATCACTGAGACATGAAGCACTGCTCCTTGTATCTTGGGCTGATTATGTCATTACTCCTTGTATCTTGGGCTGATGACATCACTGAGACATGAAGCACTGCTCCTTGTATCTTGGGCTGATGATGTCATTACTCCTTGTATCTTGGGTTGATGACCTCAATGAGACATGAAGCACTGCTCCTTGTATCTTGGGCTGATGACATCACTGAGACATGAAGCATTGGTCCTTGTATCTTGGGCTGATGATGTCATTACTCCTTGTATCTTGGGCTGATGACATCACTGAGACATGAAGCACTGCTCCTTGTATCTTGGGCTGATGATGTCATTACTCCTTGTATCTCGGTCTGATGACATCACTAAGACCTAGAGCACTGCTCCTTGTATCTTGGGCTGATGATGTCATTACTCCTTGTATCTCGAGCTGATGACATCACTGAGACATGAAGCATTTCTCCTGGCATCTCGGCAATATCCTTATTATAAAGTGGATTAATATGTGATTATGTCTACTCTCCGATTTCTGCATGTTTGAATGAGTAGCACAAAAGCCACGGCTGCAGCGCTGCGTCCGATTTGCTGCTCCTCGCACTCCACTTACTTCATGAGCACTGAAGCTTTTGATCTCGAATAATTAAAAGGAAGCGGTTTTGCCATTGCTTTTCTCAGCTCCGGAGCCTCCCCGAGCACTTAAATAAAACGGCTCCTAATGATGAGGCTCAAGGATTTCACCGCCTGTGGAAACCCACTGGGCTGCGTATGCAGAAAGCCTGATTATTCAGCTTCTTCTGTGCAAACAGCTGAGATGCAGAGAATGTCGGTGCAGTGACCCAGAGAATCCGGCATCCATCCTCCCCTCCGCACAAAGCCACCGCTACATCCATTAACGACACGGAGAGCCCTGGGCACTTAAAGGTGCACAATTAGTTGTTCTTAAAGGGGCATTAAACTGGAAGTCTTGGCTTGCATAGATCTTCTGTGTGGTTACATTTAATCTATTGTTCCCTATTAGCAGCTGTTTGAGGCAGGAGAAGAGGTCCCTGATGTTCCTCAATGGAATCCAGAGTCCAGAAAATGTCTGATCGCTACTTTATCTTCTTGTCTGCATTTCTTATAACTTCCAGAAGCATAAAGTATGATATAAGGACACAGTAAAAGTATACAGCTGGAGGGACGCAGGACATTATACAGCCAAGGTGACCGCAGTAAGATGACATTCACACCTTAGACGTGAATTAAAGGCTATGGACACCTTTAGGTGGCAGATTTTTTTGTGCTTAAATGCATGCATTTTGGGCTCGCAATCATTTTTGCAATAGGGTGTAACTAAAAATGTTGCAGCGTTTGTCTTCTGCAGCTTCTACATATCACTGTATATAGAAACGGCAGGTTGAGCTTCAGTAGGAGATCCTCCGGCTTAGGGCTCTTTCACACGGGACGACCTATTGGAGGCGGATGCCAGACAGTCGTCCCAGCGATGCTTTCACACAGGAGCGATCATCGCTTACTGAATGGAGGCGGTGCTGAACGTAGATTGTTCCGAACTGCCGATCTCCATTCATAGTAACAGGCGAACAATAGCCTAATGAATGATCATTCATTCACCAGTCTGCATGCAACTGCGTATTGGCTGTATTTTTACACAATCGCATAGACTTTAATGGGCATTATTGGCTCACGATGGAGACCACAATATGTGCGCAAAATACGTGCGTCTGTATCCCCCAATTCAGATCAATGGGCTTTATGTTGTCCGTATTACGTACACAAAAATTACGTGTAATATGAACAGAAAGTATGTGAATGAGCCCTACACTGCAGTGTGTGTATACCGTGATATGTAGAAGCTGCAGGAGACAAAAGCCGCCACATTTTTAATTAAATTTGATTGCAGCCCAAAATACATGTATTTAAGTGAAACAAATTGCACCCCTGAAGAAGTACAGAGCCTTTAATCAGCTGTGAGCGTTGGTAGGTATCTCTCCACTGACCGCTGGGACATGAGTCACGCTGTAATTGCTAGTGTGTAAAACCTGTGCAGCGTTGTGTGACAGCCGCTGCGGGTCGATGTGCTTTACGTCCTTTATGAATTCTGCCCTGTTACATAATGAAACCTAAGTAGACGATTCCCTGAGATGCTCCTTTCAGAAGGCTTATTACTTGTTACATAGTAACGGTTCCCCCCCCCCCCCATGAGCCGGAGGAGTGGACAAGGGCTCATCCGTACCCCCGTCTACCCGCAGCATCGCCGATGTTCGGTCCCATTGCTGGGATTTGTTTGTAGCAGCGGATGTCCATCATCTTTGGTTTCCTACAAAAGCCGCTGGCACCTAAACGTTCTTCATTGGTGTACCGTATGTTGGATGAGCCCCGTTTGCATGAACCCGTATGGGGGGAGGGGATGTTACGGAGCTTCCCATATTTTGCTTTGCTTTCCATCTTTAACAGATCAATTTTTTTTGTAACCCGATAAATTTTTGCAATTTGGTTCTGGGCTTGAATCCCGGCCATCGTAAATACCCGTCTGTCGCAGATAGCTGAGGTCCCAGAGGGGGTTTATAGCCGCTTCCGGCTACATACCGCCGGATGAATGCCATGTAGTGAGTAGAGGAAGCTGCAGCACCGTTCCCTCTATCCAACCTGCCGATCAGACTCTACGGATGTCCTCTTTGTGTTTCTGCTTCTTGTTCTTCTCCTTCTCCAGAGAAGGAAGAAGTAATCTGGTGGCTCAGTTGTTCGCACTGCTGCCTTGCAGTGCTGGAGTTCTAGGTTCAAATCTGACTAAGGGCAACATCTGTATGGAGTTTTTTAAAGCCCCTTGCAGACGTTGCCTTGGCCAGGTTTGAACCTGGGACCCCTGCAGGGCAAGGCAGCCGTGCCAACAACTGAGGCACATTGATTGAAGGAGCGCAAAGACCAAAGGGAAGCGAACACGGTTCTAGCGAGCTGCACAAGACCCTTCCTTTTGTGCTCATTATGAAAAATGGAACCAAATTGAACATTTTCCGTTCCGTCCGCTGACTGTAATGTAAAAAACAGAAGTGGCGGAGGGCCGTTTTCATCCGCTTTCTGTATTTTATTTTTGTAGCTCTAATCTCCAATGTTCCCCGTGGCGCCCCCTTAGGGCGCACGCACACTGCGCTGATTGGCTGCACATTTAGTTGCGGATATGCAGCAGATTTCACCCTTTTAGTGTGAAACAGTGAAATGTGCTGCAGATCCGCAGCAGATCACTCCTCTAAGCCTCCTGCACACTGGCGTTGTTTAGCGGTCGCCTAAAATAAAAACTGAGCGCACACAGACGGCGTACAGACCCATATAGCACAGCGTGGCAGCACACTGGAGCGAGATTTTCCACTTAGACACGGACTTGTGAAAAAGCACCGATTTTACAGATGAGACTCGCCCATTCAAATCAATGGGATAGAAAAAAAGCGGACATCAGCCGGATGCCGTCCGTGTGATGTCCATGTGCTGTCCGTGTGATGTCTGTGTGCCGTCCGTGTGATGTCCGTGTGCCGTCCGTGTGATGTCCGTGTGATGTCTGTGTGCCGTCCGTGTGATGTCCGTGTGCCGTCCGTGTGATGTCCGTGTGATGTCTGTGTGCCGTCCGTGTGATGTCCGTGTGCCGTCCGTGTGATGTCCGTGTGATGTCCGTGTGCCGTCCGTGTGATGTCTGTGTGCCGTCCGTGTGATGTCTGTGTGCCGTCCGTGTGATGTCCGTGTGCCGTCCATGTGCGGTCCGTGTGCCGTCCACTTGCGGTCCGTGTGCCGTCCACTTGCGGTCCGTGTGCCGTCCACTTGCGGTCCGTGTGCCGTCCGCTTGCGGTCGTGTGCCGTCCACTTGCTGTCCGTGTGATGTCCGTGTGCCGTCTGTGTGATGTCCGTGTGCCGTCCGCTTGCGGTCTGTGTGATGTCCATGTGATGTCTGTGTGCTGTCTGAGTGCTGTCCGTTTGCGGTCCGTGTGATGTCCGTGTGCCGTCCGTGTGATGTCCGTGTGCCGTCCGCTTGCGGTCCGTGTGCCGTCTGTGTGATGTCCGTGTGCCGTCCGTTTGCGGTCTGTGTGCCGTCCGTTTGCGGTCCGTGTGATGTCCGTGTGCCGTCCGCTTGCGGTCCGTGTGCCATCTGTGTGATGTCTGTGTGCCGTCCGTTTGCGGTCTGTGTGCCGTCCGTTTGCGGTCCGTGTGATGTCCGTGTGCCGTCCGTGTGATGTCCGTGTGCCGTCCGCTTGCAGTCCGTGTGCCGTCCGTTTGCGGTCTGTGTGCTGTCCGTTTGCGGTCTGTGTGCTGTCCGTTTGCGGTCTGTGTGCTGTCCGTTTGCGGTCCGTGTGATGTCCGTGTGCCGTCCGCTTGCGGTCCGTGTGCCGTCTGTGTGATGTCTGTGTGCCGTCCGTTTGCGGTCCGTGTGCCGTCTGTGTGCCGTCCGTTTGCGGTCCGTGTGCCATCTGTGTGCCGTCCGTTTGCGGTCCGTGTGCCATCTGTGTGCCGTCCGTTTGCGGTCTGTGTGCCGTCCGTTTGCGGTCCCTGTGCCATCTGTGTGCTGTCCGTTTGCGGTCCCTGTGCCATCTGTGTGCCGTCCGTTTGCGGTCCGTGTGCCATCTGTGTGCCGTCCGTTTGCCATCTGTGTGCCGTCCGTTTGCGGTCCGTGTGCCATCTGTGTGCCGTCCGTTTGCCATCTGTGTGCTGTCCGTGTGCCATCTGTGTGCCGTCCGTTTGCGGTCCGTGTGCCATCTGTGTGCCGTCCGTTTGCGGTCCGTGTGCCATCTGTGTGCCGTCCGTTTGCCATCTGTGTGCCGTCCGTTTGCGGTCCGTGTGCCATCTGTGTGCCGTCCGTTTGCCATCTGTGTGCCGTCCGTTTGCGGTCCGTGTGCCGTCTGTGTGATGTCCGTGTGCCGTCCGTTTGCGGTCTGTGTGCCGTCCGTTTGCGGTCCGTGTGATGTCCGTGTGCCGTCCGCTTGCGGTCCGTGTGATGTCTGTGTGCCGTCCGTTTGCGGTCCGTGTGCCATCTGTGTGCCGTCCGTTTGCGGTCCGTGTGATGTTTGTGTGATGTCCGTGTGCCGTCCGCTTGCGGACCGTGTGCCGTCCGCTTGCGGTCCGTGTGCCGTCCGTTTGCGGTCTGTGTGCCGTCCGTTTGCGGTCCGTGTGATGTCCGTGTGCCGTCCGCTTGCGGTCCGTGTGCCGTCTGTGTGATGTCTGTGTGCCGTCCGTTTGCGGTCCGTGTGCCATCTGTGTGCCGTCCGTTTGCGGTCCGTGTGCCATCTGTGTGCCGTCCGTTTGCGGTCCGTGTGCCATCTGTGTGCTGTCCGTTTGCGGTCCGTGTGCCATCTGTGTGCCGTCCGTTTGCGGTCCGTGTGCCATCTGTGTGCCGTCCGTTTGCCATCTGTGTGCCGTCCGTTTGCGGTCCGTGTGCCATCTGTGTGCCGTCCGTTTGCCATCTGTGTGCCGTCCGTTTGCGGTCCGTGTGCCATCTGTGTGCCGTCCGTTTGCGGTCCGTGTGCCATCTGTGTGCCGTCCGTTTGCGGTCCGTGTGCCATCTGTGTGCCGTCCGTTTGCGGTCCGTGTGCCATCTGTGTGCCGTCCGTTTGCCATCTTTGTGCCGTCCGTTTGCGGTCCGTGTGCCATCTGTGTGCCGTCCGTTTGCCATCTGTGTGCCGTCCATTTGCGGTCCGTGTGCCATCTGTGTGCCGTCCGTTTGCGGTCCGTGTGCCATCTGTGTGCCGTCCGTTTGCGGTCCGTGTGCCATCTGTGTGCCGTCCGTTTGCGGTCCGTGTGCCATCTGTGTGCCGTCCGTTTGCCATCTTTGTGCCGTCCGTTTGCGGTCCGTGTGCCATCTGTGTGCCGTCCGTTTGCCATCTGTGTGCCGTCCGTTTGCGGTCCGTGTGCCATCTGTGTGCCGTCCGTTTGCGGTCCGTGTGCCATCTGTGTGCCGTCCGTTTGCGGTCCGTGTGCCATCTGTGTGCCGTCCGTTTGTGGTCCGTGTGCCATCTGTGTGCCGTCCGTTTGCGGTCCGTGTGCCATCTGTGTGCCGTCCGTTTGCGGTCCGTGTGCCATCTGTGTGCCGTCCGTTTGCGGTCTGTGTGCCATCTGTGTGCCGTCCGCTTGCGGTCCGTGTGCCGTCCGTTTGCGGTCCGTGTGCCATCTGTGTGCCGTCCGTTTGCGGTCCGTGTGCCATCTGTGTGCCGTCCGTTTGCGGTCCGTGTGCCATCTGTGTGCCGTCCGTTTGCGGTCCGTGTGCCATCTGTGTGCCGTCCGTTTGCGGTCCGTGTGCCATCTGTGTGCCGTCCGTTTGCGGTCCGTGTGCCATCTGTGTGCCGTCCGTTTGCGGTCCGTGTGCCATCTGTGTGCCGTCCCTTTGCCATCTGTGTGCCGTCCGTTTGCGGTCCGTGTGGTGTTCTTTTAAAGAACTAAAGAATCGGGCTTATTTCAGTTTTTGCGGACGTGAAGAATGGATGACACATGGAAGAAAGAAACCGTCCGCGGTCCAAATACTGAAGCCACAATAAACTGCACACATGAAAAAATATGTGATTTTTGCCGATGTAACACAGACTTTATCTATCCGGGGGACACGTTCACACCTAGTGGATTTGCGGCAGATTTTGACGCGGATCCACTATAGACATTAGAGGGGTGAAATCTGCTGCAGTGGTGCAAATTAGATGCCAGATCCATTACGCTGGACGGCAGCCTTCGGGTTCCATGTTTGTTTGGGGGAGATGATGCTGATGAGGAACACACATCACCCTGAACCAAATGCGTGAAGTCTGGAGGGTCGGTCCGCTGTGTAGAATGTAACGCTGACGCATCTGTTAACATCGCTGCTATTCTCTCCTCAATCCAGGAGGAAGAAGCGGCGACGGTGCAAGTGAGGGAGCAAGACCAAGACGTCCTGGTGCTGAAGAAGGTGTCGTCAGAGAGGCCGGCCTCCGCGGCAGGGAGTGGCGAGAGCGACTGGAGGTAAGAGTTTTCCTCTAGGCACACAGATCCTGACATCCAGACGAGCGCAGGCTGCCGGCAGCTGCCAGATGGATTCAGCAAGCAGAGACGGGGCTGGTTTGGGAATCCAGCGCTCACTGTAGGGGATGCCCTTTGTCAGGCACACTCCACAATGGGAAGCTCCAAGCTGAGGGTGTTTGATGCCCACATGGAGGCCAAGCCTTCTGCAGCCTTCACGGTCCGGGAGCTTCCTCTGCCCACCTTTGATGTGCCTTATTTTAAATACATTGATGAGGAGGACGATGAGGATGAATGGAGCAGTCGCTCGCAGTCGTCGAATGAGGATGACTCTGTGGACTCTCTCCTTTCCGATAGGTACATGGTGGTATCCGGGACGCCCGAAAAGATTTTGGAGCACCTCCTGAACGACTTACACCTGGACGGCGTACAGGACAAGGAGACAGGTAGGATAAAGATGTGCTTGTGCACGGACTACAAGTACCAGAAAGCCTTGCATGCCATGATGGGTTTGTGTAGGATCAATGGTCCGGCCGCGCCGTACGGAAGAACTTTACCTGTCAACATCACCGCCTACGACTTGTGCTTCAGTCATGATGCAATGACCACTTACGTTGGTGTTGTTGTTAGCGGGCGATCCGCCACAGAAGACTTTTTCCCAAGGCTGCAACTGAAATGCACTCAGCTGCTGCAGAACATCTTGAACCATCCAAATGGCACAACTAATGATAACCATAGTCCTTTCTTCTTCATCTAATGATTGTGGTGTCTCCATCGACTGTGTAGAGTTTAAGGGCTCATTCATACGGGCGGACTTGGCTTCAGTACGCAGCGTCTTCACAGACTGTAACCGCGGGTTGTGCTTTTTTTGCGGTATTTGTTGCGTTACTAACATGCTTAAAAAACCCAAAAGGAATGTTCTGTAGAATTCTAGCGTGCGCAGTGTATACGCAGTGTATATACAGTGTATACGCTTATATCATACGGATTTATCTGATCCCATAGACTTTAATACGGACCAAAATGGGACCTGCTGCGATTTTTATCTATTTATTTATTCTTCCCCATTTGAATACCCCAGCGCGAATCATTGGGGCTCTATACATATATATCATTGGGGCTCCATACATATATATCATTGGGCCTCTATACATATATATCATTGGGGCTCTATATATATATATATATATATATATATATATATATATATATATATCATTGTGGCTCCATACATATATATCATTGGGGCTCCATACATATATATCATTGGGCCTCTATACATATATATCATTGGGGCTCTATATATATATATATATATCATTGGGGCTCCATACATATATATCATTGGGGCTCTATATATATATAGAATTGGGGCTCTATATATATATAATTGGGGCTCTATACATATATATCATTGGGGCTCCATACATATATATCATTGGGGCTCCATACATATATATATATATATATATATATATATATATCATTGGGGCTCTATATATATATATCATTGGGGCTCTATATATATATATATATCATTGGGGCTCTATATATTAGGATGCATTGACACGGCCACTTTTCTGCACGCTTTCTGTGAGATGCGCCCGCCTGCAGAGCGCCCGTGTAAATGCACTGTTACACGGAGAGAATACACAAGTACACCATGTGAATGAGGCCCTGCGTGTTTCAGTATAGACTGCGGCTGCAATCTGACAGTTAACCCTTGCTCAGCCATAGGCGCAGGTCGCACACTGCGGGCACATATGGCACCCATGATCCTGTTTAACACTTCATTAGTGCTATCAGTAACGCTCAGCAGATTAGTTCAGCCAGCGGCCATTGAGGAGGTGCAGCGCCTCCTATCTAACCTTTCATGCCTGTAGATTGAGTTGTGAATGTTGTGGAGCTCGCTGTCCGGGCGCAGGACGACTACCGGAGCGTTTCACGCCTTGCGGAAAGCTAATTAGAAACTGAGCTGTTTCTGTAAAGTTTAACTAAGTAAGCGACAAAACTTTCATCCTTTCACTAACCCCCCCCCCCTCCCCCGATGTCAGGGAGTCAGCGGTCTCTCAGCACCGTTATGGAGCATTCAGACAAGCAGATTTATTGTGCGTTATGAGACGCAGAAAGGACACCTATTTTCTGCAGTGGGCCATTTATATGCGGAATGTCCTATTTTGGGTGATTCTGCGCCCGCCTCACACTCGCGTCTATGTGTTACTGTGAGCACTCTGCGATTTCCATCTTTTATTACTATTGCCACAACATGCCAATATCACGTGTGTGAAAATCGCAGTGCAGAGATGCGACGGATGCGTTTTACAAAACACATTAAAAAATTGCAGGTTTACAAGTGCAGCGATATCAGCCGGAGTTTGTCGGACCAATCGTGTAAACGCACGCCAACGGTGAAACCGCGAATCATCCAGTGGCATCTTTGTAGGATCAGACTTCGTGCCTCGATCGTGTTGTCACGGACGGATCCGGTAATTACGTGTACGATGAAGGCTGCTATAGGTGCCGGGCTACCTTAATGCATGGAGCTGCTGGAGGGCTGGGCTTCAGATCCGGCGGGATCCCCCCAGCCTCAGCATCTGCATTATCCTTTATGGTCTATTGTTTAGCTCAGGCCGTTCCTGGAGAAGCCGTCCAATCTGCAGCATCTCGGCTCTGCCTTTCATCGTCTTCCCTTTACTGAGCAGTGATCGCCTCCTCAGAGCCCCCGGCGGCGTCATAATAATGGGGGGTAATAATGACCATAAATTGCATGCGGTCCTTTTGGGATTCGGCTATTAGGTTTCATCTCCATTTTGGCCATTTCTCACGTAGGATGTTAATGACCCCCATGGTTTCTACGGCTCCTCTGGCTGTTGGGTCCTCCTGGTTTTGTGTCCAGGATCCTGCGGACTTTGCACAGGGCACAGAGTTGTCCGCAGGACGCAACGCAGAGGCGCATCTTGTCAATTAGTGCGGATTCTGTTGCGGTTTGCGTTCTGCGGAAGGTCGTGCTTTTTTTTTTCTCGAAGACTTTTAATTGTGGAGTTCCATCTCCCGTATGTTAAAAAATCAGCAGCAACGACAACTCCACAAGACACCCCCCCCCCCCAATTCCACAAGACCCCCCCCCCCCCAATTCCACAAGACCCCCCCCCCACCCCCCTCTAATTCCAGAGTAGGAACTTTTTCCGCCGCGGAATTTGATCTTACGTTTTTTAAGTAAAGAAGCGTGGATTTTAACGGGTGCGGAATTCACGCCCCATAGGATAACACTGCGGCGCAGAAGTCTTCCATCCAGTGTGAAAGGTCCCTAAAGGATTTTTGTGGAGCTCTAAGCTGAGCCTCCACCGTCTGATGACATGCAGATGAGATGCACGGACGGCCCGCCCCGTACCCCGTGGGGCAGAACGGGTCGCCGCTGCCAGCGCTCAGCCATCCATCTACATCCCTGATTGAGATTGAGCGGCTGTGAATATTCAAATTGAATTACTCTACTAAATTATCACCTGCAGCCATCCTGCAAACCTCCAGTATCACAGATCATCACTCATCCTGGGGAAAGACCGAGCTAAATCTATTACACCGCCGTCTGGGGAAACGGCAGAAGAGGGAGAAGAATAAACAAGAGTGAGAATGCTGAGTCAGCAAGTAGAAGCCCATAAGAGCGGCGCGGAGCGTTGTGTGCCGATGTGGGGCGCTCGGAGCGCTGAGAACGGTGGGAGCCATTGGTGTCGGCATAATGCTCATGTGTTAACCTCTTAATGATCAGACTCTTTGCCGTTTTATGTAGAACGGCACTATTTTTGCTTCTTGGGCTACCAGAATTATTCTCGCTGTTTTTATGGTTTGACGTATACGGCTGTTTTTGAATACCTTTTTTCGCAGAAATTATCTTCCATTATTTGTTTTATTAGGGCTCATGAGTACAAAAAGAAAGCTAACATATTTTTTTATTATTCATTTATTTTTTTTTATTTATAATTAGAGATGAGCGAACGTGTCCGTTACGGACACATCCGCACCCGGACACCGGCTTTAGCGAACACTGCAGTGTTCGCGCGTAAGTGTCCGGGTGCCGCCGGGGGGCGGGGAGATGCGCGGCGGCGCGGGCGGCAGTAGCGGGGAACAGGGGGGAGCCCTCTCTCTCTCCCTCCCCCCCCCCACTCCCCGCCGCACCCCCCCGCGCTGCCACGGCGGCCCCCGAACTTTTTCGCCCGAACACCGAGGTGTTCGCAAAGTTCGGTGTTCGGGCGAAAAAGGGGCGGGGCCGAACGTGTTCGCTCATCTCTATTTATAATCCTTTAATTTTGAAATGACCACATTTGCCTTATTATCAGCTGCCAGAAGGTCTCCCATTTATTTGGGTCGTTTTGACATGTAACTTGTATACAGGGCGGCCATGGTGATGATTTAGGTTGGTGTGGGCAATGTTGTTGTTGTTGTTATTGTTGTTATTGTTGTTGTTTTTTTTGTATATATTTTTTTTTTTTACATTTTATGACCCCCCCCCCGGGATGTCATATAATACTCCTTGGGGGGAGACACCCGCAATGTCATTTTTTTCCTCCTGTAACTGGGACATCCATGGCAGCCAAGATGCTGAGTTGAGTTTGCTAAGATCCAGCAGCTTCTTGCCTTGTTAGGGTTGCCGGCGATCACGTGATCATCAGGTCCAATAGAGGAAACAACGCTGCCACTTCCTTCATTCACTACATAGCCCTCACTGACTGCTACGTAGGCAGGAAAAGAGGATGCAGAAGCGGTTATTAACTGCGTCTGTCTTCTCCTAAGGGTCTTCAGGTGTCTCTGACAGCCGAGCACCCGACCTCCTCCTGCTAGATTGCGGGAGCTTTAAACCTGTGCTGTACATTTACAATGGCATGGATTTAAAGCCCATGACCAAACTCCGTACCGGAAATGTTTGACACTTGGTTGTAATCGGGCTAATTAGTAAAGTGAAACAGAAGACATGATCGTTTGCTTATTAGATCTGCGCTCCGGTTTGCTGTCTAGATGGATAAAATACATCTTTTATTTACTTTGGACAAAACCATCTCCGTTTACCGCCTTCCCGTCAGACGGGGGGGGGGGGGGGGGGGATACACTCAACTGTTATAGCCAAGGTCAGCCACAATATTCTTTACTGGGCTGTAAATAAGAAGTACTTGTTGACTTCAAGGAAGACTTGCGGCCCTCCAGGGCTGAGCGCCATGCAGAATGCAGCTCAGGCTTTGGGACTGCAATAGTAATTTCTCTTCCTGTACCCACATACACACAGCATGACAATTGTCTGTGGTCTGCCTAAAAAGTATATATAGATATGTATGTATGTGTGTGTGTATATATATATATAGGTGTGTGCAGACTGGCTGCTATGATGTTTCCATACAATGCACATGTAGAAGTAGCACATTCTGCTCCCTAACACTGTAACACTCCGTGTGCTGCAGTACTGAGCAGTGGAGATGTGATTAACACAGTATATCACTAGCTATTAGCTGTAGCAGCATCTGTGCTTTTTTTCTTGCTCCTCATCTCTAGCTGACACTTTGATTAGCCCACTTTTTTGTGGCCATAAAATATTAAATGAATGAACGCTTCACTGTATTCATTCCCTCGCGTTCTCGTGCTGCAGTGCTCTGATCAGCTCTCCAATTCCCATGCACATGACATGCCATCCATGCTGATGACATATTGCATGACTACAATATAACACATGGCCCATCCTGTCAGCAAGCCACTACATAGACCTCCAAGGCAAAGACACTATTCCTCCCTAACACTGGTACCTGTCTAGCAGGCTGGGCGATAAGGGTATGGTCACGTTACACAGAGGGGAAACCGCGTTTACGTGTGAAGAAGTGATCTGTCTCGTTATGTGGAAACTTGCAGAATTGCATTGGAATTGCACACGTGGATTTTGCCCATTAACAGGGCTGGATCCGCAGCAGATCGCCGTGGAGTTCATGCAGAGGTGTATGCCGCCGTGAGAACAGACCCGTAAACTCTTCAGTATCTACAGACTGACTTTCTCTTGCAGGTTAACAGATGCAAATTACACAACATTGATAGAAACTGTAAATCGCTTCATTTCTCCTGCCTTCTCCGCAACACATCCGCCCCTCAGGGCTTCACCCCCCTCCTTCGTTAATATTCATGGCTTTTATATTATTAATGATTGGAATCAGGAAGGCGAAAGAGGCCACTTCTAAGTCGTGACTCGCTGAAGGTCTTCAGGTGCGTCTTAGACAAAGCTTGGCCATTTTGTTAAATCAGTTCATCTGGAAACTTCAGTTTTTTTCTGTTCCGGACTAGAAAGCATTTGGACATGAGATGTTCTGTATTTGACATTCATGGTAGACTGCATCCGAGCAACCAATCATTCCACATTAACCTTACGTTCCTTTATCTTCTCTCCAGCCTGACGGAACAGTTTGCTTCTGCCCAAAACGGAACAGCAGAATATCACATTTACTGGGATTTGCCTGTAGTGTTCTGTCCCTTGCCGTACAACCTGCCCTCTGGCTTTGTCCAGGTCTAGATGTCTTCATTCTGTGGCTTTTCTTGGGGATGGACCGCTTGCATTGTTATATTTGGCCTCAAATATGAGATGTAATGTTAAATCAGATGGTCAACTCTTCATCAGTTCCAGCCTCACCGAGTCTTGTTAATGTGATGTACAAGGTGATCTGAAGCCCCTGCTGGACTTGTTAGCGTTATATTCTCCACCATACGGGGGTTTTATAATGATTACTTTTACCTATTGTACCTATTGCTTTAGGTGACTGTTCAGAATAAGCTGTTTGTTTACATGAAGAGTTACACTGTATCTTGAGAATATATGACCGCATTCCCTCTGCAGATTCCATCTGTAATTGTCCTCTCTCCCTGAGGTGGTAGGTGTAGACCAGCTGCTATGATGTGTTACATACATTGTACACATAGTGAAGAAGAGCTCCTGCTCCCCTACTTCTCTTTCATATACACAGCACACATACAGAAGAGGAGACCCTGCACCCCTGGAGGCACAGAGAGGACAGAGGATCTTCTTTTATCTCTATCCCTCCTATACACAGCACACACACAGAAGAGGAGCTCCTGCTCCCCTATACCTATCTCTCCCATACACTATACACCTAAAGGAGATCCTGCTCCCCATTTACTGCACACACAAAGAAGACCTATTTCTCTCCCATGCACAGCACACATAGAGAAGCAGATATCACCAAATTTCTTCAAAACACTTAGGTGGCAAAACAGATTAGAAGCAGCAGCATATTAGACAGCAGTACTGAGCAGTGTAGCTGTGAATCCAACACAGGCAACACCTCTATGTTTCTCTCTCTGTCGCTGCTTTTTCATCTCTCCTTTCCATAAGCAGCATGTAATCTGATCCCTGAGTGATTTGCTTCACCTGGAGATGGATTTTAGCAGTAGTTCACAAACTTTTTTTTATTAACTTGATTTATACAAAGTTCCTATTTAAGTTCTGTGAGGCACAAAAATATTAGCCACTTATTTCCTGTAATTCTTCAAACGTTTGGAAATGTAGAGCATAGTACAGCGGGGTATTGGGTCCAGCTGAACATGATTGTCCTGCCTTTATTTAAAGGGGTTGTCCCGCGAAAGCAAGTGGGGTTATACACTTCTGTATGGCCATAATAATGCACTTTGTAATATACATCGTGCATTAATTATGAGCCATACAGAAGTTATTCACTTACCTGTTCCGTTGCTAGCGTCCTCGTCTCCATGGAGCCGTCTAATTTCAGCGTCTAATCGCCCGATTAGACGCGCTTGCGCAGTCCGGTCTTCTCCGTGTTAATTGGGGCCGCTCGTGCCGGAGAGCTGCTTCTCGTAGCTCCGCCCCGTCACGTGTGCCGATTACAGCCAATCAGGAGGCTGGAATCGACAATGGAACGCACAGAGCCCATGGTGCACCATGGGAGAAGACCTGCGGTCCACCGTGGGTGAAGATCCCGGCGGCCATCTTAGCAAGGTAAGTAAGAAGTCGCCGCAGCGTGGGGATTCGGGTAAGTACTATCCGTTGTTTTTTTTTAACTCATGCATCGGGTTTGTCTCGCGCTGAACGGGGGGCCTATTGAATTAAAAAAAAAAACGTTTCGGCGCGGGACAACCCCTTTAAAGTCTTAAGCATCGACATTTTCATACTGAAGGGCTTCTCTGTCGTATTATATCAATTGCTGAATAGCAAAACGCTAGATACCCCTTAACTCGCCCCCCCCTACGACTGCCATTCCTGGGATCCGTTTCCAGGAACTGAATTTTAATGGGGTTTTCCCAGATTAAAAGTAAACTGATTAAATATGAGAAATAACATGAAATAACAAAAGAAGCTAAACTGGCGTGATAACCCCATATCTCTCCACACAACCGCTCCAGTGGTCCCACCAGTATTTCCCACCTTGCTGCGACAATGATGCCGGTATACCCGTTTGACTATTCTTGGCTGCACCTATGTTGTGAGTGTTGCTGAAGTGAGGTGAACAAAGACTGTCGGGGACTATCAGACCGGCAGCGGTTTATCAGGTGAGAATCGGTACTTTGTTATTTTATATCCTTTCCACCATTTAGTCAGTTTTCTTCTGGTCTTGATAAACCCCTTAAAAGAGTGAATATGGGCCCTGTGGATAGAAATAGAGCTCTGTCTCCAGCCTACCCCTGTCTGCTAGAAGAACCAATGGTCAGCTATAATCTGGCAGAATTTGTTCTACTCGCCTGCAGCGCCTCCACAGGAAAAAAGAAGCTCTACACCATTGGCATTAAACTCAGTGCGCTGTCCATAGTAATGCACAGACATGGTCCTCCAAAGTGACCTGCTCCATACAACCACTCTTTGCTCAGACTATTAGATGAGTGCCCCTAGTGGGTGGAACATCCCAGTACTCACTCCCTAATTAATTGTCTAATAGGGGTTTGTAAATTGATTTTTAAACCCAGCTAATCCCTTTAACTCAGTCCTAATGCATCATAAAACAACTGTCTACTATGGTTTGATTTTTATGCTTGTATCATCTTCCAAGGCCCTGCAGACTGGAGGACCAAAACCTCCGCAAATTGTGTCAGTCAAAATAAACAGATGGGTTGTTGTTCTGCTTCGCTCCTGGCCTGCTCCCCTGTTGTAACGGTATATCCACTGCCTTTCCGCTGAGCTATTACAGAGGGCTGAATGACCGTGCCAGAGGATGGTGGAAGAGATCAGAGAAACCTACTAGTACAGAGGGCTGCAATTCACTCCTGGTAAATTTCCTGCTCTTATCAGCAATGAGGGGGAATGGGAACAGCAGCTACTCTGAGAGAGATTTAGAGATGGCTGTGTAGTATTGAGTTGGCAGGGTTATGCTACACAGCCACTGAAAAAGGAGATGGAGGTTTAGCTGAGTTTGTGCACCTTCATGCTAGTGACCAGCTGATCAGTGCTGGGAACACCCACTGGTCAGAAGCATGAATGTAGAAGAGCCTGCAAATCAAGTATGATGCTTTCTCAATGCATGAGAAGGAAAACTCAATGCAAAAAACAAAAACAGATAAGTGCATAGATTTTTTCTGCAGGGATTTAGTAAGATAGGTGTGTATTGATTTTTCATGCACAAAGGTTTTGATAGTCGTTAAGTATGACTCAGAAGGAAGCAAAATAGTTCCATTATTAATGTGTTAGCTGGAAAGTTTACACTAGGCCAAAAGAACACTTGTGTATTGTATAGTATTTACTAACAGAGGAATTGTGTATTTAATGGAGATTCTGGTACAAAACTTCAAACCATCCTCAGGTCTGGTGCCATTCACTTCAGTGGTAGAGATCTGCAGTACAATACTGGTGTACAATGCACAATGTACAGCATTTTGAGACTTCAAGCCGGAGCCGTCCATTTCCATTCATATCAGCTGATTTGAGGGGGACCGAGGTGATGACCCCCACACACACACACACACACCCCAATCTTCTATTGGTGACCTATCATCCTTAGGTAATGTCATCCGCAGTTTTGTATGGTCAGCCCCTTTAAATGTTGTATAATAGTATCACTTGCCTTTCCTGATGGGTCCTCCGTATCTCGGTACTGATGGGCTGTGTCACATGTGCAGAACATTGAGGCAAAGCTTAATTCCTGTACAAAATGTATAAGTCATCCCCTTGGGCTGTCCCTGCATAACACCGCAAACACCAAGCAATTCACATCCTCAGATCTCTACTGGAACACGTCAGCAGCTCGGCCTCAGCGGGAGGACAAACCGTCCAATACCGCCACATTGTAACACGTCCCACTCCCTGCACAAACCGGATGGTAGCGAAGGTAAAGTGTAAGAAGTCGGCTCTTTACAAGACAGATGGTCAGTCCTGACTTTTGCCTGCTGTAGGAGCGTCTGTGCTAAATACTATTTCGAAGTGTTTACTGACTTTTTGAGTTCAGTTTCAAACATTCACTATTTCTTTGTGCTGAGAACGGTTTCTTCTGCCCATTTAAAGAGGCCGTGTCTACTCTCCATTGGAGCAGCTTTTCTTGACCTCGTGCTGCTTTTCCTCTATTATTCATCCTGCAAATGTATGAATAGTTTCTCCTTTTGTCTACTTTGATGCTATCTCATCATCTTTGATAGTGTCATTGTGTAGGGAGGCAGCCTACTGACAAGATGAATGATCATGGCCGGCCATAGCCATGTGTGACCCGTGCGGTCACACTGGGCACCAGACGGTTGTAGGCTGGGGCAATCACCCCATTTAGGTCTGCCTGGCCGGATGATCTTCCGCGATAGGGCTACGTCTTGTGGAGCTACACGAATGATCTTTCTTTTGGGCTCCTCCTCTCTGATGTTCCAAGTCTCTCATGCTTAGTTCTGCTACTGTATTTAGGTTATGAGCTTGGTTCTGGTGTTGTATTTATGTTATGAGTTTAGTTCTATTTTGTGTCTATGTACTGGATTGGTTTGTGCTGTATTGGTTATGAGCTTGGTTCTGGTACAGTATTTACTCCCTGGGTTGTTATGATACGGGTATGTTGCTAGCTTGCAGAATACAGGCAGACTGTCTATCAGTACAATATATATTGTTTTTTTTCTTCTGATGGGGGGGGGGTGCCAGAAACAATTCCTCACAGGGTGCCATCTCCCCCAAGGCCGGCGCTGCGTATGATGATGCTAAGTTGTCAGTTTATTCCTACCTTTCCAAGAGGAATAACAGAGTAGCGGACAATGCAGAATCCAGCATTTAATGAGGATGCAAGTATTTACTAGACCAGACGTGTCAGGAATGCCGACAGATACTCTATAACCTGATATTGCTCCATGTAATGTATGTTACCGTTCATACTGATACTTAGTATCCTACACGGTAGTCCATATGTAAATGGGAGATAAGCAGTAGTCGTCCCGTGCCCGGCGCTGATGCTCTCTCCAGTGTCGTAAATATGACCCGCTGTTATTTACTGCCGGCGGACGACTTCGCGCCTTCCTCGCTAATTCGTTCTAGCTGTCATGTTTCTGCCACTCGGTCTTGGATTAGCGTTATTTGCCAGACATTACTCCCAGGTCACTAATTTTTTTTTTTTTAATTTCTTTATATTGCTACCTCTGAAATAACGGACCCAGGGCGGCCTGATGTGAAGGACGCCGCAACGGGGTAATAAGAGGAAATTGTTGTTAATCTACCATTAAATGAGATGATGCTTCTACTTACACAAGATGAAGAGTTGTCGCCGGCTGCGGTATAATAAAGTCCTAGTTTGTACAGTCGGGTGTCATAATGTATGTTCATGCCTCTTCCGTATCACCTGACTCTGCTGCGTGCCGACTGCGCTGACCGGTGAGCGCTGTATCTGCTGAGATCAGATGCGGATCTGCAGCTGATTTAAATCCAAAATCTGCACTGATGTTGTGGATTTTGACTCTTCGATGCGGAAATCCTGTGAATGTTCCGCAGCATTTCCACCCCGTGTGATTATAGCCTTCCTGGTCGGCGCTCTCCTACACCCGTAGCCTTCCTGGTCGGCGCTCTCCTACCCCGTAGCCTTCCTGCTCGGCGCTCTCCTACCCCGTAGCCTTCCTGGTGGGCGCTCTCCTACCCCGTAGCCTCCCTGGTGGGCGCTCTCCTACCCCGTAGCCTCCCTGGTCGGCGCTCTCCTACCCCGTAGCCTTCCTGGTCGGCGCTCTCCTACCCCGTAGCCTTCCTGGTAGGCGCTCTCCTACCCCGTAGCCTTCCTGCTCGGCGCTCTCCTACCCCGTAGCCTCCCTGGTGGGCGCTCTCCTACCCCGTAGCCTCCCTGGTCGGCGCTCTCCTACCCCGTAGCCTTCCTGGTCGGCGCTCTCCTACCCCGTAGCCTTCCTGGTCGGCGCTCTCCTACCCCGTAGCCTTCCTGGTCGGCGCTCTCCTACCCCGTAGCCTTCCTGGTCGGCGCTCTCCTACCCCGTAGCCTTCCTGGTGGGCGCTCTCCTACCCCGTAGCCTTCCTGGTGGGCGCTCTCCTACCCCGTAGCCTTCCTGGTGGGCGCTCTCCTACCCCGTAGCCTTCCTGGTCGGCGCTCTCCTACCCCGTAGCCTTCCTGGTCGGCGCTCTCCTACCCCGTAGCCTTCCTGGTGGGCGCTCTCCTACCCCGTAGCCTCCCTGGTGGGCGCTCTCCTACCCCGTAGCCTCCCTGGTGGGCGCTCTCCTACCCCGTAGCCTCCCTGGTGGGCGCTCTCCTACCCCGTAGCCTCCCTGGTCGGCGCTCTCCTACCCCGTAGCCTCCCTGGTCGGCGCTCTCCTACCCCGTAGCCTTCCTGGTCGGCGCTCTCCTACCCCGTAGCCTTCCTGGTCGGCGCTCTCCTACCCCGTAGCCTTCCTGGTCGGCGCTCTCCTACCCCGTAGCCTTCCTGGTCGGCGCTCTCCTACCCCGTAGCCTTCCTGGTGGGCGCTCTCCTACCCCGTAGCCTTCCTGGTGGGCGCTCTCCTACCCCGTAGCCTTCCTGGTCGGCGCTCTCCTACCCCGTAGCCTTCCTGCTCGGCGCTCTCCTACCCCGTAGCCTTCCTGCTCGGCGCTCTCCTACCCCGTAGCCTTCCTGGTGGGCGCTCTCCTACCCCGTAGCCTTCCTGGTGGGCGCTCTCCTACCCCGTAGCCTTCCTGGTGGGTGCTCTCCTACCCCGTAGCCTTCCTGGTGGGCGCTCTCCTACCCCGTAGCCTTCCTGGTGGGCGCTCTCCTACCCCGTAGCCTTCCTGGTGGGCGCTCTCCTACCCCGTAGCCTTCCTGGTCGGCGCTCTTCTACCCCGTAGCCTTCCTGGTCGGCGCTCTCCTACCCCGTACCTTCCTTCGCTCATTTGGGGCCATGTTCTTTGTGGTTTAGAATCATTTCATCCTTGCTGTAAAGGAGCGTCCAGTGAATCACATCAGAGAGCGATGAAGCCCCCTGGACTGCTGCTGAGACCATATATCGCTGCAGACCCCCGCTGGCTTCCCTTACAGCTTCAGGTGACCTTGTACATTTGTGGAACGTCAGACGAACCTGACGGCTTTGGCGGGACTAACCGACCACTTCATGTGTATGGGGGGCATCCTGGCCTTCCATGATAACAGGTGACTGAGGGAAGGAAGCCTTCATTTCGGTATCCCCCACGCATTGTCCACAAGGCAGATTAGCCCCTGCCAGAGTTACCTGGTAACAGCTTGTCCCCCTCCTACCGCCAAGCCTACATACAGATCTAGTATAATGTAAAGGGGGGCTCCAGTTGCAGAACCACTAAACCTCATTCTCCTCCCACATTTACTCCCGTAGACTTGTTCCCTCCTGTAGGTACCCCGCTCTCACCTCTGTTGGCAGCATACATGGCCTCGCTCTTAAAGGGCCAGCACATAGCTTCCTAAATCTTACCCTGCCGGTCATGAGGTGCCCCTGGCTATACCAGGCATCCCTCCCCTCCTGGCCTCGGCTTGTTGTATTGACCATTCTCCTCGACATCTGTCCTGTTTGTACCGTACTGAACCCGTTGTGTGTCCTGATCTCCGGCTTGCTCCTCATTAGGAAGATGTGCTGCCTGCCCTGAACCCGACTGATTTGACTATGCCTCCATTCACACCCTCAGGCACCTCACCCTGGTCTATTGTAGCATCCGCCACATTCCTGGGATCACTTCCAGTGTAATGGCTTGGGGGCCCCACAGTAAAGCCCAGATCCCCACCGGTGGGGTTAAAGGGCGAAGACCAGGGTTCCTCAGATGTTGCTTCTGGATTTAGCCCAAAGCCAAACCAGCGTATGGCACAGCGGGTCCACAGTTTACGTTCCCAATCCCCGATGACCTCTGTAGTTACTCCTGTCGCCATTAGCCAGGCTGCCTACTTCCAATGTGTAACACATTTCACGGATCTCTGTTTC
Source organism: Eleutherodactylus coqui (assembly GCF_035609145.1). Taxonomy (NCBI): domain Eukaryota; kingdom Metazoa; phylum Chordata; class Amphibia; order Anura; family Eleutherodactylidae; genus Eleutherodactylus; species Eleutherodactylus coqui. Next base: position 119,182,227 of record NC_089848.1, read on the forward strand.
CACCCGTTTACCGTGGCAGTGGAATCATTTGCAGGCTTTTCGGTTTTATTTATTGACCTCTTGTCAGATGAGGAAGTCATTGCCCATAAGCGTTCTATAACCCGAATACTAATGTCCTATTGCAGAGCGGCGTGCTTTAATTGAGTGCCAAGAACTTCTTACATAAGAAAGGCTTGTTTTTACTACACGCCCAAAAGCGCGGGCAGAGGCCCAGCCAGAACCTGTCGCTTGTTGCAGCGCTGCAAGCATTTTTCTCTTCAGGATCCTTTTTTGATCTACAGTATATATATATTTTTGTTAATGACAGTTTTTGAGGCATCGGCTGTGTACCGGAGCAAGCAAAGCTTTACTGTTTTTGTGTCTCACCTGAAAAACTGCAAGAATAACTGAGCAGTGCACTTTATGTACATGGTGAGGGGATCGCTCCAGGCACAATGGCCTCACAATACAAGGTTCCCAACATACAGTAGTCATCCCAGGACATTGTAACTTGAAACCAGATTGAATTGTCACATTGTCACAGCGACTTCAGATCTGCAGCACCTGCCCTTTTGCTGGAAAATCTAGCTGATTGCCATGGGAATTTTGTACAGACCCCGAAGAAGCTGCTGTTCTCATCACAGTAAGTGATTTACAGCTTCCAGCAGCTCTTCCTGACTGTTAGATGTAAGGACTTGCTTTATCTGTATTGGCTGTTTTATTTTTTTTTTAAGGCCCATTTACATGCAAAGATAATCTTTCAAACGATTGAAAGATTAAAAGTTTTAGTGATCTTTTTGCATAAAGTGTAAATGGACAATAATGTTCATTAACACTTTATCATCTTCATCTGCATGTAAATGTGCTTCCAGGAGCTGTTTGCAGGGCCCAGCATCTGACTAATCATACACCCTACTGTGCAAACAGCTGCATTGTTCTCACCATGGTTGCCAGCAAAATACAATGTAATCTCCTGACTCGCATGGAGAACATCGCATGCAGTCTATTGAGAGATACTTTATCTCTCTGCGGCTGAAGGATGGATTTAAGTTCACCTTTTCACTCATTTTTGGTCGCTTGAACACATTTTGACTGATAATTGTAACGTGTAAACGGGCCTTTACTTTTGGATGACATTTGGGGGCTTTGGAATCGATTACCATTATTCTATAGCGTTGCAGTTTCAGCATACAATGGTCATCCTGGAGCTAAGGAAGTCTGATTGTTGGGGGTCTCACTACTGAGACCTCCACTGATCCCAAGAGCAACTTTCCTGTGTTGTCGTCCTCTTGTCGTTGCGGGCTCACTGCACCCACCCACAGGGGCATTAGATAGAATGGTAGTAAGGGTAATTGGTGGAGCAACCCACATAGTGCCCATGTAATAGAAGTAGAACTGTTAGGCTGGGTTCACACGGGGCGGATTTGCAGCGGAAATTCCGTCCAGAATTTCGCTGCCGCAAATCCGCCTGCGGCCGCTGATCCCGGGATTAGCCAGCCATGTGGACGAGATTTCTGAGAATCCGCCGCGGCAAAGCCGGCAGACGCCAGTGCTGTGGCGCGGATTCCCCGGGCGCAGTACGGTCATTTTTTTCTTCTTCTGCTGCGGCCGTGCTCTCTTCTATGGGAGTGCCGGCCGCAGCAGAAGAACGAGTGGCCAGGCCGCTTCAAAACCCGCAGCTAAGTGCTGCGGATTTTGAAGCAGTGCTTCTCCTGGCAGAAATCTTGCGGTTTTTCGCTGCGGCCAAGCCGCGAGATTTCCCCTGGAATTCCAGTGTGTGAACCCAGCCTTAGGGCAAGAAGGTGGATAGTAAACCAGAGAGGGTGCAGAGGTGCTGCATAGTACATGATGGAGTAAAACTAGTGGAGTGGCGCAATCTTCTGCAGGATGCATTTCTATGGTCCTGGTCTCCAGGTACTTTATCATGAACCCATTTAGTTAATTCTTAGTTCTTCCTTTGTTTCCGTTTCTCTGTCACCCCTTACCCCTCCTCATGCTTTTGTCCTTAGATTATCCTATACCCCAGCCATACTGATTAGGAGGTCTTACGCCTCAAAACACATTTACGGGCAGGTTTAGCCTAAATAAGGAGAAGTTGATCACCCAATCACAAGTTTGCTGCTTCCATTTCTTCCTGCGGCAGGCTGCGCCTCTCCACCAGTTGTTTGCCTATTCCTGTCTTTCTCCACTTTGTGATGTCTTCGGTTTGGCGCGATCTAACACTACCTTGTTTGCTGTCATGGCGGTCCGGTATCCCCAGCGTTCTCCTCCAGCACCAGAGCTCAAACGCATCAGTTTTCCTTCTGTCTGTCTCCTCAGCGTCCAACGTTCGCAGCCATACGCCGTTATGGGAAAGCCGATTGCATCGACCAGTCTGGTTTTTGTCGCAGTGCTAATATCCTCGCCTTCCCTGATCTTTTCCATTCCTTGCGTTGTAATCCGCCTCTTGATCTCGGGTCCAGGTTGTCCGTTGCAATCGATTCTGGATCCAAGGAAGATGAAATCTCGGACCGACTCGACCTCTTTGTTGTTAATTATGATGACTGCCCCGTTGCCCACCGCGGTCATGACTTTCGTTTTCTTGCTGTTGAACCCCATGCGTTCGCTTCCCTTCTGCACTCGTTGGATGGGGTATTCCAGGTCCCTCTCACTTTCCGCCAGCAGGGTGGTGGCATCTGCAGATCGGAGGTTGCTGACATTTCTGCCATTGATTTTGACTCTGATCTCTGATTGGTCCAGATTGCATCGCCTCGTGATCGTTTCTGCGTACAGAAGGACTGGTGATAGGATGCAGCCTCACCGGACGCCTTACTCCATTCCGAACCGATCCGTGTATCGTCCGAATACCCCTTTAATATTGTATATTGACAGACTACTATACAGACAGTATACAGGGTATACATTTATTACTCGCCGGTACAGCCTGGTATCGTTATTATGTTTGGCATGTATAGCGACCATATTTGCATTTTTTGCAGAATATCTTTTATGGAAAAGCGTAGTTAATGAGAGATCATGCGTGACGCCTGCGTGTGTGACGGGGGCCGTGTGTGACGAGGGCCGTGTGTGACGAGGGCCGTGTGTGACGAGGGCCGTGTGTGACGGGGGCCGTGTGTGACGGGGGCCGTGTGTGACGGGGGCCGTGTGTGACGGGGGCCGTGTGTGACGTGGCCGTGTGTGACGTGGCCGTGTGTGACGGGGGCCGCGTGTGACGAGGGCCGCACGTGACGGGGCCCGCGCGTGACGGGGGCCGCGCGTGACGGGGGCCGCGCGTGACGGGGGCCGCGCGTGACGGGGGCCGCGCGTGACGGGGCCGCGTGTGACGAGGCCGTGTGTACGCTCGGGGACAGTATACCCCGGGGAGCTTTTCCTGCCATAAATGTCAAATCTGCTGAAAAACAAAGTGCGAACATGCAGATGCCGTGTTTTTGAAGAACGTATTGTGACCGGCATCTACTAACTGATTGTAATGTTTACATGGTTATCCCGAATGTCAGCGCTGCGTCGTTAGCGGTGCTCAGCCTCGTGCGAAGACTGACAGCAGAAAATGAAAGCCATGATTGGGGCTGCAGGCGGTGTCGGGCAGCAGGAGGTCTCTTGTAGCTTCCAGCCGCCTTCTTGCTTACACGGTGAAGCGCTTGTGTCTTTCCTCCGCCGGAGAGGCAGCCAGCAGGATCGTGCCGCTTTGCATTTCAACACAAGTCAGAGTTTTGTCCTTTCATGAGGCCGACGTTCTACCACAGAGCAAAGGGACTTGGTTATGACGCATAGACGTACGCCAAACCGATTATACACTTCCCCATTCATGTCATGTGCGCAGCAAGGGTCAGGAGGAGTAAAGTTTACCTTAGGGAGATCACCTAGAAGGTGGGAGGAGGCTTATAAGGCTATGCATGCTCCTCTGGGAAATGTATGCAAATGAGAATATAGAAAAATGCCTCTACAGCGCCACCTAATAGAAGGCAGCATTCCTACAAGTTAAAGGGGTTTTCCAGGGATTCCGGGGTTCGTTGCTTGGGACCCCGACCGATCAGCTGAGCAATCGCATGCTGTCAGTGCCGCAAATACACAGAGATCGGAGCAGAAACCTCCGCGACTATCTCTGTGTAGTGGCCGGCGCTTGTAACTGCAGGCACAGCTCTCATTGAAATCAATGGCAGCCGTGTCTGCAGTTACAAGCGCCAGCCACTATCCGGAGGTCGGCGCCAAGGTTTCAACTCTCCGATCTCTGTGTTTGGAGTGAGAGTCTCCACACTGACCTCCCATGTAGTGGCCGGCGCCTGTAACTGCAGGCATGTTTCTTATTGATTTCATTGAGAGCTGTGCCTGCAGTTACAAGCGCCGGCCACTACACAGAGGTCGGCGCGGAGGCTTCTGCTCCGACCTCTGTGTATTTGTGGCGCTATCAGCATGCCCCCCCCTTCAGCTTATCCTGATAGGTTATCAATAGTGTTTCCCTAGAAAACTCCTTTAATGTCTGACCTTTTAACAAGCCTCGTAACAACAACTGGGAATATAGGCCGAAGCCGGCGTCTTCTCCAGAAGGACAGAGAACCGTGTACCGACAGACTGTTTTGGAGTTTTTGCCCCTCATCAATGTACAATAAGTTGATAGGTGAGAGTTGTCGGACGGGGTGTAGATGTGGAGACTTATAATAATCTTTACCCCTCCCGACCTACATCATAGACTTCTCACCCGGCCCGCAAGCTACATACTGTACATTGATGAGGGGAAACAACCTAGAAACAGTCTCTCTGTACACGGTCAGACATGGACTCACATGCATGAGGTGGCGCTACAGAGTTCCATGTGCGTGTACCAAATACGGCACCCTTCTATGTCTGCTATCTTACTGTTGATGCAGGCTCAGATCTCATCTGCATTCAGGGGTTTCCATCAACGTTTCCCATCTTTTAAAGGCCTTATCCCTACCACCAGCGATGCTGAACCCCAACTGACACCATTGAAGTCAACGGGCTCCTTCTGTGACTTTGGAGTCTTCAGAAGAAGGCTCCATCCCAGCGCCTTGGGGTTTAACGCTCGTGTTTACCAGATGATCCATGTTAAATATTTGCTCGCTCATCTCCCGCTCTTCCATTTGTATTGGTATATATTGTATATATTATGTTCTATTCTCAGCTATCAGGATCTAGTTGTTGACGATGGGTAATAAAATAGGCTTGTGTGCTAATTAATGGTTTTATTGCACTGAGCAGACACCTAGCACCGCCAGAATCAGGGGATCGCTGCTGAATAATGCAATGTCTTCCTCATTATGAAATCTCTGGGCATCGCAGGAAGTTCCCCGTGGGCATGTTCATGAATACTGTTGCAGTGACAATGCCAATCCTTGGAGACGCACTCCCTCACCTTGTGGTTTCATGTTTGTGTTTTTCTACAGATACCCTCCTGGATGACTTCCTTCTCACGTACATCGTCTTCATGACAACAGACGACTTGTGCCAAGCGCTCCTCAGACAATATCCTTAATTAACCGGAACAGTCATGCCCCTGATTCCAAAGAATGAGAAGCAGATGCCTAATATTACGGGCAAATGGCAGCTGGTAAATTGCTGCGAAAGGGTACAACTGACACATTAGTCTGTTCTGTGGTGGCTCAAGATTAGGAGAGGATGAAGCACCATTGATGAATAGGAAGGGATATCTATAATCCGAGACACAAAGCGGCTCGGTGTCATTTCCCTCAAGGTTACTGCCTAGCACAATATGGCAGAGCGTAATGTGCCAAGATGCATCTAAATCAGTGCCGTCCCATCATCTGCCCATAATACTGGCACCATTGTTGGTCTAGATGGTTCTAGTATTATCCGCTCTGTATTTAGAACAATAACTACTTAATACATGTGATTAGCAGAATGGGAATAACCGCTTATCTCCTAACCGTCACTACAATAACCTGTAAGGATCTAGAATGTTCTTCTGAGGGAAGGTGAAGATTATCCCACTGTGCCCACCATGCCCAAAAATCCTGTCTTAGGATATGGAGTTGGGTTATCCTGGCCGACTTCATTCCTAAATAGTTTCATGACACAACCTCGCCTAAAGTGAAGGGTTCTCGATTCAAACCTCCCACATTTATCAGAACAGAAAGTGTAAATGGTAGGAAAATGAAACTACAGGAAATGTAAGAGCGGCTCAAACACAATTGGCACACCAATAGACCTCCATTGGTAGCGCCAACCATTTCCAGTCTATACTTAATTTCTTTCCGCATTCTCTCCAACATGCCCACTGTGGCAGGGGCGATCGTATCACGGATGCGGGCTCACAAATCTCAAAGATCGTTCATTGTAGTCATGAAATAGGCAAAGCAGTAGGATCTGGTGAACGGAGCGGCCACCAAATTGGTCCACCATGTCCAATCCAGCAATCTGCAAAGGTGGTGTTGAGGGAACTCCGAACATACATACTCCCATTGTGGGGGAGGCCATCTTGCTGGGTGATGTTCAGTTGCAGATCGGCTTCTTGGGGATACGGGAACTGTTCCAACATGTCATGGTGTATGGGGAGCGTTCCTGTATCAACCCTTGATCTTGTCCTTTGTTGCATAGCCCAAAACTGTATTTTGGTGGGATCTCCCACGTGTTCTCTGTAGACATGGAGATTTTCGGTTCCCCATTATCCCAATTACTTGTATCCTATCCTGATAGATAAAATGTGGTCGAGAACCTCCAAATGAGACGAAATTCATGAGACGAAAGGCCTCATTTATTAGAACTATCTAGCAATAAATCTGTCTTGTTGTCCGTAACAACCAATCACAGTGCAGCTTCTGCTTTCTTCTACTGCTGAGATGAAATGAAAGCTGCGCTGTGATTGGTTGCTCGGGGCGTCAAAGACCATTTTACTATTAACCCGGTCTGATAAATGAGGCCCATTATTCTTTCCTCCGAGGCGGAGTATTACATCCATCTCCCCTCATCATTTTATCATATGGATTGACATAAATGTGGGAGGTGTGACCAGAACACCCCATACAGCTCTACCGCATCCTGTGTGCCAATCGCATGCATACAGTGGGTGGAGAGAAGGGCAGAACCCACAAGGCCAGCAGCCCGTTCTAATGTACTTAGTAACTGGCGACAAGTATTCAGAAGCCATATTACCTATAACAGTTGTGAAGTGCATTTTACAAATTCCCTACATGAAAGGTGTTTGTGCCTGTGAGCTGGTTATGGGTATACTTCTCACGGCCATTACCTACTTATCCTGTCCTCTGTTTTTCACGTTAGCCGGATCACTTTTCCAAGATGGCCGCCACATCCTTATTGACATACAGCTTGATACTACATTTTGCACTTTCTTCCGGTGTCCGTCCTCACTCAGCGCTGCCCTGCTATTGGTCAGCAATCCGGTCCTGAGAGATTAAGAGAAAATAGCTGTCCCTGGTTGTACTTACTGAGCATGCCTGACCTGTAGAGCTGGAATGTCTCCAGGACGTATCCAGGGGCAACCAGGAAATAAACACTTCTGAAGTGCCAGGAGACGCTGATGGTTTATAGAACGACGGGCACAAAATCCAAAACAGAACCACACTGCAAACTTTAGGAATGTTTGATTAGCATTCATTGGCAGCAACTTCACTTACCCGGAATACACCTTTAAGGTAATCGTATTCTTTTTTCAGACTGAAAGCATATTTTAGGAATACTTGACAGAGATGGGAGCACATACCAGGACGGGCATCAAGTGTACGAGCTCTGGCATTCCATGCGTGTGATTTACCATACCTTGGTGGTAAGCAGAGGCGAGGGGGTGAGCGCCGCAGTAAACCCACGCCTCTCCTTTATGACAGCTCTCTGATTAATTGTTTTCTGTCTCTGCTTCAGGGCTTTTAATGCATTCCAGCTCTTCACCCACGTGCCATGTTCATGTACCGACTTCTGAAAGGTGCGGAGCTCCAGGGTACAATATACAGCTAATCCACGCCATAGACATATAACTTACATCAAACATGAGGTGGCAGACAATCCGGAGAGAACATGTTACCCCGAGATATGGGTTTTAGGTGCAGTTTTTCAATGCCGCCAATTCAGACTTGTCTGCTCAAGCATTGTCATGTTCTAGAGCAACCGCCAAAAATACCTTGCGCGCCATTAATCTGCTACACGTGAGTGAAGGGTCCGGGATCCTCCTGAAGGCACAACTACATAAACTACATACAGGACATGTTTTATACCGTAGATGTGGGAGAGAAATGGGGATGACTCAGGTCGGCATTAAAAGTGGACTTAGAATGATATGGTGGACTTGGAGCTGTTTGGGATCCTTGTCCTGTCAGAAGGCTCAATGACATCCGAGCCTCAGGTACCTCGCAGAGGGCGGATGTCTTCTTCTAGGGTTTCCTGACACTTGATTGAATCAAATCTTAAGCTCCACAGCGTCTGCTTCATTCTTCCTTCTCCAGACAGATCTCTGACACAGAGGCCCGAAAAGTTCCAGTTCTCTTTCATCGTTCCACAGGGCAGAATCCCAAAACTTCAGAGGCTCATGAAAATATTGGAGTCAACTTATCTTGTGCCTTTAGTTCAGCAGTGGTGTGCCTCTGTGGATTCGGGCATCAAGACCGTCAGCGTTTAGTCTGCACCTCACTGTACAAATGGAAACCTCAGTGATTCCGCCACCAAATCCTGCTGCAGACGGTCTGCAGTCACTTGAGGGTTTTGGTCACCTGCCTGCTCAGGCGGCACTCGGTGATGGCTTCCCCTTTTGCCTTGTCCAGGTAGTGACGCCAGTATTCCTTTAGCTTTGAACTTGCACACTGCTTCCAGCTGTATCCCTAGGCACATTCCGTGCATTTACTATCTTTTTATATCCTTTCCCTTGTTTGTACAAGGCAATGATCTTTTCTGCTTATTGTTTGGGCCACTCTTTTCACTTAGCCATATTTCTAACACGCAGTCAAAATTCGCAGTCAACAAAGCCCTTGTCAGTCCAGGTATTTGATATATTTTTTCTCAAGCACACCTGATGCAACTAATGAAGTCCTTTATTAGTTGTGTCAGGTGTGATTGAGACAACACCTGATTTGCAAATGTGTGCACTTATAAGGTTCAGTCTTCGGGGGTGACTAATCCTGACTGAAGTAGTTCTTAAAAGTGGCATTTGTTGTTGAATTTGGAGGAACCACTTGTTATATTTTGACGCTATTACATGAGCGCCATTAACGTGTGTGTAATAGGAGTAAATGTGCGGCTGCACCTGTCAATATGGCAATTGTTGGGAAAATGCGAACGCTAGCAACAGCCAGTAGCGCTCAGTTGTGCTGAGCCTCACATAATGTTCTTTTTTTTATTGTATTTTTTTTTTTTTGCAAACATCTGAAAGTTTGTACATTTGACAAAAAACCTAAATTGCAATGGAGGGTAAATAATTTTCATTTCAACTGTATCCCATAGACATACATACCATAGCCATATGTAGCCTACACATACGTCCTGTAAACCTATATAACATATATCACTTATAATTTTGATTCATTTTTGTTTTCCAATTTGTAAAATTTGGAGTTCCTATTATTTTGAGCAAGTTGTCCAGACAAAAAGGAAAATCTGACAGAGTAATCTGGTTTATGGATAAGACCGCATGTACATTGACAGATGGTCGCTTAAACAACCGTTTGAGTGACAGTTTTGAGCGATCATCTTTGCATAGTCTATAGTAGCTAAGTAGCTACTTAAGAGCTATGCAGGCAGAGCGGGACACCACCACTATCACTCCGCGAACAATACAGCTGTTCTGCATAAGCAAACAGCTGTATTGTTCTCCACGATTACAGCTTACGTCCTCCTGTGAACTACCAGCGGGACATGAGCTGAAAGAATCTTATCAGCGCTACCAACTGTGATAACAGCCTGTGCCGCTGATAAGAGTTCATTGCTCAATACAAGAAAACTAGAATTGAACGATGAACGACTCATGCACGAAAACTGCACGATGTCCGAGCATTTCGACGCAACGGTTATCGCTCAAAAACGTCTTTAAGCGAATTTCGAGCGAGAATCGTTGTGTCTAAATGGGCCTTTAGATTTGGAGTTGAATTCATTGTGCAGAAATTCATCCAGCGCCCTTTTTTAGAAGCTTGGAAAATGGCAAGAACTTTGAGTCCGGGTTAGATTCGCCTTGTGTCTTCTAGAAATACACACACCTCATAGGTTGCCGGACTCCATCTTTGGCAATATCTAATTAAGATGCTACATCGCGTTTCTGCCAGGTGAAAGATGTTGCAATAGTTTAAGCTCATTGCATTTAGGTGCAGATTTTACTGCACATTGTGGTATGGAGTTCACTGATGGGGTCACGGCCGACAGAAGTGCTGAGTCTAATTTGTGTTATTGGCCTTAGATAATTTAGCCTGGATGTGTTCAAGTAGGAAGCAATTTGCAGGATAGCGACGCTTCGCCTGGTTTCTGGTGACAAACCTCCCTGGCAACAGAAGAGATTGATGCGCAGCGGCGGAGGAGAGTCACTTGATTAGCTCTGGATTTTCAGGACGGCATTCTCCTCGGCTCTGTAATTGGTTGCTGTGTTAAAACACCGAATGTTTTCTTGTTGTTCCTTGACCTGAAATTACCTATTGTGCCAAGAAATACGACGGCAAGGCAGACAGCCCAGAGGCCCTGTGTACAAAGCGGAAGGTCCTGCTTCTTGCATCCCAGTGGACTGCTTTATACAAAGACTGGCTACATGACGATGAGCATTCCAAGTTATTCCTGAAGGTGAGCCACCAATGTACAATGCATTCTCCAGGCCTCGGTGACGGTTAAAGCTTCTATTCAGCACAGACACAAATACACACAGGAGACAGTGCAGGCGTATTTCCTAATGAGTGGCCGTTTTTGTAGCTTATGAGTACACTTTAAGGGCCCGGGCACACTAGGAATGCTATAAATCTAAACCGAGCCACCCAAAAATTCAAATTTTATGTACAGGAAAACTTATATCGGTAGCAAAGTCCCCAAACCCTCCTTCATGATAGTCATTAAAGTGGCTCAGATAGTGACCCAAAAACAGCATAATACTAGCACTAATATAAATGATGGAGACTAGACAGTCGGATGGACCCCATGACGTTTTAGCTGTGCCCCCAAAGGGAGACAGCATGCTAAGTAAGGGTGGCTTTACCACAGATAACTATTGGCTGAATAGTCGCTCGAAAAAGTGAATGGAAGCAGCAGTTGTTCCGTGCAAACCCCGCTGCCAATGTGTCATGAGCCATGATTCACTCAATTGTCTTTTTGTCTCACCTAAAAAATAGTTACTGGTTGATCAGAAGTTACCGGCTGTAAAGTCACAGTAGTTTGTGTTTAACTTGGAAACAAATTTGCCTGGAGATTCTCTCCTCTCTACCTGTCTCCTCTCGTCTCTTCTCTTTCCTCTCTTCTCTTCCCTCTCTCCTCTCCTCTCTTGTCTTCCCTCTCTCCTCTCTTGTCTTTCCTCTTCTCTCTTGTCTTCCCTCTCTCCTCTCTTGTCTTCCCTCTCTCCTCTCTTCTCTTCTCTTCCCTCTCTCCTCTCTTCTCTTTCCTCTCTCCTCTCCTCTCTTCTCTTCTCTTCCCTCTCTCCTCTCCTCTCTTCTCTTCCCTCTCTCCTCTCCTCTCTTCTCTTCCCTCTCTCCTCTCCTCTCTTCTCTTCCCCCTCTCCTCTCTTCTCTTCCCTCTCTCCTCTCCTCTTTTCTCTTCCCTCTCTCCTCTCCTCTCTTCTCTTCCCTCTCTCCTCTCCTCTCTTCTCTTCCCCCTCTCCTCTCTTCTCTTCCCTCTCTCCTCTCCTCTCTTCTCTTCCCTCTCTCCTCTCCTCTCTTCTCTTCCCTCTCTCCTCTCCTCTCTTCTCTTCCCTCTCTCCTCTCCTCTCTTCTCTTCCCTCTCTTCCCCCTCTCCTCTCTTCTCTTCCCCCTCTCCTCTCTTCCCTCTCTCCTCTCTTCTCTTCCCTCTCTCCTCTCCTCTCTTCCCTCTCTCCTCTTCCCCCTCTCCTCTCTTCTCTTCCCTCTCTCCTCTCTTCTCTTCCCCCTCTCTTCTCTTCCCCCTCTCTTCTCTTCCCCCTCTCCTCTCCTCTCTTCTCTTCCCCCTCTCCTCTCCTCTCTTCTCTCTCTCCTCTCTTCTCTTCCCCCTCTCCTCTCTTCTCTTCCCTCTCTCCTCTCCTCTCTTCTCTTCCCTCTCTCCTCTCCTCTCTTCTCTTCCCCCTCTCCTCTCTTCTCTTCCCTCTCTCCTCTCTTCTCTTCCCCCTCTCCTCTCTTCTCTTCCCTCTCTCCTCTCCTCTCTTCTCTTCCCTCTCTCCTCTCTTCTCTTCCCCCTCTCCTCTCTTCTCTTCCCTCTCTCCTCTCCTCTCTTCTCTTCACCCTCTCCTCTCTTCTCTTCCCTCTCTCCTCTCCTCTCTTCTCTTCCCCCTCTCCTCTCTTCTCTTCCCTCTCTCCTCTCCTCTCTTCTCTTCCCTCTCTCCTCTCCTCTCTTCTCTTCCCCCTCTCCTCTCTTCTCTTCCCCCTCTCCTCTCTTCTCTTCCCTCTCTCCTCTCTTCTCTTCCCCCTCTCCTCTCTTCTCTTCCCTCTCTCCTCTCCTCTCTTCTCTTCCCCCTCTCCTCTCCTCTCTTCTCTTCCCCCTCTCCTCTCTTCTCTTCTCTTCCCTCTCTCCTCTCCTCTCTTCTCTTCCCCCTCTCCTCTCTTCTCTTCCCTCTCTCCTCTCCTCTCTTCTCTTCCCTCTCTCCTCTCCTCTCTTCTCTTCCCTCTCTCCTCTCTTCTCTTCCCCCTCTCCTCTCCTCTCTTCTCTTCCCCCTCTCCTCTCCTCTCTTCTCTTCCCTCTCTCCTCTCCTCTCTTCTCTTCCCCCTCTCCTCTCTTCTCTTCCCTCTCTCCTCTCCTCTCTTCTCTTCCCTCTCTCCTCTCTTCCCTCTCCTCTCTTCCCTCTCTCCTCTCTTCTCTTCCCTCTCTCCTCTCCTCTCTTCTCTTCCCTCTCTCCTCTCCTCTCTTCTCTTCCCTCTCTCCTCTCCTCTCTTCTCTTCCCTCTCTCCTCTCCTCTCTTCTCTTCCCTCTCTCCTCTCCTCTCTTCTCTTCCCTCTCTCCTCTCCTCTCTTCTCTTCCCTCTCTCCTCTCCTCTCTTCTCTTCCCTCTCTCCTCTCTTCTCTTCCCTCTCTCCTCTCTTCTCTTCCCTCTCTCCTCTCTTCTCTTCCCTCTCTCCTCTCTTCTCTTCCCTCTCTCCTCTCTTCACTTCCCTCTCTCTTCCCTCTCTCCTCTCCTCTCTTCTCTTCCCTCTCTCCTCTCTTCTCTTCCCTCTCTCCTCTCCTCTCTTCTCTTCCCTCTCTCCTCTCTTCTCTTCTCTTCCCCCTCTCCTCTCTTCTCTTCCCTCTCTACCCCCTCAGTAGTTGTTCCATAAGAGAAGGAAGAGAAGAGAGGAGAGGAGGCGAGAGGGAAGAGAAGAGAGGAGGAGTCCTCTCTTCTCTTCTCTCTCTTCCTTCTCTTATCTCTCCTCTCTTCTCTTCCCTCTCCTCTCTTCTCTTCCCTCTCCTCTCTTCTCTTCCCTCTCCTCTCTTCTCTTCCCTCTCCTCTCTTCTCTTCCCTCTCTTCCTTCTCTTATCTCTCCTCTCTTCTCTCCATTCTTTTATGGAATAACTACTGAAAGCACATCCACAGTTGTTTGAACGCTGTCACCTTGCTTTAATGACTGTTTCAGACTACTTTTGGGACAATAGTTGTCCAGTGTAAAACCAACCCTAAAAGGATTCTGTCATGAGGGTCATGCTGCCCGAACCAGGGATGCCATGACCCCAGGCCAGGGACTCCTGTTTTCCCCATGGGTGTTCTATTCTGAAACACTGCAACATTTTAGAATACATAGGCTTTGAAGTTTGACTCCGAGCTGAGCTGTGAGTCACGGGGTGGCTGGGCCGTCCTCTCTGCCCTCTGTATGAAGACGGACAGATCTCTCTCTACATAAATGAGGGAAGCGATCTGTCACTGCATGGTGAGGGCGGTGCGGCCCGACCTGTGACTCGGAGTCAAAATTCAAAGTGTATTCTGAAACAACAGCGCTAGTTTTCAAAATAAATGAAAGTGTAAACGGGAACCCTGAACGCGGTCCGTGCTGCCGGAGCTCAGACAGCGGGGGGCTGATGATGATCCAGTGTAACCCTTTCAGCACATGGCCAGATTACAGCTCTGTTTGTGAGCCGTACATTTCATGCCAAAGATGGGATTGGATGCAATCCTTGGACTTTGGCCTCTTTCACACGGCTACAGCGATATTGCTGCATTTTCTTGTGACGATATCGCGACTTTATAGTGCTGTTCTGCCAGAATTTTAGGGGGGCTTGAAAATAAGCCCCAGCTGCCTTTAAAACACAAAACAAACAATACATTACCTAACAGGTGCTGTCAGCGCGGGGGCAGTTCAAGCGGGTAGCGCGGTATTAGCGGGGGCAGTTCAAGCGGGGAGCGCGATATTAGAGGGAGCAATACAAGCGGGAAGCGCAGTATTAGCGGGAGCAGTACAAATAGGGAGCATGGTATTAGCTAGGGCAGTACAAGGCGGCAGCGCGGTATTAGCAGGGTCAGCACAATCGGGGAGTGCTTTATTAGTGGGGGCAGTACAAGCGGGAAGTGCGGTATTAGCTGGGGCAGTCCAAGCGGGGAGCACGGTATTAGCGGGGGCAGTACAAGCGGGGAGTACAGTATTAGCGGGGGCAGTACTAGTAGGGAGCGCGGTATTAGCGGTGGCAGTACTAGTAGGGAGCGCGGTATTAGCGGGGGCAGTACAAGCGGAGAGCGCAGTATTAGCAGGGGAAGTACCAGCAGGAGCGCGGTATTAGCGGGGGCAATACAAGTGGGGAGCCCGGTATTAGCGGGGGCAATACAAGCAGGGAGCGCGGTATTAGCGGGGGCAGTACAAGCGGGGAGCCAGGTATTAGCGGGGGCAGTACAAGCAGGGAGCGCGGTATTAGCGGGGGCAGACATGGCATGTTTTCTCTGCCGGGATCACAGACTCTTGTTGTTTCATCACTATTATTTCAGCACTGCATTCCGCTCTCTGATATCACCCGCCGCCCGGGAATGCAGACCACAATGAATGTTTTCACGTATGTTTTGCAGACTCTCTATCGCTACGTGCTGGATGATGTTTATGAATATCCCATCTTAGAGAAGGAATTAAAAGAATTCCAGAAGGTGTTGCGGATCCATCGTCGTCAGTAAGTGGAAAATCCAACGAGGTTCCAGTAATATCTAAAGATTATCTGTCATTTCAAGGTCGGGAGTTCAGTGGATATCGGATGGGGAACAGGGATCAGCGCAGGAATACATTACCCGCTCGCTCATTTGGGGAATAGAATCCATTATCTCTGTCTGTATAATAGAGGCAGGCGTTCTGCTGGAGTAAACTGGGTTCGGGGGGATTTGGCCGCTGTAAGAATATCTCCTATATGTATACATACAGCGGCTTATCGGAATAGTGGGAACACTTGGATGTGGTGTTGTGGTGTTGTTGTACGACACGGGATACAAGATGGAGTTACAAAAGTGGAAAACCTTTATTCTAACTAATGAGCTGTACTGGAATATAGTTGTACAGTCTGGAGCACAAGTAAGCTGTTGGGAATGAATCCTAACTGCGTCTAAGCAGCATTACGGTATCCGAAATAATGACCAATCATATGGTGCACTTGGTATAGAATACGTACAGCGCAAGCTTCACACCGCTACGGTACATCAATCCATGCTTCAGTATGGAATAGTATAACAAAGCTGGGACTAATGACGCTCCATCCGTTTTGCGGACTTTTATGGTAATATGGTCCAAATAATGTTTTCCCAAAGTCCCCCGGCTCGGTATAGTAAGCGGTCCCAGCCAAGTAACAGAGTACCAACCACTTGTATCCAGTCATCAGCAGACCAACGCTTGTGCTCGTGGCAACATTGTAGTCGCTTGTGTAACCGGTGGTGTGTGAATTGCTGTTTGTGGTGTGTTTTCTGTAATGGTGGAGACACATGTGGTCCACATGTGTTATTACTGCATCACCAAGAATATTATCAGTCCGAGGCGTTTCCATTATTTTGGTAAATCCCTGTAAGTCGAATCTATTAAGTTTGCCGCCTCTTTGGGCACCTTTATATGATTGCGGCGCAGTATAGACTCTGACTACTGTTGTTCTTCCATTTGCAGCACTGTGGATGAATACTCACCACATAGAAAGGTATTGCATGTTTTATGTACTTCTTAATATATTTTGATTATCATCTGTCAATTAATTGCTAGAGATGTGGATACAAGTCTTCTATACCGAACAAGTATGATATGTAAAGTGTACCCGAGTTTTCAGCGAGTTTCTAAACTCCACCAGGTTCTCCTCATCCTCATTTGCTGCTTTGATCCCTGTTTCATTTCTGTAAATTCTGATTTTCAGGGGGTCAGCGTCTCCATTTTTCTGTTGTTCTGCCTTTTGAAATCCACTTTCATGCTGGGGGCATGTAGCAAGTCCAGTGTTCTGCTAGTAGTTCACTGTCTGGACTTCCTTGCCCTTATTTCCCATGCTGCATTGCACTGTCTCTGATCCAATCAGCAGGGAGGCAGCATGTGATTGCTTACCTTTCTGATTTGCCAGGACAATCAGGCAATTAGAGACATTCTGGCCAAATGGTTAGTAATCCACTATAATGAGTGTGTAATGTGTGTGCACACACTGTAACAGCAGGAGAGGCAGACGCTGAGGAGACGCTTATCACAGTGACTGCTGATCTGTCAGCCTGCAGCCTCTGAGTGAGGGCTAATGCCCACGGAAGGATTTCTGCCACGCTATCCCACAGCTATTAGGTTCTGTTGAACATAATAGCTTTCTGCTTTTCAATATTCACGCTGCAGAATTCTACAGCGGAATTCCGCAGTGGGAAAGAAACCGCGGCATATTCTAATTGCTATGGAAAACACACTGACGACTTGTGTTGTAGTCAATGTGAGCACAGCGGAAGTATCGCGTGATTCCGCGTCACCGACTGCCACGTCATCGCCCACCGCCGGTGAGTATGGGGTCTTGGGGGGTGGGGGGTGGGGGAAGGCTGTGTCGGACTCCGCTGTGATATTCCGCTGTCTGAGCCTGTGAAAATAGGTCCTCCTTCTGTTCCCATGGAAACGTCCCTTGTTGCTACAGAAGCTCTGTACCTAATGACCGAGTGGATCGCAAACAAGCTGGAAGGGAGACCCCTAGTGGCAGCTACTTTGAATGTGATTTATAGTGGTAAAGCAACAACATTTTTAATGCAAGTATATTCCAGAAATGATGAGACTCACACAAGCTGCGGTAATAGATGGGCATGTGCTGTCTGAAAAGTTAGTGCCCCTTTAATAACCTGTACTGTAATAGGCAGAAAAGAGTGTTTTCATGAGGCCAAGTCATTGGATTATGTGTCGTAGGACCATATTAAAAAAAAAAGTCTGTATTCCATACCAAGTACACAGCTGTGCATATGACAGAGCAATGAAACGCGTTAGGAAATGTGCTACCACGTACTTCCTCCGAGATTAGCAGCAGAATCTGCTGGCAAGGAAGCTTTTAATGAGCAGCCTTTCTGCAGGGTGGATACAAGTTAGAGGGCGGACACTCCGCCGCTGAATGTTGCCAAAAGGTTCTAGGAAGTTGTAACAATGGCAGGAGAAAGAATCCAACTCACTGGACACGTCACGACTTGCTGCTGTCCAGGTCGACGTCCGCCTTTACTCAGGTCAGGAAAGGTTGACCCACCATTGTGTTTCTGATGTTCCATGATGTCACTTCTACCATACTCTGTGTGCGAAGATTACTTCCATCAAGAGGTTAGAGGTATCCATGGACATTATCAAATGCAGGAAACCTCATCTGCTGTACTGGAGTACTTCAGATTATTAAGACGCTGGAACCCGTTGCCCCCTGACCTCCATAAACTAAATGATAGTGCTCCTATGGCAGGTTCCGTGGAGTCCAGGATGTGTGTACTATACTTATCGGGCTTCCTATTCCTGTGCCGTGGAAGTTGGCGCCCAGACAGCGCAGCGGCCTCCTCTCTGCAGGCTGTGTACACGCACTCCCATTGATCTCTTTGGGAGTGCGTGTGCTCAGCCTGCAGATTTGAGTCCACTCGGTAACTTCCATGGGTGACAGCATGAGAATGGGGAGCCCAGGAAGTATAGAAAATACATTCCCAAACTCCACAGAACCTGCCCTACGGGCACCGTAAACTAAGTAATGGTGGTGACACAGAAGTGCCAATAAGTCTGAATTGCTCTTGTTTTTGAGCTCTGAGTTCAGCTGGCACACGTCTGGCGTGCCCATGGAGTATTGTTCATTAAAGGTTTGCCCAAAATGTACTTATAGCGTACGTATAAATTTGTATGCTTTTACCTCATCTGTATTGTAAAGTGCATGGCCAGCCTTAGCTGCGTGCGACCTGCGCGGTCACAAAGGGTGCTATTCACCAGCATGCGGGGATGGCACCAGGTGGATGTAGGCTAGGGTGATGGTGCCCCTTAAATCATCTGGCTGGGTGGACCTAACGTATGGAAGCATCTTGTAGAGCTACATGAATCATCCTTAGCTCTGCTACTGTTTTTATGTTATGTGCTTAGTGCTGATACCATATATATGTACTGAGCTTGGTTCTGATGCTGTATGTATGTTATGCGCCTGGTTCTCCAGCTGTATTTATGTACTGAGCTTGCTTCTGGTGCTGTATCTATGTACTGAGCTTGGTTCTCCAGCTGTATTTATGTACTGAGCTTGCTTCTGGTGCTGTATCTATGTACTGAGCTTGGTTCTCCAGCTGTATTTATGTACTGAGCTTGCTTCTGGTGCTGTATGTATGTTATGCGCTTGGTTCTCCAGCTGTATTTATGTACTGAGCTTGCTTCTGGTGCTGTATCTATGTACTGAGCTTGGTTCTCCAGCTGTATTTATGTACTGAGCTTGCTTCTGGTGCTGTATCTATGTACTGAGCTTGGTTCTCCAGCTGTATTTATGTACTGAGCTTGCTTCTGGTGCTGTATGTATGTTATGCGCTTGGTTCTCCAGCTGTATTTATGTACTGAGCTTGCTTCTGGTGCTGTATCTATGTACTGAGCTTGGTTCTCCAGCTGTATTTATGTACTGAGCTTGCTTCTGGTGCTGTATGTATGTTATGCGCTTGGTTCTCCAGCTGTATTTATGTACTGAGCTTGCTACTGATGCTGTATGTATGTTATGCGCTTGGTTCTCCAGCTGTATTTATGTACTGAGCTTGCTTCTGGTGCTGTATCTATGTACTGAGCTTGGTTCTCCAACTGTATTTATGTACTGAGCTTGCTTCTGGTGCTATATGTATGTTATGCGCTTGGTTCTCCAGCTGTATTTATGTACTGAGCTTGCTACTGATGCTGTATGTATGTTATGCGCTTGGTTCTCCAGCTGTATTTATGTACTGAGCTTGCTACTGATGCTGTATGTATGTTATGCGCTTGGTTCTCCAGCTGTATTTATGTACTGAGTGAGCTTGCTTCTGATGCTGTATGTATGTTATGCGCTTGGTTCTCCAGCTGTATTAATGTACTGAGCTTGCTTCTGGTGCTGTATGTATGTTATGCGCTTGGTTCTCCAGCTGTATTTATGTACTGAGCTTGCTTCTGGTGCTGTATCTATGTACTGAGCTTGGTTCTCCAGCTGTATTTATGTACGAAGCTTGCTTCTGGTGCTGTATGTATGTTATGCGCTTGGTTCTCCAGCTGTATTTATGTACTGAGCTTGCTTCTGGTGCTGTATGTATGTTATGCGCTTGGTTCTCCAGCTGTATTTATGTACTGAGCTTGCTTCTGATGCTGTATGTATGTTATGCGCTTGGTTCTCCAGCTGTATTTATGTACTGAGTGAGCTTGCTACTGATGCTGTATGTATGTTATGCGCTTGGTTCTCCAGCTGTATTTATGTACTGAGCTTGCTTCTGGTGCTGTATGTATGTTATGCGCTTGGTTCTCCAGCTGTATTTATGTACTGAGCTTGCTTCTGATGCTGTATGTATGTTATGCGCTTGGTTCTCCAGCTGTATTTATGTACTGAGTGAGCTTGCTACTGATGCTGTATGTATGTTATGCGCTTGGTTCTCCAGCTGTATTTATGTACTGAATGAGCTTGCTTCTGATGCTGTATGTATGTTATGCGCTTGGTTCTCCAGCTGTATTAATGTACTGAGCTTGCTTCTGGTGCTGTATGTATGTTATGCGCTTGGTTCTCCAGCTGTATTTATGTACTGAGCTTGCTTCTGGTGCTGTATCTATGTACTGAGCTTGGTTCTCCTGCTGTATTTATGTACGAAGCTTGCTTCTGGTGCTGTATGTATGTTATGCGCTTGGTTCTCCAGCTGTATTTATGTACTGAGCTTGGTTCTCCAGCTGTATTTATGTACTGAGCTTGGTTCTCCAGCTGTATTTATGTACTGAGCTTGCTTCTGGTGCTGTATCTATGTACTGAGCTTGGTTCTCCAGCTGTATTTATTTACTGAGCTTGGTTCTGGTGCTGTATGTATGTTATGCGCTTGGTTCTCCAGCTGTATTTATGTACTGAGCTTGGTTCTGATGCTGTATGTATGTTATGTGCTTGGTTCTCCAGCTGTATTAATGTACCGAGCTTGCTTCTGGTGCTGTATGTATGTTATGCGCTTGGTTCTCCAGCTGTATTTATGTACCGAGCTTGGTTCTCCAGCTGTATTTATGTACTGAGCTTGCTTCTGGTGCTGTATCTGTGTACTGAGCTTGGTTCTCCAGCTGTATTTATTTACTGAACTGGGTTCTGGTGCTGTATGTATGTTATGCGCTTGGTTCTCCAGCTGTATTTAGTACTGAGCTTGCTTCTGGTGCTGTATCTATGTACTGAGCTTGGTTCTCCAGCTATATTTATTTACTGAGCTTGCTTCTGGTGCTGTATCTATGTACTGAGCTTGGTTCTCCAGCTGTATTTATGTACTGAGCTTGCTTCTGGTACTGTATGTATTCACCTTGCTATTTCGGTGAGAAGCGCACAGCAGAGACTTCAGCCTGGGTTAATGGCGGACATTCTGCACAGTCTAGATCAGTGTTCCCCACCTCCAGTCCTCAGCGCCCCCAACAGGTCATGTTGTCAGGATTTCCTCAGTGTTGCACAGGTGATGTAATTATTGTCGGTCCTCGGACATTACCACAGGTGTTCTTACCATAGGATATCCTGAAGACATGACCTGTGGGGGTCCCTGAGGACCGGAGTTTGGGAGGCACTGGTCTAGA